>NW_004444040.1:8238444-8250819 GCF_000243295.1 Trichechus manatus latirostris
GTCAGTGATAGGATAATAGCCAAATATCTACCAGGAAGACCAGTTAATACCACTGTTATGGATTGAATTGTGTCCTCCAAAAATGTGTGTCAACTTGGCTAGGCCATGATTCCCAGTACTGTACGATTGTCCATCATTTTGTCACCTGATGTGATTTTCCTATATGTTGTAAATCCTACCTCTCTGATGTTAATGAGGCAGGATTAGAGTTAGTTATGTTAATGAGGCAGAACTCAATCTACAAAATTAGATTGCACCTTGAGTCAATCTCTTTTGAGATATAAAACAGAGAAGCAAGCAGAGAGACAGGGGACCTCATACAACAAAGAAAATAGTGCCAGGAGCAGAGAGTGTCTTTTGGACCTGGGGTGCCTATGCTGAGAAGCTCTTAGACCAGGGGAAGATTGATGACAAGGACCTTCCTCCAGAGCTGACAAAGAAAGAAAGCCTTCCTCTGGAGCCAGCACCCTAAATTTGGACTGTTAGCCTCCTAGACTATGAGAGAATAAATTTCTCTTTGTTAAAACCACCTGCTTGTAGTATTTCTGTTAAAGCAGCACTAGATAACTAAGACAATGACTATAATTCAAATTTACACACCAACCACTATTGCCAAAGATGAAGAAATCAAAGATTTTTACCAACTTCTGCAGTCTTAAATTAATAAAACATGCAATCAAGATGCATTGATAATTACTGGTGATTGGAATGCTAAAGTTGGAAACAAAGAAGGATCTGTGGTTGGAAAATACGGCCTTGGTGACAGAAATGATGCCGGAGATTGCATGATAGAATTTTGCAAGACCAACAATTTATTCATGGCAAGTACCTTTTTTCAACAACATAAATGGTGACTATACATGTGGACCCTGCCAGATGGAATACACAGGAATCAAATCGACTACATTTTGTGGAAAGAGACAATGGAAAAGCTCAATATCATCAGTCAGAAGAAGGCCAGGGGCCGACTGCAGAACAGACCATCAATTGCTCATATGCAAGTTCAGGCTGAAGCTGAAGAAAATTAGAAGATGTCCATGAGAGCAAAAATATGACCTTGAGTATATCCCATCTGAATTTAAAGACCATCTTAAGAGTAGATTTGATGCACTGAACACTAATGACCAAAGACCAGACAAGTTGAGGAATGACATCAAGGACAACATAAGAGAAAAAAGCAAGAGGTCATTAAAAAGATAGGAAAGAAAGAAAAGACCAAAATGGATGTCCAAAGAGACTCTGAAACTTGCTGTTGAATGTAGAGTAGCTAAAACAAATGGAAGAACTGAGGAAGTAAAACGAGCTGAACAGAAGATTTCAAAGGGCAGCTTGAGAAGACAAAGTAAAGTATTACAATGAAATGTGCACAGACTTGGAGTTAGAAAAAGGAAGAACACGCTCGGCATTTCTCAAGCTGAAACAACTGAAGAAAAAATTCGAGCCTCGAGTTGCAATACTGAAGGGCTCTACAGGGAAAATATTAAACAACGAAGGAAGCATCGAAAAAAGATGGAAGGAATACAGAGTCACTGTACCAAAAAGAATTAGTCAATGTTCAGCCATTTCAGGAGGTAGCATATGATCAAGAACCAATGATACTGAAGGAAGAAGTCCAAGATGCACTGAAGGCACTGGCGAAAAACAAGGCTCCTGAAACTGATGGAACACCAATAGGGATGTTTCAACAAACCAGAGCAGATCTGGAGGTGCTCACTTGTCTATGCCAAGAAATTTGGAAGAAAGCTACCTCGCCCACTGACTGGAAGAGATCCATATTTGTGCCCGTTCCAGACAGGTGATCCAACAGAACGTGGAAATTATCAAACAATATCATTAATATTACACACAAGTAAAATTTTGCTGAAGATCATTTCAAAAATGGTTGCAGCAGTACATCAACAGAGAACTGTCAGAAATTCAAGCTAGATTCAGAAGAGGACATGGAACAAGGGATATCATTGCTCATATCAGATGGATCTGGCTGAAAGCAGAGAATACCAGAAAGATGTTTACTTGTGTTTTATTGACTATGCAAAGATATTTGACCATGTGGATCATAACAAATTGTGGATAACATTGCGAAGAATGGGAATTCCAGAACATTTAACTGTGCTCACACAGAACATGTACATAGGCCCAGAGGCAGTCATTAGAATAGAAATAAACATGGTGAGATTTTGTCTCAGCTACTTTGGACATGTTATCAGGAGGGATCAGTCCCTGGGGTCAGCAAAAAAGAGGAAGACCCTCAACTAGATGGACTGATACACTGGCTGCAACAATGGGCTCCAAAATAGCAACGATTGTGAGGATGGCGCAGGACTGGGCAAAGTTTCGTTCTGTTGTACACTGGGTTGCTATGAATCGGAACCGACTCGACGGCACCTAACGACAACGACAACATTCCATAGTATGGATGTATCACAGTTTGTTTAACGATTCGTCCTTTAAAAGACACCTGGGCAGTTTCTAGTTTTGGGCTATGATGAATAAAACTGTTATGAACATTTTTGTGCAAGTTTCTGCATGAAAACAAGTGTTCATTGTTCTGGGATAAATGCCTAAGAGTGCAATTGCTGGTTGTATACTAAATCAATTTTTATTTTTTAAATGAATTACCATTTTCCAGAGTGGCTATGTCATTTTACACTGTACCAGCCGTGTATGAGTGAGTGGTTTTATCACTATTTTTCATGTTAGCCATTCTGGTAGGTGGGTAGTGTTATCTCATTGCACTTTTAATTTACATTTCTCTAATAAGTAATGATGCTGAAGATCTCCCAACAAGAAAAGAAGGCAGTACACCTGTGTGGTAGACAGAATTTTCAAAAATTCACACAATAACTCCCATTCCATGTGCTCTTTTTACAATATACTTAATTTTCCTCCCACGGAGAGGGTTCTCTATTCCCTCCCCTTTCAGCCTGGAAGGGCTTGTAACTACATTGGCAGTGTCACTATGTGATCTTTCAGGCTTGGTCATAAAAATGCCATACACCTTGTTTTCTTGGGATGCTCACTCTTGGAATGCAGCCACCATGTTGTCAGGAAGCCCAGGCTACATGAAGAGGTCACACTGTAGTGGTTTCTACTGACAGCTCCAGCTGAGCTCCCAGCTAACAGTCAGTACTTACTTCCTGACATGTGAAGAAGACTTCTAGATGGCTGCAGCCCCAGCCACCATCCAACCACAAGTCAGAGTGGAACTGCCTGGCTGAGCCCAACCATGCCAGAATCATGTGAGATAATGATAAAATGACTGTTATTGTTTTACAACATTAAGTTTTGTGGTGGTTTGTTACATGGCAATAGATAAACAAAAATTTCTTCTGCACTATTTCACTATTTAACCATACTCAGTAGGTTTGTATTAAAATGTACTCTCAGCCTTTCTTGGAGCAGCCATACTCCATCTCTGTTTTTTACAAAAAAAAAAAGGTTCTTTGATCTGTAGAAACTGAAGAAGCCCATTGGAGTCAATATGGCATTCTGAAACGTGAACGAGCAAACTGGCCAGCATGGTCAAGAGGCACAGGATCCACTCAACTGCTGTTCCCTCTGCCTGCAACACTCTTTCCCCAGATAGCAACATGGTCCACTTCCTCACACGTCTCTGCTGTAATGTCATCACAAGGGAAGGGTCTTCTCTGTCCAGCCTTTATAACAGAGCACCTCCTCATCACTCTCCATCCTTGCTCACCTAAATTAATCATGAGAGAAATCTTAGCACTTATCACTGCCTGTCTGCTATCTGGTTATGATTTTATTTATCTGTTTATTATCACACTTCCTGATCCCCCAAGTAAGCTAGATGATAGTAGTGATTTTGCTTTGTTCATCCTTAGGACCTAGAACAACAGCATCTGTCACATAGCAGGCATTCAGTAAATATTTATTGAATGAATGAATGAGTGAACAAACCAGTAAGACTTGAAAGCACTGGCAGTGTCCCCACCCCTGTGAGCTCTTTCCTGGGTGCATGGAGGTGCAGGAGATATTTAAGATGTATGTTCTGCCCTTGAGAATGACAATGGAATGATTAATAATCTTTTGGACAATGTGGGGTTGGGAGCTCTTAAAGTCCCCTGATGGAACAATGAATTATTGTCTAACCTTATGTTGATTTTGACATCTGATGTGTACTTACAGCAAGGAAGAATTCACCATCAATTTCCAGAAACAGGGAAAGAAAGTATGACTCTAAACTGGCTGTCCTTCTTTGTTTTCTCTGTAGGTACTAGTTCTGAGAGCCAATTCATGGACCAGTTCAATGCTCTGCAAATTGTGTTCTGCGATCGTAGCCTCGCCAAGGTGCTTCCGTACTGAGTCAGGCCAGGCAAGGATTCTTGCCCTTTTCCTACAGCTCCCCTGTTCTATGGGAGATTACGCAAAAATAGCCACACATTTGTCCCCTCCTAGTCTCCACATCCTCTTGCAATGTGACTTTGCAGTTTCTCCCATCAAGAGGTGAAGTCTATTTCCCTGCCCCTTGAACCTGGACTTGGCCATGGGACATTGGCAAGCATGATATAAGCAGGCGGTTGAAAACTGCTTGTATTTTGGGTTTGCCTCTCCTGATGCTCTTGGGAACCTTGCCACAGCCACCATGTGGATAAGTCTGGGCTAGCTTGCTGGAGGTAGGAGGGGCCTGGTTGTGCAGTGGTTAAAGCACTTGGCTGCTAACTGAAAGGTCAGTGGTTCAAACCCACCAGCTGCTCCGTGGGAGGAAGATGTAACAGTCTGCTTCTGTAAAGATCACAGCCTTGGAAACCCTATGGGACAGTTCTACTCTGTCCTATAAGGTAGCTGTGAGTCTGAATTGACTCGATGGCAAAGGTAGTCTGCTGAGGTGTCTCTGAGTGATGCAAACAGTTAACATGTTCAGCTGCTAACCAAAGGTTGGAAGTTTGAGTCCACCCAGAGACACCTCAGAAGAAAGGCCTGGAGATCTTTGAAAAATCAGCCACTGAAAACGCTATGGATCACAGTACTACTCTGACTCACATCTCACATGGGGTTGCTACAAGTTGGAATTGACAGCAGCTAGTTAGGCTGCGGGGAGATGAGTGATACATGGCCCAGTTACTTCCATTGTCCTAGCTGAGAATGAGTGTATCACCATACAGATGAGTGAGGCCATCAACTACAGGCTGAGTGGAAATGCCTGAGTGAGCTCAGCTGATAGGATACACGGGCTGTCCCAGCTGAGGTCATCCCACATGCCAACTCACACAACTATGAGCAATAAATGGTTGTCATTTTAAGCTACAAAGTACCGGGGTGGTTTGTTAGGTAGCAAAAGCTGACTGACACATGCTCCAATATGCTTTACAAAAAAAATTTGTGAGATCAGTGCAAAAAGTAGGAATTTACAACTGTTTATTAAACATAATCCCAAGTTTTCAAATTATGTATCCATGTACATATGGGAAAATGAGAAGTGGAATGATGAGTGATCTTTATTTTATCCTTTATACTTTTCTGAGTTTATAACATTTTCTACAATAAAATTTACAATCTTTTAAAAACAAATCAGAAAAGCCAAAGTGGGCAGTTTCTTCTGGCTGGCCTCTGATCATTCCTGGACAAATTCTAATACGACATGAACTTTTTTGTGTAGCTGAGGTTGTTGGGTTGTACAAAAGGGAGACATCAAAGGGATGGCTGGCTCCATTCATTCCAGGGCCACTACCTGTGGTGGGAGTTTCAGAGGGTCAAAAGGGCCTCAATGGTGAAAATCTATACTCCAAAATGCCTCCATCTAACAAAGCCTTCCGTAGAATACCAAGTCATTATTTCTTTGGCTCTTATAGTGTATGTTCTGTACCCTGGTGTGGCTGATGAGTTTCAGCAGCATCTTTTGAGCAGGTTGCAGTGATGGGAAACCCAGAAATCTGAGCTTGGAGATATGCTAGTGTGCTGCATATAGTCTAGACATCTTCCCTCAAGATCCATTCTCTTCCCTTCTCCAATCCCTGGGGGGCCAACCTGTGTTGACTACACTGATGGCTTCCAGCTGGGTTCAGCCAATGGGGAGCACCAAGGAAGGAGCAAAATGAGATTGGGGTATTTATTTCTCCAGCTCCCATTCTGCAGGTTCACTGTGGTCTGTCTGTCTTTCACTAAAGATCAAAGCACTGGGCAGGGAGTCCTCTTCACACAACCATCTCTATTTCCAGCTTCTAGTAACCAGTCAACCACATCACATCTTCAGGCATGCATGATAAGAGTGGTACTCCACTCTGAAGTACTACGCTAATCCTATGCATTATTCCTTATAATTTTCCTACACATGCCCACACCTTTATAAACTGTCCATTTATCAAACTCTCCTCAAATTACCCAAGTGGAACTTGTCATCTGTTTCCTGCAGAGACTCCGAGAGATACTGCAGACACGCATATTCACAATAACAAGGTGGACACAGCCCTAGAACAGTTTCTCTCCTACAACAGAAACAAGAACATGGCAAAAAAGAAAAGAAGTTTCCATTACTTCCTACGCTCATTGCTAAGGTGGAAAATTATCCATCAAATTCAGGTCATGGGTAATCCTGACTAACAGGATGACACAAAGAATAATAATTTCCTTTTAGTAAGTCTTCTGGGAAGGGCAGTGACTGACTTGTAACTAAGAAAAATTAGAATTATGAGAAAGTGTTCTTAGGCGGATAATGCCCACGATGGACGAAATGACAAGGTAAACCATGGAGGGGCCAAACATGACAGTCTTACCCGGCCATCACTGGTCAGGAGGATGGAGTCACTCTTGATGTCCCTGTGGATCACTCCTTGGTGGTGAAGGTAGGAGAGGGCTCTCAGAACTGACAGACAGACGGTAGCTATCTGTTCTTCATTCATTCTAGAAAGGAAATGACATTCAAGGAGCAAGGACAGGTTTAACAACATCTCTGAAATGATCAAGAGAGGCAGATGCTTTGAGTTCTTATGAACCAGTCCAGGCTCCCCAGCCCATGAATGGAAAATCTGCAGTCAAGGAAAAGCAAGTCTTTGGGATCTGAGTCTTGGAACATAATATTCACAGTGCCACCACCGCCAACACCATCCTTGGTACTGAGGATGACAGGGGCCAAATATAAGCCAAAGGAAAGAGACCCCCATTTGTTGGCTTTTGGGTCATCAATACCAATGACTTCCATGGACTCTTAGATAATTCCTGAGGCATCAGCAAACCTCCGAAGTCCTACAGAGAGAGCACACTGAATAAGTGGACTGAGGTGCCGGGGTGGCTGCCAGGTGACCTTGAGCAAGGACTTTCATTTCCCCAGATTGCTGTTTCCTCATCTTGGAAATGAAACAACCAGTTCTCTTCAAGGCTAGACTTGGGCAAATGGTCTTTAGACACCTAAACTCCCCTTCTGCGACCTCTCTCTACCTCCCACCAACCCTCCCTTTCCCGTTTCCAGGAGATAGAGGTTTTGTTGTTCCAAGTCCCTCTTGTTAGAAGGAAACTGGACCTTGGAGTTACTAAAAAATAAGGAGTCCCTGGGTGGTGCAAACAGTTAACGTGTTTGGCTGCTAACTGAAAGGTTGGGGGTTTGAGTCTACCCAGAGGCACCTCAGAAGAAAGGCCTGGCAATCTATTTCCAAAAAATCAGCCACCGAAAACTCTATGGAACACAGTTCTACTCTGACACACATGAGGTCACCATGAGTTGGATTTAACTTGACGGCAACTGGCAACAAGTGTGAATGGATATCATTTTAAAATTAAATTAAATTTTATTTATTTTGTTGTTACTGTTAAGAATATACACAGCAAAACGTACACCAATTAATAGTTTTTAAACAGTGAACCATGGGGAAGAGAAAGACCAAACACAGCGCTGTATTATGCATGCCCACATTTCCTGCCTGTGCCCCTGTAAGGAAGGCATTCCTGGTTCAGAGGAGGACATGGAGGCCGAGTGACTTGTCTAAGGTTAGGCAGCTGAGAGTGGCCAGGTCACAATTCAAACCTCATCTCTTTTTGAGTTGGAAACCCATGCGTTTCTATTTTTCCCATCGTACCACACTGCCTTGAAGCTCAAAAGAATGGATTTTTGTAAGGAGTGAAAGAATTCAGCCACTGGGAAATCTAGGTAGGAACAATTATCTGGACAGCTGGGGCTGCTCAGCATACTCAAAAGGATCCATTCAGGCGTCTGCTTTACTCTTTCACATGTACAACTTCCTCCCTGTCACAGAGCTGTTGTGAGGCAAAAATTAGACAACAAAGGTGAAAGTGCTCCTATGATGGTGAGTTCTATGTGTCTACCTCACTGGGCCAGTTAAACACTAATCTCAGTGTTGCTGGGAAGGTATGTTGTAGATGTGGTTGACATCTACAGTCAGTTGACTCTTTTAAGTAAGGGAGATTACCCTCGATAACATGCGTGGGCCTCATCCAATCACTTGGATGGCCTTAAGGGCAAAAATGGAGGTTTCTCAGAGAGAAGAGATTCTGCCTCAAGACTGAAATGTTAACTCCTACTGAAGTCTAGCCTGTTAGCCTGCCCTACAGATTTTGGACTTGCCTACCTCTATAATCAGTCCAGCCAATTCCTTAAAATATAACTATCTGTGTATCTGTGGAGTCCCTGGGCGGCAGAAATGATTAAGCATTCAGCTGCTAACTGAAAGACTGGCAGTTCAAACCCAGAGGTGCCTCAGAAGAAAGGCCTGGAGATCTGCTTCTGAAAGGTCACAGCCATGAAATCTGTATGGAGCACAGTTCTACTCTTCACACATGGGATTGCCGTGAGTCAGAACTGACTTGAAGACAACTGGTTAGTTATATGTCCTATTGGTTCTGTTTCTCTGGAGAACCCTGACTGATACAGGTATCCCCCACTTTTCGAAAGTCCGTTTTACACCTCTTCGCTTTTAGGAAAGACCTACATTACTACCTGTCTTCTTCCCAGGTCCCTCAAGGCCTCTGCCCTCACCTCGTTCCTCTCTGCCTAGCCCATCCCTGGGCTGCAGAGGTGGCTCTCAGTCCCTCTGGGAAGGCCGAGATGCGGGACACTCGTGGACACACGAACTGGGGAGGGCGGTCACCCCTGGGGTGTGGCAGCCCTAACTCTGGAAGGGGGCAGCCTTCAGGGCCTGTGTCCCAGTTAGGGGATGTCTCTGTCCTGGCCAAGCTCCGTCCCTGGGAACTACACAGCATCTTAGCATCAAGCTGCCATAGCATTGAACTCTGTCTGTGAGCATCTGTGCTGTATCTCGATTTATTGTATCATTCCTGCTTTTACTATATGCTAGTGTTATTTTAGGTTTTATGTGTTATTTGGTATGATATGGTAAGTTATTTTTTGGGTCTGAGAATGCTGAAAAACTTTTCCCATATAAATTAACTGTAACTGCTTCTTCACTTTATGCCATTTCGGCTTACGAAAGGTTTCATAGGAATGCTGTACTTTTGGATAGCAGGGGAAACCTGTACAGCACCCGAAACAAACTATTATGCACACAGAGGAGGCTGTCAAGAGGGACAGAGGGTGTAACTGACCGGAGCCCAAATTTAAGGACTGCCTTGGGAAACTACAATAATCACAGGTAAATATTAGCTCAGACGGACAAGAAAACTGATAGACTTGAATGAGTGTTTCAGTCTTGTTGATGTCAGCAAACCCTGAGTCACACTGGGATTCAAAAATAAAACCCAAAGAAATACTCGGGAGAACACTGAAGGCATACATTTGATGAGTATGACGAGACACACCCTTTTCTTCAAAGAGGCGCTAGCAGCAATGAATCAGTCTCGTACAAAGGCAGGTGAGAATAAACGTTTTTGCCTGAGACAGGAAACTTCCACCCTCTGAGCTCTCCGTTTTTTGGCGAGTGTGCCGGACCGTTGGCAGATGACAATTTTCACATCTGCCAAACGCACATCCCTCAGAGGTTTCGAGCATCAGCAGCATGGACAAGCTCAAACCAAAACCACCATCTTGAAAATCATTCATTTTTTTTTTGGAAGCCATAAGATTTGAATTATTTGAAGCCAGCATAAAGATTCTTCACTGGTCAACTACAACAAAACTTAAAATCGTATCTCAGCCCCAATCACTAACTGAAAAATCACCTTTGATTCCTAACTCTATAGTTTCAAAATTGGCAGGGCCAGATGACTGATGTTTTTCTGCTTTTGCAGAGAGGAAAGCTGGTATGGGAGAAAGATATCTCAGTTCTAGAGTCAACCCCAGCTTCCAACCCTGGTTCTGTCACTTATCAAATGTGTGACCTTGAGCAAGATAGTTCTCAGTGCTGAGCCGTAGCTTCATCATCTGTCAGACAGTTATAGTAACACCTACTTATAGAGATGAGTGACGATTACACAAGATAAAGCATAAAGAACCTGACGGTGCTTGCCACTTTCCCTTCTGGACCCTCTGTTGCCTGGAAATCAGTACGATGTAATTTAACAACGTGCTACGATAGTGCTCAAACTTCAGTATACATACGAAACACCTGAGTGTCTAGCTGAATTGTGAACTTCCCTTCAGTAGGTTTGGGGTGGAGCCCCGGTGTCGCAGTGGTTAAGAGCTCCGCTGCTAACCAAAAGGTTGGCAGTTGGAATCCACCAGCTGCTCCTTGGAAGCCAGATGGGGGCTTTTCTACTCTGTCCTACAGGGTCATTATGAGTTGGAATTGACTCGATGGCAACAGGTTTAGGTCTGAGGTGGGGCCAGAGATTCTGCATTTCTACCGAGCTCCCAGGTGATGTGGATAATGCTGGTCTTCAGACCACACTTTGAGTAGCAGTGGGGGTTAGGTGTTTTATTAACCAACCAGTCAATCACTCAATAAAGCACTTACTGAATATCTACTACAGGAAACCCTCTGATTATCAGTTTAGGGATTTCAAATTCCAAATTGTGTTCTTTGGTACACAATTTCTTCTTGTTCTCTGGAGCTACCCTGCTTTCAAGGGGGTAAATTAGTTGACAAAAGTTGAAGAAAATTAAAAAATACAATGGGTTACAGAGAAAATCAAACCAAACCAAACCCGTTGCCATTGAGTCGACTCCGACTCATAGCGACCCTATAGGACAGAACAGAACTGTCCCATAGGGTTTCCAAGTAGCAGCTGGTGGATTTGAACTGCCGACCTTTTGGTTAGCAGCCTGAGCTTTTAACCACTGTGCCACCAGGGCTCCAAGAGGCTACCCCTTAATAGGCTCCCACAGATACAAAATAAGAATCAAAAGGAATCTTGACAAAGGGAGAACTCTAGAGAGACATGTATCGCTATCTGAAGTTCCACCAAGGCAAGAAAAAAGCCCTCCCTTGGACATACTTTGATGAGTTGTTTTACACATAAATCACATCTGTCTTATTCTTAGGTCCCTCCAGCATATTTGTTTGTCCAAATTAAGACGATCTTACGTGTTTGTTGGTGGGGTGGGTCAGGCACATCCTATGCTACAACAACAAGAATCTGCCAGCTTAGATGCTGGCAATAAAAGTTAGCATCTTCACTCACATCCCTTTGTTTTCAGATGGTCTACTAGAGACTGAGTGCTGTAGGGGACCATGATTGAAACATTGCTCAAATCAGTGGAGGAACACCAGCCTATTCTATCTCTCCAAAGTTTTCTTGTTACCTTGCTTTTCATCTATTGTTGCTCACCTGGATCCATGTCTGATTAACACCCAATACCTCCCCTTCATGACAATCCTCTCTTAACTCTTTGGTATTTTATTTCCCTGCAAGACCAAACTTGAAGTTTTCCAGATTGATCATGCGGTTATATATGTCTGTGCCTTAGAACCTTCTTACTCCAAGGGTGGTTCGTGAACCAGAAATATTGGCATTCCCTGGGAGCTTGCTAGAAATGCAGAGTCTTAGGCCCCTTCCTAGTGAATCAGAAATTGCACTGTATAAGATCCATAGGTGATTTGTATACATACTAAAATTTGAGAAGCACTGTCTTAGCAAATACTCTTTCCTCTGCCTTCAATGCCACTTTTCTCCCACTTACATTCTTAGTAAGCTCCTATTCATCTCTCAAAACCCACCCCAGATGTCATCTTCTACTGGAAATCTTTCCCGATTCTTCCTGATGGAGATATTCAGATTTCTTCTATGCTACTTATAAACATCTTTCTATTTTTTCACAGGTATTAAATGTATTTATTTCTTATCTATGACTTCTGTGAGGGAAGACATTTGAGTCTAATTCATCTTGTGACTTCTGTATCCCTAACACTTAGGAAAGAGCATGGCACATAAAAGGCATTCAACAAATGTTCCAGAGAGGCAATGGGCTGGGAATCAATCATCGTTATTTGCAAGACTATTTAAAAACAGAATTGAAGAATTTTTTTCTTCTTTGTATGTTCATTATTGTGACATAAAACTTGGATCCTC
>NW_004444040.1:8252497-8253949 GCF_000243295.1 Trichechus manatus latirostris
GAGGGCATGGAAGACCCTCATGAGAGAGACTGGCACAATAGCCACAATGGACTCAAACATGCCAGTGATTGTGAGGATGACACAGGATCAGACAACGTTTTGTTTCTGTTGTATGTAAGGTTGCCGCTGAGTCAGAGTTGACTCCATGCCAGCTAACAACAACAACAAGGTATAAAAAGACTAATTGAGTCCGCTTGCTAGAGTGAATTGCTGCCCAGTAGCTGTTTCTGTTGACTTTTTTGGAGTTAGTGTTAAATAATATACTATAGAGTTGTTTATCCATGTTCTAGTGGTGGCTTCAGATCAGCCTCCAAAGAAGACGGATACACAATCATAACTGATTGCATTTTTATGGCATCTATTTACTAATCAAACAACCTTTGCACACTTCTGAGAGAACCTTCATGGCAGAAAATGAAAGTGGTCAAGCAGCCATGGATTGCTCTGGGACTTAGGACACGTGGCTTGTATGTCTTTGGCTAAAGACCAACACATCATCTCACATTGGAATCCTGACTTGATATCCTTAGGATTTTCAGCTTTCCCATCCACAAAAGATCATCTCTTTCCAAGACTCTCATAAAATTATGAAATGGATATTACTCCATAATGCTTTGCATTTCCTCAACACAAGCGCTCACGTTTTCCCCATCCATGTGCACTTTAGAGCTCTCAAGTGATAAGCAAATTTAAAAGGCAAATGAAAAACAGAAAAACATGTGTAACAAATATACAGCAAGGGGTTGACCGTTTAATAAAGGGTGATCCAAACACCATCTACCTCATTAAAAAGCAGCTCTCGTCTTTGTTGCTTTCGGAGGTCCATTTTCTTCACGGCCACTTGCTTCCCTGTGTGTTTCTCCGTGGCAATGCACACAATACCGGTTGATCCTTCCCCGATTTTGATAAAGTTGTCCAAGTATTCCCTGGGGTCTCCTGGGCTGACCACCAGCTGCAAGGCAGCCCGAAACTGTTCGTGGGACACCCTGGAGGGCTGCTGGTCTGAGGAGGAGCTCCAGCTGGGTGGGGGGTAGGTGCTGGACGAGATACTAAGGGAGCTCAGGTAAGAAGCTGTGGAGATGTACTGGGAACTGGTGTGCAGAGACGGGTGGTGGTACAGAGTGGCTTTGTGGTACCCAGACGGGTACTGGTGGCTGCTTGGGGAGTAGCCTTCTTTGCTTTGACTTTGAGGTAGTTTGGCAGGGCCCCTGGGGTAGGTGTCAGACCCGGACAGTGGAGGGCTGAGGACCATCTGTGCTCGGTCGTAATCCACCTGTGAAGATAGATAGGCTGGATTTGAATGTGAAGCAGCCAGTTGGCTAGTGAGTCAACCCACAGCTGGGCTGAGAGACCCTAACTGGGGGAGAAGTTTACCTTCTGAGGTTCTAGGGTCTCTACTGCTATCATTGTTTCTTTGCCCTTCTAACCTCACCATCCAGCCTCCATGCTTTC
>NW_004444040.1:8255611-8257120 GCF_000243295.1 Trichechus manatus latirostris
AGGTGACATCTTGGATGGGATGGTCAAGAAAGGCCTCTCTGAGGGGGTGTCATTAGAGCAGAAACGTGGCTAAAGGGAGGAAACATGCCCTATATATTTGTGGGGGGGGCGGGTTCCAGGCAGAGGGAGCAGCACAGGGGCAGATTCTGAGGCAGAGACAACCTTGGCAGGCTCAAGGAACCACAAGAAGGCCACAGTGGCTAGAGTAGAGAGGAGGTAGATCAAAAATATGGACAGAGAAGCAACTAAGAATCAGATCATGTAATGGAGACCATGGTATGGATGTTGGCTTTTGCTCGGGTAAGATGGGAGCCAAGGCAGGTTGCTGAGCAGGAAGGAGTGACATGATCTGACTCCCTCTGGCTGCTGGAGGAGAAGAGACTTTGGTGGCAAGAGGGGAAACAGGGATGCCAATTAGGTTCCTGCAGTCAATGTGGGCTGAAAGTAGGGTGGTTGCTGTAGATGGGGTGAGAAATGGTGGGATCCAGAGTAGGGTTTAAAGAGAGAGATGACAAGATTTGCTAATGGATTGATTGAAAAGTCTGAGAGAGGAATCAAAGATGACTTCCAGATTTTGGCCTGAGGAACAGGCCATTTAAATATATGAGGAATGCAGGGGCAGGAGCCTACAAGATGGCTCCCAATGATCCCTGCCTCCCAACACATATCCTTCTGTACTGCCCTCCCACATTGTATCAGGTCTGATCTATGGGATCAATAGAACACAGCAGAAACGATAAGAAGTGCCTTCTAAGGCTAGGTCATAAAAGACATTGTAGCTTCTTTGCTGTCTCTCTCGGATCACTTGCTCTGGCTTCCCCCAGCTGCCATGTTGTGAGGAAACTCAAGCAGTCCTATGCAGAGGTCCACGTGGTTGGAAACTGAAGCCTCCTGCGAAAAGCCTTCTGCCACCAACCATGTGAGCCATCTTGGAACTGGATATTCCAGCTTCAGTCAAGCCTTTAGATGACTGTAGCTCTGACTGACATCTTAACCACAACCTCATAGAGACCCCAGGCCAGAATCACCCAACTAAGCCAGTCTTGGAGACCTGCCCCACGGAAACTCTGTGAGAGAACAGGTGTTTATTGTTGTTGTAAGTGATTAAGTTTTGGGATAATCTGTTACACAGCAGTACACAGATAACTAATACATGGGAGAAAACCAAGAGTTCTGTACTGGCCATGTTAAGTTGGAGAGAGTAATTAGACATCCATGTGGAGATGTTGCATAGGCAATTACACATGCCTCGAGTTCAGGGAAGAGTTGAGGCTAAAGATACAAATCTGAGAGTCATCAGTGTTTAGTTGGTAATAAAATCCCCGATGCTGAATGTGTAAAACAAGGCAAAAGGACTCCAATATTTACAGATTAGGAAGAGGAGCTTGCAAAAAGGGGCAGAGAAGGAGTGGCCAGTGATGAAAACTAAGGAAGCAGTGTGCCCTGGAGCCAAGGGAGGACAGTAGTTCAAGAAGGAAGGAGCGATAAACTGTGTCAAATGTCACTGGG
>NW_004444040.1:8257703-8259372 GCF_000243295.1 Trichechus manatus latirostris
GTTCAAAACTTTTTCTGCCATATGTAAGCTGTGTGACATTGGGCAAGTATTTGAACACTCTATGCTTCAGTTTTCTAATCTATAAAATGGTCATAAAAATAATACTTCATTAGGTCATTATGAGCTCTAACGGATTGAATTCATATGCAAGAATTTGAACAGTGGCTGGTCAATAAACATTAGGTGTTTTATTATCACATAAAGTGCTCAGCATAGTATTGGGAATATAAAAGAAAACAAATAGTAATTAAAATATTAATAAACTTAGCTAGCATTTAGTGAAGCTATACAATGATATACAATAAATATATTCCTAGACATTAATCCTCAAAACAAGCAGGAACGTTTTCTTTAATGATAATATACTGAGCATGACATTATAATGAAAAAGCTACTTAAAATCAAGCTGGTTTTTTCCCCCTGAGTTCCTGTATTTATGCTATACACAAGGAAAATTGATGTGTCTGTGGTGGGAGTGGAGGGAGATAAATATCAGAGCTAAGTTAGACAATTAGGCTCCCTGGGAGGTACAAGCGGTTAAGCCCTTGACTACTAGCTGAAAATCTGGTGATTCAAACCCACCTAGAAGAGCCTTGGAAGACAGGCCTGGAGATCTGCTTCTGAAAGGTCACAGCCTTGAAAACCCTTTGTGCACCTAAGGGGTTGCCATGAGTCGGAATTGACTTACGGCAACTAACAACACCACCCAGTTAGACAATCGAATTCTTCCTTTAAATTAAGCTCAAGATTAGCCAAATCTGGGCTAGTCTGCAAGGCTGGGGTGTGAGATGCGGGATCTACGATTTTTATGTTTGAAAGCATGTCCTGGGAGCCATCATGTGCAATGCAAACCCTCATCTCCCTGCATCTTCCTTTGAGGATTTGCTCTTATACTTTAAGTGAAATTGAATTCATTTCCCAGGAGCATTTATAGCTGATTTCAGAAGATATATTACAAATACAAAAGCTGCATCCTGTAGGACTTTCCAACACCACATCACACCCGTGAGCCACTTTTCTTGCTTATCATCTGTCAGCAGCATGATCAGAGGCCACGCTAACAGCCGGCATATGGATTTGAGAATGTCTGTCTGCAGGAAGGGACAATTGCCAGTTAAAGATGGAATGCAGACTAGTTTGCTGGGAGCGAAACATCTTTGAAATGAAGTCTTTGAAACAAAACGGGGCTATTGCCTTTCATGGCTGCTGGTAAGAGGCTGGCACTCTTAAAAAAGCCACCTACGAGGTGCAATCATTCTCACAGGAAACCATTTTTACAATCAAACTTGAGGTGTTTTCAGCAAAGGAGAACTGACTGTTCGCCTAAGGCGAGGGACGTACCTTCCCTTTGGCTTCCATCAGCTCAAGGACAGGATGGTGGGGAAGTTGCTGACTTTGTGAAGGAGAAATGCACTGGTGACCCTGTGCGGGACTGGACCATGGCCTTCAGTTGGGTCTTGGTGAGCATCACCAGGCAACACAGGTTCAGGATGCCTCACTCTTTATTACTCTTAGAGGCAATCAGCAGGCAATCTACCGCACTTTACAGGCAAGAAAACTGAGGCTCAGGGAGGTGAAACTGCTCCCAAGGAACCCAAGACAAATAGCTCCATACTCCAAGAGGATTGCACAACCCAATTCCTCTGCTCAATCCAGTCCTCACGCCCAG
>NW_004444040.1:8260444-8265278 GCF_000243295.1 Trichechus manatus latirostris
AGTAAGGCTTCAAATGTGCAACCTTTTCTACAACCTGCTTTACAAATATTGTCTATAAAAAAAAAAAAAGGAGTAAGTCTGGAGCCCACATGAGCCGGCCAATTCTCGCCTTCTATGCGGGAGACCTGGGTTTGAATCCCAGCCGACGCACTCCAAGTGCAGCTGTCTGTCAGCAGAGGCTCGCGTGTTGCTATGACGCTGAACAGCTTTCAGCAGAGTACCCACACTAAGACGAACTAGAAAGAAAGGCCTGGTGATCGCTTCTGAAAATCAGTCGGTGAAAACTGTGGATCACAACGGTTCGATCCTGTTGCGCACGGGGTTGAGGGCAGCTAACAACAATGGCACGGTACTGTGTGTGAGGAATACAAGGAAACCATAATGCAGGGGACTGGACCAGCAAACCAAAAACCAAACCCGTTGCTATCAAGTCGATTACGACTCATAGCGACTGGACAGGACAGTGTAGAACTGCCCCATAGGGTTTCCAAGGAGCGGCTGGTAGATTCGAATTGCCAACCTCTTGGTTAGCAGCTGAGCTCTTAACCACCGCACCATCAGGGCTCCGCTCGGACCAGCAAAAGACACAGATATTTAGTAACTGAATCCAGCATATCTCTCATCACTCACGCTTCCAACCATTTCCAAAAGATCTGTTATCTACCCTCACAGACCTTATTGCCAAAGGCTCAGGGGACGGGGAGCAGGGGCGGAAAGCTGCTGCGCAGGAGATGTAACAATAAAAAGATACCATAAAGGCTTTCTCCCCACCTCTCTGATGAAAACAGTCCTGTGTGTGGCTTTGTGAGCAAGTAACTTCTTGGAAACAAGACCATAGTCTGCATAATTTCAAGGTGGATTTCCATATGGCACGATGTAATAAGAGAAGAATAGATCCATCGTTTTGCAAGTTATTACCCAGGCTGTCAAACTGCTTAGCTGCAGTGTTATGAGGACTCTAATGGTCATTGAAAATCAGATACTTTCAGAGAAGGAATTCTCTCTACAGACATCTTTTAAAATACTGCAAGAATGTATACACAGTCTTGATTTTCCTTTTAGAAATGGTTAATAACACACACTGATACCTTTTAGCATCCCATATAAATTAATTCTTAAAGAAATGTGCTTTTTCATGTCCCTATTCAAACCTGATCAAAAATAAGAAAGACAAAATAAAAGGCTGTATTATCTGGGAATAAATAATCCCAGTTAAAAACTCCGTCAGACCACCCTCTCCACAATGAGAGCAACATCTCCAAGGAGAGGGTCAGACACAGGCTTGTGCTGGATCAAAATTATAAATAATTACAGCAATGAATTCATTTAATCAATCAATTTCACCAGTGGTGTGCTGGGGTGGACAGGGCATAAAACTCCACAAAGCTATCAACTGTTACGATTACAGCTAGCTGTCAGCCAGGATTCCCCTGATCCATGTTAGTTAAATGCACATTAATCTGAATTTGGCAGAGTAATCAAGGACCTAACTGAACTGTGAAATTGAATTCTGCAGTAGAACATCATTGGACCATTTTATGCCAAGGCTGGAAAAAAAGGCTTGGGGAGTGGGGGGTGGGGCGGGGAGAAAGGAAAGAAGGAAAAAAAAAATCCTGCTGCAGCATCTATTTGTCACCATGGCCTTCTGCACTGGTGACAGGGAGGCTATGGCTGGATCCTGCTGGACCGGGGGCGGGGGAAGTGGTGCAAGTCTGGCCGCAGAATGGGGAATGCGGAATGTTCCATGGAGGATGGAGAGCCTCCTTTTCCACGTCCTGCAGAGTTCCAGAGGCGGGAGGCAGCTGTTTCCAGCGTTTGAATGTGATGCTCCAGTACACCTTTTCAGAGCACAATAAAACAAAGAGACCGCTCATCTCAAAAATGAAAAAGCCAGCCTGAGTGCTGCGTGCTCTACGTAAATCAAAACTTGTTGCTGTCTAGTCGATTCCGACTCATAGCGACCCTACAGGAGAGAGTAGAACTGCCCCATAGGGTTTCCAAGGAGCAGTTGGAAGGCTGTTATCTTTACGGAGGGGCCCTAGTGGCACAGTGGTTAAGAGCTCAGTTGCTAACCAAAAGGTTGGCAATTTGAATCCACCAACTGTTCCTTGGAAACCCTATGGGGCAGTTCTACTCTGTCCCATAGGGTCGTTATAAGTCAGAATTGACATGACGGCAATGGGTTTGGTTTTTTTGGGTTTAATATTTATGGAAACAGACTGCCATATCTTTCTCCTGTGGCACCTCCGGTAGGTTTGAACTGCCAAACTTTTGGTTAGCAGACGAGTGTTTAAACACTGCGCCACCAGGGCTCCTTACATAAATCAAATGCAGGATAAAAGTGAATCATAGGCCTCTATTATCTGAGCAAGGAAAGGACATCTTAAATTGTCCTGACTTGACTCGAAGGAAAATGTAACAGGACGAGCCTTGGCTTTGGGAAAGGAAAACAAGTGTTTGTAAGAATTCTGGAAAGAATCACTCACCCCTATTCTCTGCAGGGATATTTTAGAGTGTGGTAATTAGGGGAAGGATTCCCTGAGTGGTGCAAATGGTTAATACACTCTGCTGCTAACTGGAAGGTTGGTGGTTCGAGTCCACCGAGAGGTACCTTGGAAGAAAGGCCTGGCAATCTACTTCCAACAAAATCAGCCATTGAACACCCTCTAGAGCACAGTTCTAGTCTGACACATATGGGGTCACCATGAGTCGGGATCAACTTTACAGCAACTAGTTTTTAACAACGGGAAGGAGATTCACTAAATTCAGTGACTTGAATGTGTGTCTGCTCTTATGGATCCCTCCGGTTGTGTGCTGCAATTCCAAATCTCCCTGGTACAGGCAGGAAATGCCGCTGACAGGGACTACTCGCCCACTTGCCCTCATGAAGGGTGGACAGCCTTGGGTGCACCTCTGTCTTGAGTTTCCAGCCTCTGCTACTCTGCAGGGGTGGCTGCTGCCCTCAGAACTCCAGGCTGTCTCTGGGAAGCCAGGACGTCAGGGAACTCTTCTATCCGCAACTGCATCCTAATAAACACAGCAGCTGCTGCTCCTGCTTGAGGCAAAACTTCACCCAGCCATGGTTAGTTTCTTCGCAATTACTTATTTACATTTACTAAATGGAGTGGCCCTATTTCATAGACTCCTATATTTGCTCTGGATGGATGACAAGGCACACAGCACCCGGCTTCAGCTGACGGTCAATTTCAGTAAAGGAAGCTGGCATGCATTATAGCTGCCACTGTGCAGTGTCACAGGCGGGCCCTGTGAGAACTGAAGAATCAAGGTGTCTCCTACAGGCCCTGACGCAGGGGGCCTGGGGTGTTGGTTAAGTTCTGGACGTCAGATACTTGCTGGCTCTCCAAACTGCGTGCATAGAAACACCTTCACCATCTGTGGCATCGCTATAACCATTTCCTTGGATTCCTATTTAGGCATATTGGGACTTACACCTTACGACAGGAAGCCTGAAGAGTCATGCACTTCTCTGCCTTATAAAGTATACGGAATGTGTGGACAAGCAGCTCCTGACCCCCACAAACAGGCAAAGACTAGTTCTGTGAAGAAATGGATACATCCATGATCAGCAGGCTCAAGTGTGCGGGTACTTCAGGCGCCTTCCCCACCATTGGATTGCTATATCCAATTAACCCCCTGCAGTTGCTGCTTGAAACTCTGAATACCACATCTGCTATTCAGGAGCAGTGCAACAGAGCGGATCACTCTGACTCGAGAGCTGTCACTGCCCACAGCCACATGGAGGGGCTCTGTGCCTCTGGAGGCTGGCACGCTGTCTCAGAATATTGTTCAAATGTGTCAGGGCCTTGGAGGGAGACGGGACGTACAATGCAGTTTCAATTCACTTTGTTTTTAATTTGGCAATGGGGAAACCCACTCTAATGACCAAAATACAATCTACTTGGAACTATAAGAACATCCACTGGAAGATGTGTCCATTCATGTGCGAAGGATACCTAAAGTCTCCATCAGAAGGAACAGATATGAAACATCTCTTTGGATGTTTTATAAGCCTTCATGAACATCCTTTGGGAGCTTATATTTAAAGAAAAAAATACTAAAGGCAAGACACTCGTGCTTCTCAGGTGATATCAAGTGCTTCTCACTTTTCTCTCTCTCTCTCTGGTTTTTGGTGCAGTTCATCAGATTTCCCCATATTGTCATTTCATAACCCATCAGGGCCCTAACGGACCTCTGAAAGGCCTCTTCTGTGATCCTCAGTAGATAAGGAGCTGCTGTTTTGTTCCTGAAGTTGTGGCTGAATCCAGGTATGGTAAGTGCCACAAAGAACATGAGTCACCAAGTTATCCACATAGGAAAACAGAGCATGGCTGGGTCAAGTGCTGTTTCCTCCCAGGGAACGCAAGATCATAGCAAAACAGTGAAAAACAATTACACTGTGATCCCAGAAGGGAGGTTTGGAGGAGTGGCTACATTTTTCTTGCACCTGCCTATCTCCACGCAAAACCCCTTAATACGCTGTCTGGGGTCTCCTAGGATGCAGTATTGGCTACTTTTACTACCCTGTACAAAGGAAATGGTGGTGGGTAAAGTGGTGGGGTTGGCTGGAGATGTTTCATTATGATGGTTCTTGTTCTAATGCAGTTAAATTTTCTGCTCTTTCTTAGCATGGGAGGCCTTGGGATTTCTTTTCCATCCTAGACAGCAGAGTGAGCACTGTGGTGGCAGGACTGGGGTTCTTAGGTCAGCTCAGTCACTAAGGCTTTGCATGGCCTGTAGGAAGTCCCACGGCTGCTCTGGCCTTCTGTGACCACATCTCTGAAGTGAGGAGAGACATGCAGACTGCACAGAATGG
>NW_004444040.1:8265453-8277728 GCF_000243295.1 Trichechus manatus latirostris
ACTTACTGAGTGCTTGCCATGTGCTAAGTCCTTTCCATTTATCACTCTCATTTAATCCTCACGGCCAGCCAAAGTAGGTATTGAAACACTGCTTTACAGATGAGGGAAGTGAGGCACAGACAAGACCATACAGCTAATAAGTGCATGATCCCAAGGAATCTGATTCTAGAACTTGTGCTTTCGAATGCCTTCAGTAAAGATCACTGATGGAAGAGTTAAGGGCAAAAGTGAGCTTCAGAAATCTGTACTCTTCACTTGATCTTAGCCAAAGGGCTGAGAAGTGATTAGAGATCTCTACTCTCAATGTTTCCTTGCAGCCTGTGGTTCCAGCTCGTACCCACAAATCACAGTCTGAGTGACGCTAAGGAACTTCTCATCGTCCTACCATGAACAGACAGAATAAACTGTATTCCCTGTGTACCAAAACCCCCTTGTGAAGTCATTGCCCATTCTTCACCAGCAAGATGAAGACTGCTTGCGGAATGTGTGTCTGGACTAAAAGGTCTCACGTCCATCTTTCTACCCCTTGGCTTTCTTCCGTAGAAATGGGAAAGTTCTGAAACACATAGACTCTGGGGTTGGATGAACCTAGCTTTGAATTCTGACTCGTTGTTTGTCTGCATATCCTTGGGAAAGTCTATAAAGATTTAACCTCTCGGAGTCTTAACTTCCTTACTGTAAAACAAAGATGATCCTGAATTCTTTCAGAATTTCTGTGAGGACTAAATTGGGTAATGTTTGCAATATGCGTACCACAGTGCTGGGGACATAGTAACACTCAGCATCACATCACAGCCATTGTCAGTCTACCGGCTGTGCACGCAAAGTTAGGTACCTGCTATGTGCCTCGCTCTGTTTGTTAATGTAATTAATCTTTATGCAACCCTAGAAGGCAGGAACTGTCTTTATGCCCATTTTATAGATAAGAAAGTGGAGGCAAAGAGAAGCTAAGCAACTTGGTCACCCAGCTAATGTCAATGTCAGGGCTCAAACCAGGTGGTTTATCTCCAGAATCTTCATACTTAACCACCAAAAAGTGCTTGATAGATGGTAGCTATAGAACAGTGGGGAGCCCTGGTGGTACAGTGGTTAAGCACTCAGCTGCTAACCACAAAGTCAGCAGTTTGAATCCACCAATCGCTCCCTGGAAACCCTATGGGAGCAGTTCTACTCTGTCCTATACGGTCGCTACAGTTGGAATCGACTCGATGGCAATGGGTTTGGGTTTTTTTTGGTATAGAACAGCAGTTCTCAACTGAGGGAAATTTTGCCCCCCACCCCCCGTGGAACAGTTGGCAATGTCTGCAGACATTTTGGATGTCACAGCTTGGGGAGGGTTGCTAATGGTATTTATTGAGTAGAGGCCAGGGATGCTGCTAAATACAATGCATAGGGCAGCCCCCATGACAAAGAATTACTGTTGATAGTGTCAAGGTTGAGAAACCCTGATGTGGACTGAGACAAGCTGGTGCAACCCAAAGGGAATTCATTGCTGCAGGTACTAACAGGAGATGGTCGTGAGGCACGCTGAGCACTTGGTGCCTGTGGAAGCTCTCCCTATGCCACATGGAATGATGAGAAGTAACATGTGGGGAGACACTCAAAGTCTGGGGAAGGGGATAAGCCCAGAACCAGGAGGATTTAGAGCTGGACCCCAGCTCTGCTATGAGCTCACTGTCCAGGGGGTTGTGAGCCTCTCAAAGCCCCTGACTACTTGACTGTACAAGGAGAGGGGGCGAGCATTCCTGCCCACAGGGCTGTGAAGCTCCACCAAAGCAGTGCATGTATCTGGCGCACAGTGAGTGCTTAATGAACTGGCAGGAATGTGATTACGTAGGGGGCTTCTCAGTAGTTGAAGCCCTATCAAGGAACGGAGGTGCTGGGCCAGAACCAAGAGGCAGGAGGTAGCAGCTGTCTGGTCCCTGGGGAGCCCGGGATTAGCAAAATCCAGTAAACGCTGATGATGTCTCCAGCCAGTTTCCCTCCCTGTTAGGCAGGAGGCTTGTCTGCAGTGAAGGGTGAAAAGCAGTCTCTCTCCACAGCTGGCAGTTTCTATAGCTCTGTCGTGAGGAAGGTGCTATGTGGCTAGTTTTTTTGTTTGTTTTTTGCTTGGCTTAGTTTTTCCCCCAGAAGTTTCATCTGTTCAGCCTCAGCAAAAAGCATTTAAAAGTCGGGAGATGGATGCCAGTATCTACAGATTTCATAACATTCTCAATTCCTGTCACACTAACAGGAAAATCAGGTAGGTAGATAACACTGGAGGATTTTTACCCTGTTGGTTAGCAGCGTTATTGGTTTATTCTTTTCTTTAGGCCTAAATGGAAGTTAGTGTCAAACACACACTCCTACACACACACACACATACACATACACGCACACTCGAATTCCTCATTTTTGCTCCATCCAGAGACTTACACAAGTTTTGTGATTTTTCTTAATTGTTGGGATGTGAACATCACCCACCCTCCTCTAGGATTTTCCACAAGACAAGGCCAAATTATCTGCATCGTGATCGGTATTCCTTCCCTCAGCAGGAAACCCAAATGTGATTGGATAGATTTTTAAGAGTACCTAAGTCTTTTTAGAGAGATGTTGTATTTTTAATCGAGTGAACGTTTTAATTACTAACATGCCATCCACCTCCGAACCTCCCACTAAACCTGCTCCTGGGTTTCTCATGGCTTCCTGTGAATACGGAGCAGCAACTTGCCCCTTTGGAACACTGCTTATTAGGGCTGAAAAAAGCCTTGGTAGAAGTTCCCATGGGTGGATACCCTGTTATTTATTTATTTTTTACTGAGCTACAACAGTTTCTGAGCTGTTCCTGGGTTTGACAAAGCCAGATTTCAGGACAGGCCCACTCATATTTGGAGGTCTGTAGGAAGATGGAATCAACAAGAAACAAAGCAAAGCACCTCCTTCCTTCCTGCCTGCCCGCCCTCCCTCCCTCCTTCCCTCCCTTCCTTCCTTCCCTCCCTTCCTTCCTTCCCTCCTCTCTTTCCCTCTCTCTTCCTCTTCTCCTCCACTTAACTTGAAGTTCTGGTGGCCACAGGGAACCTTCACAAACTTTACTAGCAAATGAAGTTGAACCCCAGAAATAACATACACCTACATAATGGGAAAATACTGGACTTGGAGGGACATCATACCTGGATTCTTATCTTTGTTTTGCAGCCAACAGACTCTGAAACCTTAAGTGTGCCATGTGACTCTCTGGACCTTAGTTTTCCCTTCTGTGAAATGGGCAGATGGGGACTGGTGGTGGTCGCCATCCATCCCACATGACTCTAGGGATTAGGTTTATAACATAAGTGAATGAAATGCGTAGGCAGGGCCTGTGCTAAATTGAGAAGCCCATGTCCTTCTAGTGGAAGCAGTCTTTACCTGCAGTGTCCTCTATTCCCAAGGCTATGTGGAAACGCAGGCCTAGGTCCACCATATCTTCTCATGTTTTCAAGAGAAGCCTGAAACCCAGAAATCCAGATTTCCAAGGGAAATCTCTCAATTTTCCTAGATGTTGGAAGTGAGTATTGATGGATGAGCCAAACATGTCAATGAATGAACTAGCTATAGCGCCAGGGCTGAAAGTTTGTAGCCACTGGACAAAATTTTGTCCATGACCATGACCTGAAACTGCTCCTTAGCACAAGTGTTCAAATAAACCACACACACATGCACACACACACACACACACACACACACCAAAAACAAAAACCATTGTTCACTGTTAGATAAAATAACCACTAATGGTCAAAAGCCCAAGGACTTAACTAGATTCAGCTGCAGAATATGTTAATTCACTTATTTTACTCTAGAATGCTGAAGGGGTTCCCTTCATCCTGGGACTCACAGAGAGTGATATGCACAGGAAGTTGAATAAACTATCTTATGCTTCATCATACATTGCTACTACCGAATTATACATAGTTTCATGTAGCTTTTGCCTGTTGTAACAGAATTCTCTCCAACAATCACCTTGGCAAGAACACTGGAAGCTAAGGCAGCTATATTAATATGACTGTGGAAGTTCAAACAAATTAACAGTGAGGGGAGTGCATTGAAAAATACTCTTAACATCTGAATTTTAGCTGAAGGTATATATTTCAGGCATTTTATTTCCTTAGGATTTATTTTTAATCTTATATGTTGGGAACTATATTGACATCCTTTTTTTTTTTTTTAAAGTATGGTTTCAATCTCTTGTAAGATGTCCCTAAAAGGTTTCCCTTCAACATCTTGGATTGGGTTTCTGAGAAATAATAAGCAAAGGAAAAATATTGACCATCTACAATCAATAAGGCAGATGAATGCAGGCAGGCTTGCCTATCAAGCTGTTGAGGAGAGCGCATGGGGCACAAACATACATGATCCCGTTGTTAGAAGTCCTGTTTGTCTCAAGTATGGTTAGAGACGTCCATGTTATCCACCAAATGCCCATTTTCACTTTTGCTGTACAGGCGAGGTAGCAGAAACATTTCCAAGCCACCATGAGACAAGAAATGACTTTCACACTCTTGAAGGTATTTTCCAAAAGCTTTAGACACTCCTGGAAAAGTCTGCTTTTATGGTCAGTAACTTCTCCAACAATGGTTCCCAAACTTTGGCATATCAAGGAATGGTCAAATTTCAAAGCAAATTTTCAGCAGCTAACAATTAAAAAAAAAATTACTGAGAGAGGAGAGGAATGAAAACAACACAAGAAGTATACCAAAAAAGAAAAAAAAAAAGAAGCCAGATACTATCTATTATCCTCAAAATTTCATTAAAAAATAACATTTCATCACAAAAACAGAAGAAAAAGCATACTGTCAACATAAAGAACAGTCCCCTGAATTGAATAAAATTAGCCTTAATTCAAGACTTACCACATATCCTGATTTTTTTTTCCCTTTCCAGCAGCTGGTCTAGGTTAAACTTTGCAAAAGCCCACCCTGGGGGGTTGTGGGGGGGTGGGGAAGGCACTGTATTACTCCATCTAATGGTCTAGAATTGTATACTCTTCAACAGAGAACTTAGTACGACATGATATCATAATGTTGATTATTAGCATACCAGAATATCTTTCAAATAGATGAAATTTTCTTTGCTTTTTAACAGTAACCTTGTAGGAAACCCCAAAAGTCAGATTTTTATTTCAATCGATATATGTGCCTTGCCCTAAATGCTCTGCCCTAGGGTTAGGGATGGAAACGAGGTAGGATTTCAGTATGGATTCTACATAACAGGCAAACAAGCACTGGGACTGACTGTATCAGAAGGCCGTGCTAGCGCCACCTAGAGGGAGAGGAGGGAGGGAACGTTACCTTTGAAATGCACGTTGTGGGCTCGGACAAGCGAGGGTAGGTGTAGGAGTTGTACGAGTGTCCTTGGGGGTGGGTCTTAAATGCACTTGCTCCAAACGGCGTCATGGGCTCCTGGAGCCCTGAGCCTGACCTGGACCTTTGCCGCATGGCCGGCTGAGGGCTGGTCTGATGCAGGTACGACGACTTTGGCCTCCTGTCATAGTCATCCAGGCAGGGTCCCCATTCACTTTCGCTGTACGCCAGGCTTTCTTTCGAGCACCCGCTGGTCCCTGCAGTTCTAGACGGAGTGAATTGGAACGGGTCTCGGTAGTCCAGCGGGGAGCTACTTGAGGCTCTCTGATATTCCCACTTGAGGTCACTGTATTCACTTGGTTTGCTCAGGGAGTCCAAGTGTGTGTGATAATCGACAGGAAATCTGGAAATATCGGATTTCAAAGGCTTCATGTCAGAATAGTAGGCCTCCCCGTGTTTCATTTTCATTACGTGCCCATTTTGCTTGGCCGCGTGGCTGCCTTTATAATACGGATCCAAGTCGTCTCCGTAGGGACTCTTTTCTCTGTACTTCTCGGTGGTGTAGTCAGTAGTAGTATCAGACTCACTGGAATATTGTGAGAAGGTGATGAAGCCATTTTCCTCCGAATGGCGCGGACCGTGGCTGGAGGCTCCCTGATCCGGGGTGGGTGGGCTTTCTTTCCTTAGGGAGTTGGAGCGCGTCACAGAGATGTTGTCGAAATCCTCTAGCAGGCCGTTGATGGAGGTTTCCTTGCAGGGTTTGTTTCCTCTAACGATTGTCTGAGAATATTAAAGGGAATGACTTTTAAAAAGAGCATTTCATGCTTTTAAATTGATGGGTGAATTCCACCCCCATCCCATCCAATTTAAACCACAGAAGAAAATAAACCCCAGGGAATATTTCATCAGAAATTAAAAATTTTTTTTTTATAGATTTCAGTGGCAAAAGAAATATTAAACAATATCTCAAATTGCAAATTTTTCCTCACCTGTTTCAGCAGAGATCAAATAAATGCCATAGAGCCATTCAGAAGACTATCTAGCCTATAATTGCCTTATTTACCAGTTTATGGGCAATCCCCTCCCACTGCCCTTTCACCTAAATAATAAACCCTCTCTAACAATGTGCTGAGAATTTTAACAGACTACAACTATTCATTTATAAACAGCATATTTATTATCCTTTTAGATTTATCATCTAGATGATTCCAAAACCAGAAAAAGCAAATCACCTGGATATTAACAATATAACCAGAAATTAGTGCATCTATTTTGCCCCTTATGGACAACATATAAACAATGGAGGTTATCAGATTTTAAAGAAGAGGAAGGCACTCTCTGAAACTGTAAATAGGCAACAGAATAAAGATTACTGGTGTGATTTAATCTGTGATCAAATGTGATATTTGATTAAGTATAATGCTTGCTATGGTCACACTTTTGTGCCTCATCATCGCTGAATATCGGATGGCTTGGTAATGACCTGGTTGCACCTGGATCTTGGTAACAAATGGCCAAGCCCAAATGTTCCCTTTAATGAACCTAAATCACTCTGGAATACCAGGAACAGAAAGAAATCACAAACCACTTACAAAGCACCAGCTGACAATGACAAGGTTTGGCAGCACAATAGGATGGGGGTGGATAAGAGAAGAACAAAAAGTATTGGGACTTCAGACTTGCAGGATTTTACAAGAACAATACTTTGGGCAAGTAGCAAGGAGTTCAAAAACCATCACAGCTAGTATAATAAAAGGTTTAAACTGCAGGAAAAAGTCCAAGCTGCCCTGGAGCACAGGTTTTAGAGATCAACGCTTTTCAAACTCTGTGGAGAAAGAGGTTTTGTTATTGTTTTTGTTTTTCCCCCAAACACTGCTGGGCTACTACTCTTGGCCTGTTAACAGTTTCTTTTAAATAACCTTTTTATTTTATAATAGTTTTAGATTTAGAGAGAAGTTGCAAAGAGAGTACAGAGAGTTCCCATATACCCCATTACCTGGTTTCCCCCATTGTTAACATCTTACATCACTCTGGTGGTTGTTGTTAGCTGCTGTCCAGTGGCCACACACCCCCCTCTCCCCGTGACACATGGCGACCCCATGCACAATGAAAAGAAATGCTGCCTGATCATGTGTCCATCCCCACGATCAGCTGTGGATTGGACCGTTGTGATTTTCAGAAGATTGTCAGGACCTTCTTCCACATTACTTTGGTACATTACTATTAATTAAACTCCACAGTTTATTCAGATTTCACTAGTTTTTCCCTAATGTCCTTTTTCTGTTTCTGGATCCCATCCAAGATACCACATTACATTTAGT
Organism: Trichechus manatus latirostris; assembly: GCF_000243295.1. Classification (NCBI taxonomy): domain Eukaryota; kingdom Metazoa; phylum Chordata; class Mammalia; order Sirenia; family Trichechidae; genus Trichechus; species Trichechus manatus. The sequence continues at coordinate 8,273,090 of NW_004444040.1, forward strand.
TGTCCATGCCTCCTTGGCCTTCTCTGGTCTGTGACAGTTTCTCAAATTTCCTTGTTTTTGAGAACCTTTAATATTTTGGTGTTTTGAGTATGTAGAATGTCCCTCAATTTGAGTTTGTCTGGTGTTTTTCTCATGTTAGACTGGGGTTATCGGTTTTTGCAAGGAAGACCACAGAGGTAAAATGCCACTTTCATCACATCATATTAAGGGTACATCCTATCAACATGATTTACCACTGAGGATGTTAACCTTGGTCTCCTAACTGAGGTAGTGTTTTTCAGGCCTCCATTGTAAAGTCACCTCCCTACCCCTCCTTTCCATACTCTGCACTTTGGAAGCAAACCACTAAATGCAGCCCACACTGAAGGGATGGGGAGTTAAGTTATGCTCTACCTCCTTGAGTAGGCATCTACATAAATTATTTGGAATTCTTCTGCAGAGGAGATTTGTCTGTTCTCCCCCATTTATTTACTTATTTGGTAGAGACTCATGGTTGTTTACATCATAGTTTGGGTTATAATCCAAATTGTTTTGTTGTTAAAATTGTTCCAGCTTTGACCATTGGGAGTTCTTTTAGGTTGGCTCTTGTGCCTCTTTGACATGTCCCCTTTCTTTTATTGTTTGAGCACTTCCTTTCTTTCTGGCACTACAAGATGCTCCAGGCTTATCTTGGATATTCACTGCCCTAGTCCTAAGACCAGCCATTTCTCCAAGGAGACCTGGTTCCTTTTATTGGAGAATGTTATTAGAAACCAAGATCTGGGTGCTGAGTGTGCTTGTTGCTACTGGAGTGTCATTGCTTCCAGGCCCTTTCAGTGGACAGAGCTAGGAGACATATACATATATATATACTGATTGTATACATACATATATATAATTATTTCTGTATCTATACATCTGTATCTATATTAAGTTAAACATGAGTTCATACGAATGTCTCTGAATTTAATATAGTACCACATGGTTGATTCTAGCCTCCTCCCACTTATTTATCTGTAACTTTCCTCTCCAACAGTGAGAAACTTGGCTCCTACCATCTGCTATTCATTTACTTATTTGCTCAATTCCAGGATACAGGTACAGCAGTTTCAAAATTATTCATCCATACTCCCTTGAGAAACAACTTTACCAACTAGAGTGCAGTGCTTATGTACATTTTGTCTTTAGTCTTACAGTTTCCAGTCAAAACACTATTTTCCAAACTTGTTTAGGTTAGCATCATTTTCCCCATCCCCTTCAATGAAGTTGTCATAAATTTTATTACAGTTAGATTCTTTTGTCACAGTTTGCATTCCATCCTGGGATCCCCTGGCCTCCTAGTTAATTTTTTAAAAATTGCATACATTAAGGTTCAGTCTTTGTGCTACAGTTCCCCAGTAGTTTCGCCACCCAAAAAATCCCGTGCTTCCCGAAGTCAAAAATTATCCTGTCCCCAAACCCTTGGCACCAGTGATCTATTTTCTGTCCCTATAGTTTTGACCCTTCCAGAATATCACAGGAATAGAATCATACAGTATAGAACCTTTTCAGTCTGGCCTCTTTCACTTAGCAAAATGCACTTAAGGCTTATCCCACTTGTTGAGTGAATTAATAGCTTATTCATTTTTACTGCTGGATAGGATTCTATTGTACGGATATATCACAGCTTGTTTATCTATTCACCTATTGAAGGACATCTTGATTGCTTCCAGGTTTTGGCTCTTATAAATAAAACCATAAACATTCCTGTGCAGGCTTTTGTACGGACATAGTTTTCAAATCATTCAGGTAAATACGAGGAGCACCATTGTTGGGTCATATGTTTATAAAAAACTGCCAAACTATCTTCAAAGTGTCCTGTTAATGAGACCAGTGTTGGGTCTCATTGACTGTTACAGAAATGTCAAGTCATCATGAAAGTTTTTAAATTCTTACACTCAACTTCTGTACTTATCTCTTTGTGGACTGATAACAAACAATTCTGTCCACAGACCATGCACTGTTTTAGATCACTTATTTCAATGAGGAGAACAGAACTGAATGGTTTATTAGAAGACACTTGAGTAAATTCAAAAAGAGACTGTAAACCAACACAATGACTCACCCTCAAAAGCTACTTCCAACAACCTCTTCAAGTTATAGACGTTTCATTACCCATTGTTGTCAATGGCAAGGTCTACTCTATCTTTGCTTAAGATTGGCTCCTACCATGTCAAGCAGAATATACGTTCTCCCTGGTTAGGCAGAACCCTTCTTCAGTACACTGTCATTGTCTGGCTTGGGTGACCACAGGAGTGAAGAGTTGGATGTGTATATTAAAGGCGAGGCTAGGACAAGTTGGAAGATGTACCAGACCAGGGTCTTCAGGTAGTCTGGGGTTAGCAGGTCATGGCCAGGGCACATGTAGGAAAAACTGTGAAGTAGCCAGGAGATAGGCTGTTTAGCCTGCAGAAGAGGCAGAGTAGGCAGCCAGTTATCATGGAAAGAGAACAGACCTTGTAATCAACCAGACTGAATTCTGTTTCTGACATTTACTAGCTGGATCACCAACTTCTCTGGGCTTTAGCATCCTCATCTCCACAGTGAGGACAGAATATCTGGGTTAGGTACTGTCTGAGGTTTTTAGGTGCTAGATCTACAGGGTTGTTGTTAAGTGCCATCAATTCGATTTTCAACTCATAGCAACCCCATGTGACACAGAAGAACTGTCCCATAGGGTTTTCGAGGCTGTAATCTTTATGGGAGCAGATCTCCAGGTTTTTGTCCTGCAGAGCTGGTGGGTGGATTTGAACCTCTAATCTTTCAATTAGCAGCTGAGCACTTAACGGTTGTGCCACCAGGGACCCTGTTGTCATGGAGCTCATATTTTATTGAGATGCTAATTGTAGATTGCCCTCAATAGTGCCTGTCCCAAACTGTTGCTAGACTGGGGTTCATTACCTTTGTCTCCTTGGCCCTATGTTTATGCATAGATACCAGTTGCCATCAAGTTGATTCGGACTCATGGTGACCCCATGTGTGTCAGAGTAGGACTGTGCTCCATAGGGTTTTCAATGGCTGATTTTTTGTAAGTAGACTACCAGGCTTTTCTTCTGTGGGGGATCTCTGGGTGGACTGGAAATGCCAACTTTTGGTTAGCAGCTAAACGTTTTAACTGTTTGCACCTCCCAGGGACTCCATATATACAGATAGCTAGCTATAAATATATTTCTTTTTTTTGCTATAAATATTTTTAAATGATGAATCGATAACATAATGAAGGGCTGTCTGTTCTTAGGGAGAGTATTTTCTCTCATTAATTGTGCAATAGCTTTACATTTGGCAGACTGAAATACAAACACTCGTGAACAAGGGTTTCACAGATGCTTTGTCCCCTGAGTGCACTCTCTGAGATTTGTGTGGGAAATTAGGGGGAAGCTGTTTCAGCATACAAATTAACCTATGGCCTCAGAATTGCGGAGTCTGCAGTTTCTGTACACTTGCTATTACACATCCAAAGAAGTATGTCCAGTTTACAAGTGAAACTGTATCACTAAACTCAACAAATAGAATTCTATGTATTTGTTAATATGGAGTAAGGAATATTAATATTGCCATAAGCACAATGCTATTTAGAAGAAAAAAATAAAGATCCTCCATTGACTAAGAAATGGGACTTTAAAACAATGTAATATTTATTATCTTTGTTTTCAATCTTAGGCTTATATCATTACCAGCTATGAGATACTGGACAAGTGACTCAACCTTTTTAAATTCTGGTTTCTTCATCCATAAAATGGAGAGAATAAATCCTTACTGCATAGGGTGTGATGATTTAATGGAATAATATGTGTAAAACAGCTGGCATGATTCCTGGCTTACAATAAGTACTAACAAATGGTAGCTATTTAATTTTTTATGGGTAAAATTCACTTTTAAATTAGGTTGACAATAATTTAGAAAAAAAGGAAGTTGTAAACAATAGAAGAAATAAATCTTAGCTTTATCTGCTGGGAAAAAAAGATAATCAATGTTGTACATGTACAAAATTACTCTTAGTAATTTTAGATACAAAACACAAATTTCTTTATTTAAACAGATGTACCTCAAATTAATTAGAATTGTTGTATGATATAAACTAAATACAGACACCTCATTAAATCTAAAGAACTGAATTCTTTCAAATCACAGTTAGTACTCTATTGATATCTTGCTTAGAAATAACATGAACGAGTCAGAAAATTAACAAAAGTAGACCTTCAAGAAAAGAAAGGCTAATAAAAAAACAGTAGAATATTGATAGCAGTCATGTCTACGTGGAGAGATTAAGGGTGATGTGTATTTTCGGCTAGCAAGTGTCAAACTTTAATGTGCCCTCCTGGGGATCCTGTTAAAAGGCCGATTCTGATCCAGCAGGTCTGGAGAGGTCTGAGGTTCTGTGTCTCCAACAAGCTCCCAGGTGATGCTGACTGTGCTGCTCCATGGATCTATCTCATTGTGTACTCCATGGGATCAGTGTGTTTCTAAAATTTTCTACAATCAAAGTTACTTTTATAATAAAAAGGAAAGTTAGACAGAAATATGTTTTTTAGCATAATAAGAGTCAGCATTATACTCATACATACATAGAAACACACACACATATAAATGTGTGTATACATTTGCAGCCCTGGTGGCACAG
>NW_004444040.1:8278171-8279705 GCF_000243295.1 Trichechus manatus latirostris
CAATGGGTTTTTTTTTAATGCCTGTGGTTATAATCCCATTTGGAAATAGGTTGTCTTTGTTATGTTAATGAGGCAGGATTAGTGTAAGGGACATCTTGAGTCAATCTCTTTTGAGATATAAAAGATATTAAAGGAAAGCTAGTAAGCAGAGATGGGGGACGAGAGATGCCAAGCCACAAGGAGATCACCCAGAAGCAGAAGCTCAAAAGAGACAAGGACTGTCCTCTAGAGGTGACAGATAAAGACTTCCCCTAGAGCTGGCACCCTGAATTCGGATTTTTAGCCTCCTAAACCATGAGAAAATAAATTGCTGTTTGTTAAAGCCATCCACTTGTGGTATTTCTGTTATAGTAGCACTAGATAACTAAGATAATCGTGTTAAATATGTATACATGTTGTGTTAAAATCATTTGGTGTTATAGTTGGCTGTTGGGAGCTACACTGTTTAACATTTTCCCATTTCCTATGAAGTTGAAATATTTCTTATGTTTAACCAAAATAAAGACAATAACAAATTTCACCATTTTGGTCTTAAAAAAATTTCATCATCTTGATATACCCACTTCTTAGCATCACGATCTTACTATAAACCTGTAAGCCTGAGTTATTTATAAATATAACCCAAGTACCACGATCGTGAAGATAGCGTGGGACCAGGCCACGTTTTGTTGTTAGACACAAGGTCACTGTGAGTTGGAGCTGACTCAACAGCAGCTGACAACAATCATGGAAGTGAAGCTGTGGTTGCAGACATTGTGGCTGCATTCAGAGGAAGAAACTTTAATCTACTGTTAAGAAACAAACAAAAAAGCCCCATAACTCAAACAAATTACAACTCAACCTAGACATGGTCTTTCTCCTGGAACTCATTTTTAGCATTTGAAATGGTTTGTTGATGGCGTAGATGTATCACTCTTAAAGGAAGCACATGCTTTCTCTCTTTCAATGAAAGCTGTTAATTCAGAATTAACAAGCAGGCACTCACAATGTAAATGTTTATTAAAAATAAGTTGTTGACCTATTCCAAAAAAAAGAAATAAAGGGAAAAGAAGGTATAATAAACTCATTTAATCAGGAATCTAGGCAACATTCAGCATTTGTTTCCCTGATACCGGTTTTGCTTCACTAAGTAAGCGGTAAAGCAATAACCATGAAATTCCAACATGCAGAATTTCACAACTTGGTTTAACCAGGCTTCAAAACAGAAGACCCACTATTCATTACTGTCAGCATCTGATGTTTATGAAAGCAGAAGATTGTGCAGTTTTATAGAGATCAATAATACCAAGACTTCGAGAGTTATCTGTGGACTTTATGTTTCGTAAGAGCCAGCCATTAAAAATCAATGCAACCCAATCTATTTGAATTTGAAGCCATGCCTCTCATTGTCTTTTCACTGTGCCCTGGACCATATGAGCATCTGCTTGGCTCCCGGTGACAGCGGCCATATTTCATGGTGTTCCTCCAGTGGGCTGTCGGCCGGTGATAAGCTATAATGGATCTGTCTGTAAGAACAGCTGTCTCCCCTTGTTCT
>NW_004444040.1:8300741-8302478 GCF_000243295.1 Trichechus manatus latirostris
TGCTTTAGCAAGGAAGATTCCAGATACCAGAGGAATCCGTCCAAGAACGTGAGATGGAATGCTTCTTGTTGGAGTGAATTTAAACCAACCAGCAATCCTCAGTTGCTTCTACCTGGGACGGGGTGTTCAGATACCTGTGATCCCAACTAATATCTTTTTATTTGATTTTTAATGCCCTTTTTTCAAATTCAGAAAGAAATATTTTAAATATCAAATACCTTCTCTGCAAAGCCTGACAGAGTACTTTTCAAAGGAAAAGAAATGCATAACATGCACATATTCTCAAACTAAAGATAAGATTAATAGGGTGTTAATTTATAGGAAGCTGCTGAAACACTCTTTGAATCATTTAGATTCGATTTGCTTTTCTGGACAGGTCCACTTCCACTGTGTTCTATTATCGGTGTTAGGCTGGCCCTGACAACCCTAATAAATTAAACTGTCCAGCTGCCGCTCCTTCATGGGACGCTACTGGTAACTGAAACAAGAAAGAAAGAGGAGAAAGGTACAGCTCTAGCAATGAAGGATATAGAATGGGATGACAAATCTTCAAATTTAGCAAATTAACAACGCTTTGGCATCAAATCATACTCATTATCTGGAAAGTATGAATGTGCCTGCCTTCCCAGAAAGTCTTCCCTTTGCAGTCTGACACCCCAGCTTACTGGAGCAGGGTATCAGCCACCTCATGATGGTGGATAGGGTTAGGCTCTAAGTGGTCTCTTGAATAACAAAGAGGAACTTCGCTTCCCTTCCCCACTCTCTTGCCCAAGCCAGAGGCTCCAATTAGCAAGCTAACTAGTTGGCCTTCGGGTAGAATCTGACCATGAAAGTGAGTTAAATGATGGGGCTGAAGCCCCATTTGTGTCGCTCTAACCAACTGAGCTGTGGTGATCCATAGGGTTTTCACTGGCTAATTTCAGAAGTAGAGTAGATCTCCAGGCCTTTCTTCCTAGTCTGTCTTAGTCTGGAAACTTTGCTGAAACCTGTCCACCATGGGTGGCATATACATGAAATACCAGTGGCATAGCTTCCAGCATCATGGCAACATGCAAGCCACCACAGTGGGATAAACTGACAGGTAGGTGGTGGCAGGACCGGGCAACGTTTTGTTCTGTTGTATACATAAGTGTGCCAGCTTGATGGTAACTAACCACGACAACCAGGTAAGCTAGTACCATCTCCTTCCGGAGAATCAGAAACATCAGAGTTTACCTCTGAGCAGCTGCCCACGTGTCAAAGCTGAGGGCAAAATACACGTGTGAAAACACTTGATATTTTCCAGGTAAACACACCAGAAGGGTCTGAGCAGATGGAGACACAGCTGTTCCTTTCCTTCTGTGAGGCCCGGGTTTGTGGTGAAGGATCACACTGGGCAAGGGAGCTCACTGGAGGGATGGTGCTTGAGCTCTGAGGCCATCCCCACACCACCAGTGGTCAGAGCATCAGAGGTAGGGACATCAGGACTTCCGCTCTGCATTTGGCCACTGGGCACGCCCTACTGAAAGGTTTTACACCAGCAAAAAAAGAAAACATTACAAATGACCAGTTTTGTCAAATTTGAAAACTGTGGCCTATATATTGGCTAGTGGATCTGCAGCACAGATAGGATATGCTCGTGTTTAAAATTCCAGTGGATCCTCTAAAATTGTTCCAAATGGAGGAGAAAGAAACACAGACAGGACAAATGGGTAGGTAAACAAACAAACAAAAAAACCAAACCCGTTGCCGGTGAGT
>NW_004444040.1:8302578-8303919 GCF_000243295.1 Trichechus manatus latirostris
GTCTAAGAGAGAGTACTGGATTGTGAGTTCAGCCATCTGGGTTCTAGTCTGAACTCTCTCAGTGGCAGCTGTGAAGCCTTTGCTAGTTACTTTACCTCACTGGGTCTACAGTTCCCTGTCTGTACTGAGGGTGTTTGCGTGACTCTCTTCCAGATCCAAAATTCTGTTGTTCTGAAGACTCGCTTGATGTCCCAGCTGCTCCATGGACCACATAGTTAGAGCTCCTGCAAAATGCTAAGTCTGCAAAATATCTAGCTTGACAAACAATCTGACAGGTGCTTAACACCTTAAAGGGCAAACTATGTGCACAAACTGGAGTTTGTGGTCACTTCCCTGTACTTTGAAATTCCTAGAACAAGACACTGTATGTAAACAACTCCAAGGTTAGACACATGAGCCCATCCTGCCACAAACCATTTAGTGTGCTGACACATTCTCCCTTAACAACGTCAAACTAGGTTAATGGTGAAAATGGCCCCAATTCTCCTCTCCTGTTTGTATCCATGCTCTTTGCCAACTCCTGTCATTGAGAAATGGAGTCTATTTCCCCCCTTTTGCTGCTGGGCTTGGTCACATGACCAACTCTCGCCAAGAGGATGTGGCAGAAGTGACGCTGTGCCTATTCAAGCCTAAGCCTCCAGAGGCTGCGCCGCTTCCACTCACTCTCTCTGAACCCCACCCAGTTGCCATGTGAATGGCGCTAGCATGGTAAATGATGGGAGATGGTGGAGGAGAGACCAACCACTTCAGCTGGGCCATCCTAGACCAGCCAGCCCCCAGCAACTCAGCACTGAGTGAGCCCAGATGAGACTACAACTGCCAGCCAACAGTAGGCCAAATTGCTGACTTACCAAATTGCGAGTGATAGTAAAGGCTTATTGTTTTAAGCTCTTTAGCTTCAGGGTGTTTTGTTACACAGCATTATTTGTGATAACAGGCGACTGATCCATTATTAATATTAGTCCAGGCCACTGACTCTAAATCTACTGACTTCTCCACTGGCTAGGAAGCTCCCAGCAAGGGATAAACCATTTTTATTTGCAAAATAGGTTGTCAAGGAAACTGATTCCCCCTTGCCCTCAAGTCCCCATGAAGGGCCTTCCACTGGAATAATACTTTTGGTCTCTTTCCTCCCTTCCTCCTCTGCATGTGGCAGCAGCATGCCTTAGCTGACTGGGGAGAAGGTCAGGCACATGAATAGCTCGGGGCCCTTCTCCTTTTCCTGGACAGTCTTCCTGTCTGCACGGCCTGAGCTTGTACTTTCGTGTGGCAAGGACAGGAGTCCCACTCTGACCCAACACTGGCAGGCGATGAGTGTGGATGGAAGTGATTACTCCTGCA
>NW_004444040.1:8304873-8306761 GCF_000243295.1 Trichechus manatus latirostris
GACTTTGAGCTTGGCCATGTGACTTGCTTTGGCCATTGGAATGTTGGTGAACTAACACAAGCGAAGGGCTTTTAATGTGATTGCATACTTTGGCTTGGCTGCTTGAGCTGCTTCCATCTAGCCCCAAAAGAATCTGAACGGGGTAGGTGCTTGTCCAAGAAGAACTCATCCTAAAACCTGCAGCCAGCCCCAGCTGCCCTGAAGCTTAAAGCAGAGTGACCCCAGCCAAGCTGCAGACCCATGAGCAAGAAAAATAAATGTTTGTTGTTATAAGTCATTACATTTTCCAAAGTTGTTTGTTACCCAGCATTTTTGCTGCCACAGTTGACTAATACAGTGGGAAAGCCAGGATTGAATTCTTGGACTCTCTGACTTCAGAGCCTTTGCTCTTACCTTCCCCAGTATACAACGTAGGGAACGTCACTCCCATGGCGAGCGGTCACTGTACTTGGGGAGCTGAACACCCCAGTGTTGGGATATGCTTGGTACAACTTAGATGCTCACCGGACATGAACTAGTCAACTTTATGGATGGGGACTCAGACTGCTTTGTCAGACAATTCCTGAGAATCTAAAGGTTCTTTGCACAGTCCATTCTGTTCTTATCCTTTGGCTCTGCAGGACTTTTCCATGCTAGATTGGTGGCTAGTAAAAGGCTTGGTTTACATACAACATTTGATAGAGCTGAGAGTCAGAGCTGCTCCAAATCAGGAACCACAGCATCTGAGCAAAATGCACACAGAAAAGTTCCAAGGACCCTCTCGATCAGCCAGTTTGGTTTCTTCTCAGGCAGTGATCTGAACTTAATCCAAGGAAGTCCCCGTCTTGTCTGAATGTACGTGTAATGGAGATTTAGCAGCTAAAAATATCCGTATACTTAATCTAGTCCTTAGCCACAAAATAATAAAACAGGTAAGCAAGCAAAACAAAATCCCAAAATAGCATGTTATCATGACTCATGCATTTTAGTTCCTATTCCTCTAAGTCACAGATGGTTGGGACAGAGGTGGTTTTGACTGGGAAGCCAAGTTGATTTATTTTGCCCCATTCTGTCTTGGCACAGAAGATGGGAGGGATCACTTTCAATATAGAAGCATAACAATCTGGGAAGTATAGTGGCCTAGAGAGGAGATGTTTCTGGAGTAGAAAAAAATGGCCAGCTCTCCCATCAGCTACCAGCCTGACGTTCCTTCGGCTTTCTGGATAGGCTGGGCTCTCGGGGAGCTGTGTGGCTGCTTTGGCCTCTCCTGACAAGTGCCTCCAGGTGGGCAACAGCCAGTCTTACCTGCTGAGAAGGTGGCAGTCACTCATCTTCTTGCTCTCTATTAACTCCATCTTCTCTGTTTCCTTCCCCCTGCTTCTGCACATCCCTTCTCTTTCTCCCACCGCATGCTCTGGAGGCTTCAATTCTGCCATGATTTTATCAAAGAATCTGCCTCTCCGGGTACCTGCAGGTTTCTCCTTCTCCCTGACTGATGCCCAACTCACTCACAGCTTCTGCCCCAGAGGAAAATTCAAGACTGTCTTTCCACATTGTCTTCCTTGAGCAACTAATATCCTCCTACATCCCCATCAGCCAAGACTGTCTGGATCCACGTTCCACTGCGCCTTCCTGCCTCCAGACAGCTTCTGGAGTTAAGCTGTTTTTCTAGATTTACTGATGACTTGAGGGTGCTTATTATGCTACACACTGTTTTAAGTGCATACGTACTCTCTCTGTATTTAATCTTCATAATATCCCCAATAACTATTATTATCCCCACTGTATAGATATAGACACTGAGGCCTCTGGCTACAGAATCCATGTATTAACCAGTTGTTAACACTTTAAAAATGCTTTTATCTTCCAGGAGTTGTGTTAAGGACTTTACATATATTTTAAAACTTCA
>NW_004444040.1:8306861-8308182 GCF_000243295.1 Trichechus manatus latirostris
GTATTTCTGTGGCTGTCTCAGACGGCACTGCTGGCGGTGTGGGGAGGGACAGAGTTAGTCTTTTTGTTGTTGTTTTCATTCCCTGATTATGGCAAAAACTTGTCTCGTACAATGTACTTGCAGGATTCTTACTTAAAATATTTAATAAATTTAACTGAGCAGCATATACAACATGTGCTTAAAATTTGAATTACAAATACTTAAATATAAGACGCCAGCATATTTAGAAGATCCTACTGTATATCCTCTTTCTTTTTTTAAATTTCCTCTTTGGTCTTTGTAGCGGCTGGTGGTCTGCCCAGGGCCCCTCCCGCCGCTGGCTTCCGGGTTCCCCTTCTGTGGCTTTCCTTCTAACACCTGTGCCTGTGCCTGGTCTTCAAAGACCCGCCCTTGGACTGTGGACTGTTGTCGTTGTGTGCTGTTGAGTCAATTCTGACTCATAGCAACTCTGTAGGACAGAGCAGAATTGCTCCATAGGGTTTCCAAGAAGCAGCTGGTGGATTTGAACTGCCGACCTTTTGGTTAGCAGCCTGCGCAATTAACCACTGCACCACCAGGGCTCCTACTACTGGGGCCCTTTGCCTGCACAGGCAGAGCTGACAGAATCTGGGAGCGTATGTTCTGCCCCTTCTGGGGCGACTCTCAGCCAACGACCACCTGCTGTGGGAATGTGAGAGTCCCAAGATTCTCGCTTCAGATGGGAACAAACTATTGAGAAGTGATTTATGGTCCAGAGCTCCTGTGGGATGGGCTGAAGCTGGGTGTTTGCCTGACATTGTCCCTTTGCTTAGCTTCTTCCCCTGCTTTGCTTGCCTCCCTTACTCTCTGACCAGTTTTTCCTGGGAGCACTTCCTCAATGAATCCTTTGAATATGGATCTTTGCCTTAAGTTCTCCTTTCAGGGAACGCATCTGGAGACAGCCATGTTCTCCTCAGTTCTTCCTGTTCTTCCACTTTCTATTGGCTACGAGGGAGTCATAAGCCCACCCAGAGCAAGGGTAGAGAAGGTAGACACCACTTCTGGATAGGGAGAGTGTCAAAGAATTTGTGGCCAGTTTTTAAAATCACCACTTGAAACTATACTCTATAATACATTTACCTGGGGTGGGCAGAGAAAGAAATTTATATTTATCAAGTACCTATTACGAGTTTTGCATTACGACAGGTGCTTTACATTCATTAATCTACAACAACTCCTGAAGTAAGTATTTCTTGTTGTGGTAAGTTGCCATCTGGTCAGCTCTGACTCATGGCGACCCCATGTACAGCAGAATGGAATGTTGCTCAGTCCTGTGCCATCTTCACGATCGTTGGTATGTTTG
>NW_004444040.1:8309359-8310940 GCF_000243295.1 Trichechus manatus latirostris
AATTGCACTTGCAACCAGAAACACCGCCAAGTTAAAGCTTCCATATACCCCGATGTAACAAGGTAAAATGCTAAAGGCTCCACTCACTGCTGTATCCGTCCAAGATCAATTCTAAGTGTGAGGCTGTGCAAACTCGTTAGGGACACTAGGTGGCGCCTATGTATTTTTCTGGACAAAGACTCTTGAACTGTTTAAAGCTGGAACGAACGGAAAGAAATGTTAGTCTAGTGGTTCTCACAGATACTGAATGAGGGGACTTCTGGCAAAATGGCACTCTAGGCAGAAGCACCACGCCATCCCTCCACAGCAAAGAACCGAAAAACTTAGCCAAACAGAGAAAACAACAATCCTGAAACCCTAAAACATCAAATGCAGAGATAAAGAGCTCAGCCAAGCACCAAATGGAGTGAGAAAACTGACAGAGAACGGAGAGCGAGGAGAGATTCATGCAGAGGCCCCCTACCAGCTAACGCAGCACGGATCCACCATCTTGGACTCCTATCGGAGACCAGCAAACGGGGTAGGAGAAAGCAGCTTCACGGAGCTTCCAGCGGGAGACAAAACAACCAGTACCTTGCGATATACACTTTCCCACCCCCCACCATTCTTCACCCCCACTCGGCCTCCTCTGCTTCCTGTGGCCACAATCTCTTGTCCAGGAAGCACCGGATGCTTGGATTCCACCCACCCGAACGGGCCGGCTCTCTGAGTGCCATTTGTTGGCTGCTGGTGTTGCTTTTTTCCACTTCTTCGGATTTCTTCCTGACCTCTCACCACCTCCCCCTCCTTTCACTCAAATACCTGGCTCCGTGTGCCATCTTTGCTTCTCTCTCAGGGGCTGCAGAGCTCCGGTAATTTGTGATATACGCTTTCCCACCCCCTACACTTCTTAACCCACAGTCGGCCTCCTCTGCTTCCTGCAGACACAGTCTCTTGTCCGGGAAACACCAGCTGCTTGGATTCCACCAGCCCGCACTAGCTGGCTCTCTGAGTGCCATTTGTTAGCTGCTGGTGTTGCTTTTTTTCAGCTTCTTTTGATTTCTTCCTTACCTCTCATCACCTCCCCTTCCTTTTCCTCAAACACCTGGCTCCATGCGCCATCTTTGCTTCTTCCTGAGGGGCTGTGGAACTCCATTTGAGTGTGGGGCTGCTTCCCAGTCTGGGCTGCCGCGCTGGTGGGATCCCGGGGCTTTTGTTCGTTTGTATGTTTTGAATAGTTTGTTTGTTTTCTTTTCCTTCTCTTGAGTTGGGAGCCCGTTCTGGCCAGATGGTGCTGCGTGGCTTGGAAACTACCCCCTCAGCTTGCACAGACATGCAGAGGGATCCCTGAAGGCATTTCTTTTTCTGTTGAGTTTTTTTTCTCTTTTTTTCTGTTCTTTTGGGGGCTTTTCTTGTTCTTTTTTTTAAAATTTGTTTTGTTTTCTTTTCCCTCTTTATCTTTGTTCATTACTCAGTTTCTTTCTCTCTATATCTTCCTTCTCTTTCTGTTCCCTGAATACCTGGCATTGTATACCTCTACACCTTCTAGCCAGGCTGTACTGCAACACCTGAGAACAACTTCCTCAGACTTCAAAGCTGCAC
>NW_004444040.1:8319554-8320596 GCF_000243295.1 Trichechus manatus latirostris
TAATTGAAAAACAATTCCACACATTCCTCACTGTTCCTTGAAGGGGATACAACTGACAAAGCCTGGCCACAATTCTCATACTCCCTTTCCACTCCTTCCAATAGTCCTGGCCCCTATGGGTACCCTGGGCCTCTCAGACATCACATCTGATCAACTTCTCCTCCACTCCCAGCCCATCCTGGCTATCACTCTGCCCTATCTGCTGTAGCCAGGTCCCTTCTTTGTGTGAGGTGAACATGGGGAAGAGAAGAAAAACTGATGAACAACATATGTGGTGTGCAGTCTGGCGTCATCTCTCTGTCTCTGTGTGTTTCTGTCTGAATGTCAATGCTTGAATATTCCTAATGACGAGGAACTCACCCCTTCCCAAAGCAGTCCCTTTTCATTGCTAGAGAACATACATTGTTTTCAGATCTTGCTTTACTAAGTGGAATCCTCTTAGTGACTTCCTTCTAGGGGATTTCTAGAAGACACTGAATTCCCCTCTTACGTGGCATCATTTGGTTTTTACAGAAGGCCACATGTGCCCTCCTTCCCTTGAGTCTTGGGCAGAAGATCACCAGTGTTCTCAACCAGTCATCAAATTGCCTCAGTTCTAGATTCTCCATGTTTTGGACAGTTTTCTTCAAATGCACTTGTTAAGCATTGTCCAGGGATGAAATGGAATTAGGCCAACACCTTTTGGATGCAGGAGACTTTGTTCACACAACAAGGTGGGTACTGAGGGTGAGAGCAGAAATGTAAACAAGAACGTACCACCTTCCTACTGCACCTTTTATTTTCCTACTCTCAACATTTGTTACATCCACAATTACTTCCCTTCTGAGTAAACAATGCTGGAAGGAAGGGCTCATGCCTGATTTATTCACTGTTGTATCCCCAGCATACAGCACTGGGCTTACCATGTGGCAGGAATCAAAACATGTGTGTTGAAACAAAGTGACTTGAGAGGAATAGCAAGAATTTGAACTCAGGGACTTCTGGCAACACGGTGCTCTAGGCAGAAGCACCACGCTCTCCCTCCACAGCAAAGATCCGAAAA
>NW_004444040.1:8327390-8328683 GCF_000243295.1 Trichechus manatus latirostris
AATTCTAATCTGTATATTTCTCTGGACCAAATGGACAGCTGGACATGAGCAAAGCTTGGTCTCTGAGGACAGCTCAACAGAAAGACTGGTGGGCTTGTTTCTGCTGAGCTGGGAGAGAGCCTGAGCCACAGCTGTGCATGGATAGGAAGCAGAGACAGATCCTGGGAAGAACGTTGCCCACAGCAATATGGGCACCCAAGAGGAAGGTGGATGCTGGCACCATGATCTGCCTGGCTCTAGAGAAGCTACTGCAGAACAGAAAAGATATGCAGAGTCTCTGCCCTAGAGGCTGAGAAGACACAAAGAGACTGCCAAAGAGGGAAGCTTCCTCCAGATGTCTCAACGGGGAACTAGCAGTTTGCCTGCCTTACACCATTACTCCACAGGTGTGGCGCCATTTTGCTTTCCTCTAATCGTGGGACTATGGCCACTCAGGGAAAGAAAAGAGCCAGACCTGGGCATAAATTAATTGAAAATTAAAAAAAAAAAAAAAAAAAATCCCATCTAAGGATGACCAATAGCCAAAGAGCAAGGACGATGGCCCAGAACAAATTAAACTCATAACCAGCAAAATAGAGGTACTGGGAGAGACAGAGGATGACTTATTTGTGAAAAGCAACAAGAGCACTTCTGATGGTTTGAGCATGGTACAAAACAGAGTGGAACGAGACAATCAATTCAGTGCGTGGACTGAAGCAGAGGATGGCCACTGATGAGACATGAAGAAGAGGCTGACAAGTGGGGAAAAAAGTCTCAGAAATGGTGCAGAAATAGAGATGAAAGTCAAGAGAAGAAAGCAAGCTTAACTATGCAAAATAATCCACAAACCAAACCATACCCATTGCCATGGAGTCGATTCTGGCTCATAGTGACCCTATGGACAGAGTAGACCTGCCCCATAGGGTTTCCAAGGAGCAACTGGTGGATTTGAACTGCCAACTTTTGGTTAGCTGCTGAACTCTTAACTACTGCACCACCAGGGCTCCAAGCAAAATAATAGGAGTGCCAGAAGAATAAAACAGGACAGATGGAGTATATAACTTAACAAATCATAGGCGATAATTTCCCTGAGCTAAAGAAAGACCTGAGGGTACAGCTTGAAAAGGTTCATTGAGTTCAAGGCCAAAAAAACCCCACTGCCATCGAGTTGATTCCAACTCACAGTGACCCCATAGGGTTTCCGAGGCTGTAAATCTCTACGGAAGCAGACTGCCACATCTTTCTCCCATGGAGTGGCTGGTGGTTTCAAACTCTTACCTTTCAGTTAGCAGCCGATTGCTTTAACCACTGTGC
>NW_004444040.1:8330392-8331639 GCF_000243295.1 Trichechus manatus latirostris
AGTCCTAAAAAGTATAAAATGATTTCATCAAAATTTAGGAGTCAAGGGGTTAGGGTAATAAAAGTATTTCAGAGTTTCTTGGTGGCAAGGAGTGGATAAGGGGAAGGAAAGGAATGGATGAAAGTATTCTAATGTCTTGTCTTATTGGAGTAGGGATAGAGAGGAGATATAGCATCTTTTGGGGGGGACAAGTGCATTTTATTGTGGGAATTAGCTGGAGTTTTGTTCACAAAATATAGTAAGAAAGGAGGTATCTGATTACCAGGGCGGAGATAAGAGAGAATTCATTAATGAATGGAAAGTGGAACCTCTAACTTAAGGAAGGAAAGGAATAGAATGAAAAGCAACTCTACCAAACTAGCAAAAAATAAGGGAAAGGAGAAATGACAATGTAAACTGAATAAAGCATTAAATAATATGGAAGAAATAAAATCAAGTATACAAGTCATAATACTAAGTATAAACGTACTCAAGTTTTCCAATAAATGACAGATTAAATGACAACAAAATGATATAAAACCAAATAGCTCTATGCATACACACACAAATAAAGTATTAGACAAAGATATATCAGATAAATGGAAACCAAAAATTAGGTTTAGAAATATAAATATCAGCAAGGGGCCTTTAAAGTTACCATATTAGTGTCATGATATTCTAGCTATTGTAATTCATCATAATGCAGCCTGCCTGTATGGAAAGGCCCTGGCTCTGGAGTCTCATGAGCTGGGTGGGAAGGTGTTGTAGATCTGTCATTGGATAGTTGTGTGATCTCTGGCAAGTTCCTTGCATTCTCTGCGTCTCAGTTTACCAATCTGTAAAATAAGGATAGGCCTCATGTCCAAAAACCAAAACCCGCTGCTGTCAAGTCGATTCTGACTCATAGGAACCCTATAGGACAGAGTAGAACTGCCCCATAGGGTTTCCAAGGAGGGGCTGGTGGACTCAAACTGCCGACCTTTTAGTTAGCAGCCGAGCTCTTAACCACTGCACCACCAGGGCTCCGCATAGTAAGACTCAAAAGAAGTAACATGTATTCAGATATATTACTACAATTAATCCTAGCCGTGCACCCAAAAGTGAGTTCCACATCGCACAGGAAAAAATCAACAACCAACAAATTGTAACTCTGTTATCAGAAAATTAGGAAAGAACGCACATGCCTGATATTTACACTGGTTTGTGGAAAAATGGACTTTATAATCGGGCATAAAATACCTATGAGCATTTTGCATACGTGTAGCTTT
>NW_004444040.1:8333083-8358851 GCF_000243295.1 Trichechus manatus latirostris
GAGAAGAAAGGCCTGGTGATCTACTTCTGAAAATCAGCCAATGGAAACCCTACGGATCACAAGGGTCTAACCTGCAACCCATCATGGGGATGGAGCAGGGTTGGGCAACACTTTGTTCCTTCGTGCATGACATATCACCATGAGCCTGGGGTTGCCTTGACAGCAGCGAACAACAACAAGGTGGCCACTAAAACTAATGTTGCCCACAATGTAATGATATGATAGCTTCATGGTTCCCAAACTATACGTGCAAAAAAACAGCACTGCAGGTCCGGCAGGATATTTTACATTTTTGAAGGGAACAGCAGTACTCGACCTGTGTCCAACAGTTTGCTAATCACTAGCTTGAGGTCATTGAAATTTCAACATTAAATTGCACTATAGGCCTTTTGATGACATCATCAAACACAGAGCTATGTGTCTGGTCATTGTCATGATACAAAAAGCAAGTCCCACGGGAAAATCAATGAGGAACAGGAAATGAGCAAGTGGTGTCTAATCTGACTCCAAGGTTGAAAAACGTGTATAGTGCCCAGCAGATCCATGTATCTCATTAGTGCCTCCTTTGAGAAGGGAATAAAATATTTTTTGTTCTTTGAATTTATGTGTATTATTTGTTGAAACAGCTACTAAGTTGTTAGGACAAGACTACTTACTAAGGTCTTGAGCAAACCACTGAATAACAGACTGGTTAACTATTTCTTTTTGCTGGGGGTGGGGGATGACAAAATTACTAAGATCTTAAGAGTGCTACAAACCAAGAAAGTTTGGCAACCTAGCACTAGGTGAAAAAAAAATGGAATCAAAACTGCAACACATTGTAATCAGTCTTGCTTTTCCTAATGGGTATACGTGTTAACATTATGAAAAAAATACATCAAAATTCAGCTGTGGGTAGTGGACGGATGACAAGTGTTCCTTCCCAACAGTTTTCTATACTTGCTAACCTGTTTATGGAGAATGAAGTTCCCTAGGTGGTGCAAATAGTTTGTGCTCGACTATTCACCTAGATTGGTGGTTTGAACCCACTCACTGGTACCACAGAAGAAAGGCCTGGCAATCTGCTTCCATAAAGATCACAGCTAAGAAACTCCTGTGGAGCAGTTCTACTCTGTAACACCTGGGGTCGCCATGAGTCTGAATCGACTTGACAGCAACCGTTTTTTTTTTTTTGTTGTTGTTGTTTTTTAATGAAGAATGGGTATTACTCTCCCATGCTGCAAAAAATGTAAAGGCTATTAAAAATGATTCCCATTCCCCAAAGGAGCAAATTTGCTTCTACAAATAAAAATACTTGCTAAACATACCACCGAGTTTCATTTTTGGGGTAGAAGGTGTTACTGCACCCTGATAACTTCTCCAGCCTCCCCCTCTACATACGCAGATCTGGCTGTATGACACTGAGGTTGTGAAAAAAATCCTGTCTCTACATGCATCTCTTCTTGGTGTTGCTTAAAAACACTTCCCTACTTCCCAACCCTGCAGCCTTCAGGACGTGAACTTGGCTTGGGGTTTCCAGGAGCTGGGGCTTCTCAGTCTAACAGCTGATGCGTCTAGTTAGATGCTGTAGACTAACAAGGCAGGAAGGTGGAGCCTGCAAAATAGCAGATGCTTCTCCCAGCGCCTGCTTCCTGGGAGAAGTAACGGCCTGCAACATCCTGCAGGTTCGAGGTGAAAAATCTCATTGGAAACTTGCCCTTAGGAAATTCACATCTGAAAGCACGCCTAGGGGAAAGCAATCTGGAGGGTTTTGCTGTGAAATTGACAGACTCCTGAGAACACACATTTTGTGTAACTTTGAGGGTTACCTATAAAATTGTTCTGGATAGTATTCTTAAAACAACTGAGACATACAGATACAGCTTTGTTTTATCGATTGTGAGGGAAAATAAACTCAAAATACTGCTTTCCTTCTAAAAGAGGCAGTTTTCAATATACTTCATACCTGGGATAATTGGAGTTGTTTCATTCATTTTTATTTAGTGACTGCTAATGCTTTAAATGAAGCCCTGGTGGCACAGTGGTTAAAAGCTAAGACTGTTAACCAAAAGGTTGGCAGTTCGAATTCACCAGTCGCTCCTTAGAAACCCTATGGGGCAGTTCCACTCTGTCCTACAGGATCGCTGTGAGTCGGGATCCACTCGACGGTAATGGGATCTGGGTAATGCTTTAAATGCAGCAGACTGTTAGTCCTCACACCAGTCCTACAAGGTAGTACTATCAGAATCCACTTTAACGGACGAGGAAACTGAGGCACACAGAAGTTGAGTGACTTGCACAAGGTCATCTGGCTAGAATAGCCATATGGATTTCTCTTGGGTGGTCTGGCTCCAGCGGGTTCTTAAGCAGGACACTGTCACTGCCCCTTTGTAAAGTTATTATCTAGGTGTATCCTTTGTTGTTGTTAGCGGCCTTCAAGTTAGTCCCCAACTCACGGCAACCCCATGCACAACTGAACAAAACACTGACAGGTCCTGTGCCATCCCCATGACCATTTGTGGATTGGACTGTTGTGATCCATAGGGTTTCCACTGACTGGTTTTCAGAAGTAGATCACCAGGCCTTTCTTCCTAGTCTGTCTTTGTCTGGAAGCTCCACTGAAATCTGTTCAGTATCATAACAAGAAGCAAGTCTCCACTGACAAGACAGGTGCTGGCTGCACATGAGGTGCATGCATTAAACACCAATATAAAACTACATTCTTTTTTTTTAATAAAAAATTATACTTTCCCTAAATTTTCTACGAAGTCATTCAGTTCTCAAAGCTTTCATAAGAAAGTGTGTATAACCCTATTATGGTATATTTATTATATTGTCATTTGTCTTTACAAGGGTATCTCCCCCACTAGATGGTGTGTACTGTAGGGATGGCGACCAGATGCTCTTTTCTTTAGAGTTTCAGTGCCTAGAACACAGTAGGTGCCCAATACATATTTGATGAAATATGTAATAAAATGAAAGCTGGTGACTTTCTGGTAGCCCACGCCTCCTGTGCTGTGCTTGTACTCCCGCAGCCCACCCTACAGGACACCTGGAGACATTGCTTGTACATGGTGAGGGGTTCCTGAGCTCTCTACCTGCGGGTGTTCTCTGGCTGTTGCGAAATGCTTAGACAAACACGGGACAGGCTGGAGTGGCTGGGTGTTATGGATTGAATTGTGTCCTCCCAAAATATCTGTTGAAGTCCTAACCCCTACACCAGTGAATGTGGCCTTATTGGGGAAACAGAGTTGTTCCTTGCCGGTGGTGGTGTCAGTTACCAAGGTCAATCAGGAGTAGGGTGGGTCCTAATCCTAATCTCATTTGAGTGGTGTCTTATATGGAAATAGGGTACACAGGAGGAAGACAGCATGTGAGGATCCATCTACGTGCAACCATGGTGGTGCAGTGGTTAAGAGCTCGGCTGCTAACCAAAATGTTGACAGTTCAAATCCACCAGCCGCTCCTTGGAAACCCTATGGGGCAGTTCTACTCTGTCCTATAGGGTCGCTATGAGTTGGGATCCACTCAACAGCAGGGGGTTTACAGGTCCTACCATTGTGTGTTGGGGGCAAATGACTGGTCTCTTTAGTTTTACAGGTACACAGATGGAGAGGAAAACTGTGCTCAGCAGCTGCACTTAATAGATTATGCCCAGGTACCTCATCCACACCTGATCCCAATTTAGATGATAGGTGTTTGTAGTTGGATGAGACTTAGGGACTCTTGGGCTGGGGTGAATATATTTTGCATGTGGAAAGGACATTGGGGGCCGGGACAGGCCCTAGGCTGACCCCTCAATGATTTCTGTCTCTCGGTTTTCATGCCTTTGTGAAATCCCCTCTCCACTGAGTGTGGTCAGGACCTGTGACTTGCTTCTAACCCAAAGAACATGGCAAAGGTGACAGAATGACACTCCCACAGTTGTGTTATATTACATGGCAAAGGTGAAGGGATAGCACTCATGTGATTATGCTATGATATATACATAAGATCTGAGCAGACTAGCTTTTTCTCTCCTGCTGACCTTGAAACAGCAAGCTGCCATGAGTTGTACAGCTGCAAGGAAATGGGTTCTGCCAACCGCACAAATGAGCTTAGAAGTAGATTCTTCCACAGTCAAGTCTCCAGATGGGAATGAAGCCCAGCTGAAACTCTGACCGCAGCCTCGTGAGACCTTGAGCAGCGGACTCAGCTAAGCTGTGCCAGACTCTTGAGACAATTGCCATGAGATACTCTGAGATAACTGTCAGCAATACGTAATTAATTGTGTGTTGTTTTAAGCCCCTAAGTTTGTGGTAGTTTATTGCACTGCAATCAAAAACTAAAACAGAGGTTCTCAAAAGGTGATAGAGTGTTTATAGCAAACTCTTAGACCAGTGCCATTTTGGGCATAGCTTTTTCCAGTAAAAATTTAACCTTTAAGTAATAGTTGTAGCATCCTATTAATTGGATAGTGATGTGCTGCTTGGGAATTATCAAAATGCTAGATATGACACTTGTTTCAACTAGGTCAATAATACGGTCCTCACATTTAAAATTACATACAAAATGGTAAAAACCATGGGATTTGACAGCTCCACCAAAAATCCTATAGCTGTCATCTTAGTGCCCCAATTTCTATAAGATGTTATGGGAAAGATATGAAATCTTTTAAGTTCCAAGCCTGTGCGGGAGTTGCAGAGAGCCACATGTGTTCTTCTTTTGATTTAGAAAGATTATTTTCAGTTAGGTCATCACTGCAGGGAGAGAATAGCTGGGCAAACAAGGCATTCCTGAGAATATCATTTCACTTTATACAGAATTTTCCAGTTGTCAAGGCACAACTAGTTCAGCTCTCAGGAGTTGAGAGCAGACCACTCTGTGGGAAACCGACACAGGCCTGGAGAGACATTTCTGATCCAAGGGTTTGCTGTTTGACCTTGAACCTGACCCACTCAGGGAGCAGCAAGGCCATCGTGGGGAGGAAGTGAGCAGCTAGAGTTTGAGTGTTGGCTCGTTAGCTTCTTGGTGCACTTTCACTGACAATGCCGTTTAAATATTCTGCCTAGTTCGCTTGAGAAGACTGTCTGGATTACGTGTCTCATGAAAGACTTTGCAAAGAACTCTGAGTACAACTAGAAAATAAAGTCACACGGCAGCAATAATAAGACATTGTAGTCAGAGAAGCTTTTAAAATGACATCCTTGCCAGATTCCCAAGTGGGTGAGAATTAGTGGGCTAAACCTAGGCTTTCTAAATGTAGGAAATCAGAAACATTCCTTATACACAGAAACAATATCTGACATAACTCTGTGGCCTTGGGAAAAATCACTTCATCTTCCTGGGTGTAAGTTGTATCATCTGTTAAATGAAAAAAGAGGCCTAGGTAAGAAGTAAGGGATTTGTTTCCTAACTCAGCATCACTTATGTGTGCAACACTTTGCCATGCCCAGATAAATTCCTGTCATTGGGAATGCAGGTAGTGTGGGGTTATAAGCTTGGGCTTTCAAATCAGAGAGGTTTGGGGTTTGAATCCTGGGCCTCTTCTAGTGACTAGCTGTAGAACTTTCTTATACTTAGAACTTTGTAAACTTGCTAAGCCTTGCTTTCCTTACCTACCTGATAGAGTTAATGCCACCCACTTGAAAGGCTGATATGAGGGTCAAGTGAGATAGTGTATCAGTCAACTTGTGCAATAATGCTGCATAACAACCCCCCTCCATGCCTCATTCAGTGTCATACAATGAGGATAGGACTGGGGGGCTCTGTTTTGAGCCGAAGGGCTACAGATGGGCTGGGGTGACTCTACTGCATCTGCCTCTCAGTCTTCTGGAATCACTGAGCTACTCAAGGCATGTTCTCATAATCATGGCAGAAGTGCAAAGGGAAAGCCCAGTCATACATTTCAAGCCTTTGCTCACATCACGCCAATGGCCAAAAGTAAGGCACATGGCCAAGCCAAAGTCAAGGTGTAGGGAAGTACACTCAGCCCACGTGAGGCCATGATGAGGGAGGGGGATGAAGAACTGAGTTTAATAATTCAATCCACCACAGATAGTATACATGAGGCACTTACACAACACACCATCTGGTATACAGGGCCATGATTGATAATTGACAGCTCTGATTATGATTTTTTTTGCCAACTTTCACTAGGCCATCAATCTTCCCTGTGCTACCTGAGGCAAAATACAAAATTTCTCCCGCCCAAAAATACCACCATTCTACTCACCTGCCTGATATTGCAATATCAGGTTCTCTCCTTGGAATTATGAATCTCCTTCTCCTATGGTCTGTCTTTCAAATGCAAATACTTTGGGAGGGGGCATACATGGTAATCCTTAAACCATTAGGGATGAAAGACCCAGGAGGAGGGGAAAAAAGGGTCCAAACGCAGCTGAGTCTCTGATGTTAGGTTTGAGTCACTTAGAAATTGGGTCAACCTGAGCTTAAGTTTGCTGAAACTTTGAGAGGAAATGTTAAACTGGCTTAATAAAGCACTGCAGTAAAAGAAAAAAGGTGGTATTTATAAGCTGTTGATGTCAATTTTTTTTTATTTTGAAAGTGGTATGTGTCTGTATGAGAAAGAAAGAGAGAAGGAGAGAGAAAGATTGACATTGATTTAGATATTTGGGGGGTGTCTCAGTCATCTAGTGCTGCTATAACAGAAATACCACAAGTGGATGGCTTTAACAAAGAGAAATTTATTTTCTTACAGTCTGGTATCTACAAGTCCAAATTTAGGGCATCAGCTCCAGGGGAAGGCTTTCTCTGTTGGCTCTAAAGGAACGTGCTTGTCATCAATCTTCCTCTGGACTAGGGGCTTCTCCGCACAGGATCCCCAGGTCCAAAGGACGTGCTCTGCTCCCAACATTGCTTTCTTGGTGGTATTAGGTTCCCCTGTCTCCCTGCTCACTTCTCTCTTTTATATCTCAAAAGAGATTGGCTTAAGACACTATCTAATCTTGTAGATCTTATCAATGTAACTGCCACTAATCCATCTCATTACATCATAGTGATAGGATTTACAACACATAGGGAAATCACATCAGATGACAAAATGGTAGACAATCATACAATACTGTGAATCATGACCTAACCAAGTTGACAGATATTTCTGGGGGACACAGTTCAATCCATGACAGAGATGATATTCTGACATGGGGCATGTTAAAATTCTAACCTCGTTGATACAATGGAAAACTGCTTTACAGAAGTTTCCAGATTTGGTGAGGTCATAGAAATGAGAATATATGATAAATCTGGCTTTAGTTTTGGCTTTCTCCTCTTTTTTAGAAAAAATAAGTTATCTTCCCCAGATCTCCTGAACCTAGGCAAGTGGAAGGCTTTGGGGCTGGAGCAGTGTTTTTCTTCCACAACCTCTGTGGCAGGTTGATGGTTGGGAAGACATATTGAAAACAGAAGGAGGGATTCCACAGGATAATAGGCATCAAGCGAGTTCTGAGAGTCCAAGCCTGTTAGCCTCACTGGTTTTGCAGGTGTAGAAATTTTAGAGATAACGTTAGCAAAGGCTTAACAACCTGCCTTCCCAGGGAGATCCCTGGTTCTGATCTTATCAGGCACTGCTGCAGTCCTTTTCAAGCTGTGTTTTTGATGAGAGGTTTTAAAATCTTGGTAATGTGCCCCAAAGCTTTCATTTTATAAATTACATTTTGCTTTTCAATAAAATCAGTGCTCTTTATAACACGTGCACACACATACTATTCTGTAAGAAGGTCTGTGTTTTGCTTACATGTCTTTTGATAATTATATAACTGGGAGGACCCCTGCATCTCAAATATTCACACCTGTTTAACTAATAGAACCCTAACAGTTGCAGGATTGTATCGCAAATCAATGTAGTTGGTACACTTTAAATTGGATCTGACCTTTAGACAAATCAATTCATTGTGTAATACAACAATTTCTTGATCTGAGACCCGTGTCCTTCCTGCATGGGAATTTAACAGAGTAACTGCCTCACCATGGCTAATAAAAGCCCCCTCCCCACCATCTAGTCCCTGCTTGCCCCTCTGACCACATCTCTCACTCCTCCCCTGGGCTCACTCTGCTCCAACCACATGGGCCATCTATTTCTCCTTTAAACTCCCCAAGCTCATTCCTGCCACAGGGCCTTTGTACTTGTTCTTCCTTCCAAAGGTAAAACTCTCTCCCTCCCGGGTCTTCTCATGCCTGGCTCCTTTGGCACCTCCACAGAAGGACTCCCCTCAACTACAGTAAATAGTTCCCCCACATCCTCAGTTACTTTGTATTATTACGATGTTTTATTTTGTTTGTAATATTTATTGCTACTGTCACTATGTTGTTTAATTATTTAAGTGATTGCTATGTGTCTTCTCCATGTGAATTCAAGCTTCATAACACAGGGACCTGACATTTCTTGTTCACATCTGCAATCCTCTCACCTGGAACAATGCTTGGTACATAGAAAACCAGAAAGAAAGAAAGAAAAACAAACAAACAAATTCGCTGCCGTCCGGTCGATTCCGTCTCATAGTGACCCTAAAGGATAGAGTAGAACTGCCCCATAGGGTTTCCAAGGCTGTAAATCTCTACGGAAGCAGATTGCCTCATCTTTCTCCTTCAGAGTGGCTAGTGGGTTCAAACCACCAACCTTCTGGTTAGTAGCCAAGTGCTTAACCACCGCACCACCAGGGCTCCTTGGCACATACGCAGCACTCAATAAATATCTGCTGAATGAATGAGTGAAATTTATGTAACATGTTCTAAGTTGTGGAGGTTTTAAGATGCAGTTCTCAGAAATGGCTCTGAGTTAACCAACAAGTGTTGGTTACGCAGGAGAAATTAAACTCAGAGGAAATAATAGCAGCAACGACAATATCATTATTCTCAAAAACAACACAACATGTTAGGCCCTACTTAGTCAGCATCTACCAGCTTGTTGGAGGTGGTATTTGTTATGGATTTGTGTCCCCCCCAAAATATGTGCTGAACACCTGACCTTTGTACCTGTGGGTATGATCTGTTTGGAAGTAAGGATTTTCTTTTGTTATGTTAACAAGGTCATACTAGTGTACAGTGGATCCTAAACCTGTTACTTCTGAGTTGTAAAAAGATCAGAATAGACACAGAGATACAGGGGGAAGACAGATGCCATTTGAAGGCTGTCTATAAGCCAAGGACCCCAAGGAACCAAGAATGCCCACAATTACCAACAAAGAAGGAATCGACACAGCTCGAGGCCCAGATTTGGACTTTCAACCTCCAAAAAGGTGAGAAAATAAAATTCTGCTCTCTAAAGTGTGGTATTGTGCTACAGCACTCTGGTAATACTATTGTAATCCTAGGAAGGTTTAAAACTAAGTATTATAGTGTAACCTTGAGACACGATAAAATACATATTGAAATAATGAGGAGATGAAGCAAAACTACACTACAATACTTTGTAAGAGGGTAAGTATTGGTGTAACAACACAGTTTCTAACCGTTCTATATCTTACGTGTATTTACTGTTTTAAAGTTCTACTCTGCCCTATAGGGTCACCATGAGTTGGAATCTACTCAACGGCAGTGAGTTTGCTTTGGTTTTTTTGGTTTACAGTTTTGTATGTGGTTGCTATGAGTCCGAATCCACTCGACGGCAGCGGGTTTGGTTTTTGGTTATATGGAAACCCTGGTGGCGTAGTGGTTGAGAGCTACGGCTGCTAACCAAAAGGCTGGCAGTTCAAATCCACCAGGTGCTCCTTGGAAACCCTATGGGGCAGTTCTATTCTGTCCTTTAGGATCGCTATGAATCAGAATCGACTCCACGGCAATGGTTTTTATCTGTTTTGTTTTGTATGTGTGCATTTACTCTTTTAAAAGTGTTTATGGTAGAGCAACTGTTAAGAGCTTGGTTGCTAACCAAAAGATCAGCAGTTCAAACCCACTAGCGGCTCCTCTGGACGAAAGACCTGGCGATCTGCTCCCATAATGATTACAGCCGAGGAAACCCTATGAGGCAGTTTTACTCTATCATATAGGGTTCACTATGAGTCAGAATCAACTTGACCGCACACAACAACAACATGGTTGAAGCAGCCAAGAAAACTTGATATAGTCAATATACGGTTTTTTAAAAAAAAATATTTGGGGGAATTTGAATGATATTTAATGTATAATGTAATCTGATTGATGGAATTAATTTAATAATTTGTAGGTAGCGGTTCCTGGGTGGTGCAAATGGTTAAGCCCTCAACTACTAGCTGAAAGATTGGCAGCTTGAACCCACTCAGTGGTGCCCCAGAAGACAGGTCTTGCAATCTGCTTCCGAAAGGTCATGGCCTTGAAAACTGCTATGGAGCAGTTCTACCGTGCACAAGTGGAGTTGTCATAAGTTGGAATCGGCTTGACGGCAGCTAACAACAATAATAATAGTAGACTAAATATAAGTAATAGAGTGCATTCTTCTCCACACGCTAAAGCCTCTTGGATCTGGCAACATAAGCTTGCAAAGGAAATATTAGCACCTCCATTTTACAAACAAGGAAAATCCTATTTAAAGAGGGTAGGTGACTTATCTAAAGCCATAACATTTGTAACTGGCAGATCTTGGATTCAAACTCCAGTGCATTGTCTCCATGGCCCTTTTCTCAATTTCTCAGCGCCTGGCTCGGGGAACAGCAGGACATTGAATTTGATGTTGTAAGAAAGATGCTTCTATGCTCAACATGGTATTTTAGTAGAATAGATGCAAAGGTAGGGGGAGGTGAAACTGTGCTGTTTTAAGAGGATAAAAAAATCGTGGAGATAAACATGAAAGGACAGAAGCCAGTCGGCCCAGCTGAAGGTCACTGCATGGGTTTAATATCACAGGCCACATACAGGCATGGGATGAGAAAAGGTCAGATGGGGCGGCCTGCAGCTCTCAGAAATGCTGGGACTTTTATTCAGTGAAATGCATGGCAGCCATTTGATACACAGTTTGAATTTCCTTCACGCCAACTTTGAGAAGGTAGAGGAAGCACTAAGAGAAATCGCCCGTCTAGACTTAATTCTGACCACAAGGAAGAGCATATGAGTGATACGGAAATGAGAAGGAACCATGGAAGCAATGGTTACCTGGGGTCAAAGGGCAATCATGCTAGAAGATGTCATATATTTGCCCTGTATTTTAGGAAGGCAGATTTCAAAAAATATTCAAGGAAAAGGAAAATCTCATAAAAATATGACTAAGGATGATAAGTGGCTTTAAAACTTAAATCCTGAATGCAAAATTGTGGATCATAAAAATGAGGAAGAAAAAGTAGAGAATTATACAGTAACTAAGGTGGATTCGTTCTTTAATGTGTTTTCAACATAAACTATGAGAGGGAAGAATACAAAACAGTGGTACAAGCCTTTAACAATGGTGTGGTGCCTCTATTTTATCTGTTTTTGTGAGGAGGATGGTTTTTAATGCAGTGGTCAGGGGCAGATGGTAAACAAAGAAAAGACGGGACTTCAGTTATTGAAGATTATAAACTACCAAAGATGACAGAGATAAGGCAAACCTACTCTGCCAGTTTAGCTTTGATTTCTCTATAAATCTTCAAACTAGAAAGAATAAAAAGAAGATTATTAGAAAGGATTTGAAGGCCTAATTCAAAAAGGAGATGATGAGTAAGGATCTGGGCATTTTAAATGACCTCAAGGCTCTTGTTTTAGATAAATTATATTCTACAGCACTGAAAATGGGATATTACATATAATGGTCTTTGAGAAAGTTGTAGAGGCTAGAAGATTACCAGCCAGATGGAGAAGGCAAAAATCCATATTTTCAGGGAAAAAAAAAGTGTGTAGTGTATAGTGTGCGAGGAGCAAACTGCAGAAGCCACAGATAACCAAATCTGATGTTCTACCAAAAAGATTAAATATAGAGGTTGTTGTGTAACTTATGCCTTAAGCCAACGCTTCTCAAACTTTCCTCAGGAGTCTCTGAAAATTATTGAGGACTCCAAGGACTTTGGTCTGTGTTATATCTATCAATATTTTCCATACTAGAAATTAACTCTGAAAAAAATTTAAAACACAAGAATGCAAAGTACACAAGCCATTCATTAGCTGTCAGAGTAATGATGTCATCACATGTAGCTTCTAGCAAATTCTACTGTACAATTAGGAGACAATGAGAGTGAGAAAAGCAAATGACACCTTCATATTATTATGAAAATATTTTTGATGTTATAGATTCTCTGAAAGAGTCTGAAGGACCCCAAATGCTGTGGACTAACTTTGAAAACTGCTGCAAGAAAACCTCTCACATGTGCCCAAGGAGGCATGAACACAGATGTCATGACAATATTATCTGTAATAGCAAATACTTGGAAATGTTCCTTAGTACAGAAATGGATAAATTATAAAAAGACTATAGAGCAATTTTACAATGAACTCATTTTCTATGTCTCATATGCATTTATCTCAAAACAGTGTTAAGTAAAAATGCAAGTTAACTTGTAAAAACGGCGTAGGGGCGGTATCTGACCTCCTCCAACTTCACAAGGAAGAAGGAGAACCAAGATCAATAGCCCAAGCCTGATTCCTAGGAGGTGGAGGTCTGACATACCTCCTTTCTCCGCCATCTTTACTAATTCTGACACTGACTGTCCCTTGCACAGCACTCTCTACTTCTCTGCTGGGTTCAATAATTCATTGCAATGGCCACACAGAACTCACAGACCATACTCACTATTATGGGGTTTATTAGAAAAGTAACAGTTACAATTTAGGCTTAGGAACACTCAGGATATGGTTCTTCCATTAGGACGGCCTCTTCCCAGCTGTGCTCGAAGGCATGCCTCTCCCTGGCCTTAGGCCTCTACCCAAAGGCTTCCTCTCTCCGGGGGTCAGGAAGCCCACTGTGCTGTCACCTGCTATGGGGTCTCTGCTGCCACTGCTTCTCGCTGGCTTCAGTGTTACAGCTCTCTCTCTCTGTTTCCTGCTTCCAGGAGCTTCTCAGCACAGGGATCCCGCGTCCAAAGGACATGCTTTCTGCTCCTGGCTATTCTTCCTTGGTGGTGGCAGGATCCTCCCCACTGCTCTGGAATTGGCTCTTCTTTAAGGCAGAACTAATCCCCTTGGTGGGCCACAATTACTCTATCACACAATCACCTGGGTGGGAGTTACAAGCCCACGGCTAGAAAGGCCAGACTGCCGCTGAGTCCATTCCAAATAGTAAGATACATTATCATTTGTTCATTTTAGGTAGAAGCTACAAAGGCAGTTCGAATCCACCAGCTGCTCCTTGGAAACACTATGGGGCAGTTCTGCTCTGTCCTATAGGGTCGCTATGAGTTGAATAGACAGCAACAGATCTGTATTTTTTAACACTTTTGTGAAAGCTTTCTAGGCTGTTACAGAGGGGAGCGTGATTCTTAAGTTTTAGCATCAATCGGCCTAGAACAGTGGTTCTCAAAATATGTTTCCCACTCACGAACATCATCTGCATCATCTGAGTTTGTTAGAAATGCAAATCATCCGGCCTACCCCAAGCCTACTGAATCAGAATCTCTGGGGTGAGGCCCAGCAATCTGGGATTTAACAATCCACTGGGATATTCTGATGAGAGCCCAAGTTTGAGAACAGTTGGGCAAGAACAAACGTGGCCATTCATCTTGCCCTTTAATGTACCTCATTCGGCAGGAATTTTGGTAATATTCCTTATGATATTCTTGTGGATAAAATGATGTTATACTAAGAAGGAGTTTCTTAAAGATACTTGCAAAGTGTTTTAAAGGGAAGCCCTCTCTCTGCTTGGGGTGTTCAGGTTATTTTGGTTAGCCTGCTTGGACACACGAATTTTAACTTTTGACACAAGTCCCAACTAACCTGTGGCTTCTGGTTAAATTTCTGAAATTTTGGATACCTTAGCCAGCGTAAACTTGTACTGATTATACATTATGTGGAAAAATTTCTTCCTAACTACCTAAATCAGTGGTTCTCAAAGTGTGGCCCCCAGTCCAGCAGTGTCAGCATCACCTTGGAACTTATTAGAAATGCAAACTCTTGGGCCCCACCCCAGTCCTACTGAATAGGAATATGTGGGAATGTGGCCCAGCATTCTGTGTTTTTACAAGCCCAGCAGGTGATTTCTGATGCACAGTATCATTTGAGAAACTGACCTTAAAAAAAAAAAAAAAAAAAAAAAAACTACATAGAAGAGGTGTTCTTGGCAAGCACGACATGCAATTTAAACAAAGTTCCGAATGTGAACAGCTGAAACTCTACCCAGTCAAAGACTGTTGGTTGCAATGGCAGATTCCTTCTCAGAACTAGCCTGCACGAAGCTTACAGACATAAAATACTAAGGACCGGCACTTTTCCACACCATAAAGTGCTATATACGTCTTCTATATGTTGTTTTTATGCCATGATCTCTTTTTCTCATTTTCCTTTGTCCATTTTAAGGGACAGTTGGAACAAATTAGAATTTTTGGTTTTACCTAACTTAAGTAACTTTGTCAAAATGTCCTTAAGTCCACACAACTCCATCTGGTCAGTTTTGTCTGTCCACTCCTACCATCTTATTAGAAGAATTGTTCTGACTTCTTTGTGGTTTACAAGATGTTGTTCTCAAGTGACTTGGAAGATTTTTTTCAGAGAAGGCATTTCCAAACAGTGGAATTACCCAAATTGCATGGCATACATTGGCCTCTTAAAAACCTTATACTTTACTTATTATAGAATCAGTAATCTTGCTCAAGATATGCCAATAGTACTAACTGCACATGTAGTATTTGGAGAGGAGATAGGAGAGTATGGTGAGAGTATGTGGTAGCAGATTTCTTGAATGTCTTGCAGTTAAAAACATTTGATTAACTTCATTCTTTCTGAAGGAGATTCAGTCTAGCTGAATCTAGATTGAAATTTGCCATTCCTTATCATTTTTCCCCCTGTGGCAAAACTGTGCCTAAAGTCCCATTTGCAGAAATCTAGAGCTGGTTCTATACTTGAGTTGCATTCCCCAGTCATCATCCAGTTAGCATTTAAGTGTGTATAGCAAGTGTTTTAATTTCATGGAAACTGGCTGCTCAACCATCTGGCGTCAGGGTTAGAAAGCCCATGATGTGAGTAAGGAGAATCACAGGGCTCAGTATCTCAAAAGTTAGGAAACCATGCTTCAGTCCTCAGTGGGGCTGACAAATTCTGCTAGAAGGATAATAAGCCAGCCCATTGAAGGGATGGAAAGAAACAAAATAGAAGGTTCTTTCCTAAGTTCCAAGTCCACTTGAGCAGGGTGAATTATCACTGAGCATGGGAGTATCTTTATTAATTGCTAGCCAGGACCTGCTAGGACTTGGATGAGTAAAAATCCATAGTGAAATAAATGATACTCTGTCCTCAACCAGTAACAAACACTCTTTAACAAGGTAGCACACATCCTGGGCTATTAGCTAGGATAGTACACTAAGACTGCTTCCTTCTGGAATATTCCTTATCCAGTGATAACTCAACTCAAGGGTAAAAAAATAAACCCTAGTTTCACTTGGGCATTTTTCATTCTCCATGATGGTCAACAGCAGAGGACTTTTCTGGGCACACTGCCCATTCCATTTTCTGAGTTTCTGTAAAAATTCAGGATATAAGAAAAATAATGAAAGTAAAAAGTATATTCTTTCAAATTCAAAGTTCTTTTTAGATATGGGCCATCCTATTATTTGGTCATCAGTGATGCATTAGCCGTCAATTCTCTTAGGGAGAAAATTATGTTCAATTGTAGGATAGTGTCCAATATTAACCAGTGGTGTTGGTTAATTGGTCAGTTTCTATTGAGCATCAATCAATACCTGTTTAAAATGGGAGAGTCCTTTTGTTGGAAAGAACAGACCCATATCTTCAATACCAGAAAAGAATGAACAAGATTACACCTGAATAATGGAAGCACAATTTTAATTTAGTCAGTTCAGGTGATATAAGTATTCCGCATAATTTCTCAGCTATGATCTTTTTTTTCCATCCTTTTAAAAATTAACCCAATTATGTTTTGCATATCACTTAAAATATTTATTCAATATTCATTTTAATTCAGCATAAAGTATTCACATAGCTCAGATATCTACAAATACAATGAGCAAGAGAAGAATCTGAACTTAATGCTTTGTCTGGATTATGAAACCCTGGAATGGTTGACTGGATAACATAATGATAAACTTAAACTATGGTTTAACTCCTGTAGACGGCTTTTGGGCCATTATATGATGGTCTATGGAATTCTTGTCATCCTGAGGTATAGAAGGAAACTGTAATAGCTGGATTTTCTTTACAGTTATTTGGTGTATCTATAAATATATTACATCTACCTTCTGCTTTAATGTAATGATTTTCATGAATATTCCTTACCAAAAATCTACCAGTCATTGTTTGAGGTAAATTATATCCTATACTAGGGCTCAAATTATTTGCTTTTATTTGAAATGGCTCTATTGTTGGCTATAGAGACAAATTACATATATATATATATATATATATATATATCAGTAAGGACCAGTCCCTAGAGAAGGACACCATGCTTGGTAAAGTAGAGGGTCAGTGAAAAAGAGGAAGACCTTCAACGAGATGTATTGACACAGTGGCTGCAACAATGGGCTCAAACATAGCAACAATTGTGAGGATGGTGCAGGACCAGAAAGTGTTTCGTTCTGTTGTACATAGGGTTGCTATGAATCAGAACCAACTCAACGGCACCTAACAACAACATATATATATATATATATAATTACTTATTGTCAAAATCTGGTAGTTCAAAGTTCTGTACACAAGAAGAGTTTAAATTTTCTGAGGGAGAATGTAAAACAACCAAAGGTTGTCTAATATGATGTTTAATCAGAGGTTACTGCCAATATATTAACCAGAGAGGACGAGTAATATTCTTCAGTGTAAAGACAAGCAAACACCATTTAAAGTAGAAATAAACTTTCCTATCTTGTGATTGCATTTCATGTATCTGATTAAAAACACTCAGATCTGAAAGCTAAGACACCTTTTCATGTGCTGCAATTTACCATACGTGGTGAATATTATAATCACTGAAGCATGATTGGGCATAATTTGTAGTTTTTTTTTTTTTTAAATACACAGTTTAGGCATTTTTGTTGCTTGCCCATAAACATGGTACACTGTATCAAATAAGGACATGCTTCTTAAGCCAATTTAAACATGAATCTTCACCATACCTTCATGGGAGCCAGTTGGATGGGCGTGATGCACGAAGGGTCTACCATGGGCTTCGGCCTGTTGGCTGTATCTGCTAACAGGCTGTGCCACTGCTGGGGGAGGCCGGTAAATTTCTGTTCTTGTGGATCAAACCCAGTATGAACCCTGTGTTCAAAGTTGGATGGGCCAGATATTTCAATCTTTTTCTTTTTCTTTCCAAACATGATGCAAAAACCTAGGAAATGCAAACAGAAAAGAGGCAGCCATTTATATCTTGCTAGCAGAAGACTATAGGAGAATTATTGCTAACTCATTCATATTTACATCTTTTCAGTTATTCCTCTCTCTATACTAGCTGCAAAAGATGAAAGCTGGAGTTTCAAGGCGTAGTAGATTAAATATTTTCATTCAAATTTTTTTGTTCCCTCTTTGCACTTGCCATGTTTCAATGTGGGTGGAGTATAGTTCTCTGCTCCGTTGGCCTTGAGACTTGACTATGGAATCCGCTTTGACCAATGGACTGTGGATAGAAGCGACAGTGCACCGGTTCTGGGTGGAGGTTTTGGAGGCATTGTGTGTTTTTTCTTTCCCTCTTGTGTTCCTGCCACTTGCCATGAAGATCTCTCCGGTAGATGGTGCTACCTCAGCTTAGGTTCTGGAAGGAGAGATTCATGAAGCAGATATATTCTCAGCCTCCAGTCTG
The DNA here is from genome assembly GCF_000243295.1 of Trichechus manatus latirostris. Classification (NCBI taxonomy): domain Eukaryota; kingdom Metazoa; phylum Chordata; class Mammalia; order Sirenia; family Trichechidae; genus Trichechus; species Trichechus manatus. The sequence continues at coordinate 8,350,899 of NW_004444040.1, forward strand.
GAGTCCATCCCAGTGTTATGGATTGAACTGTGTACCCCTAAAATATGTTTTGGTATCCTGATCCCTATACCTGTGGATGTAATCCTGTTTGGGAATAGGGTTTTCTTTTTTATGTTAATGAGGCCATATCACTATAGGGTGTGTCCTAAACCTAATCACTCCTGAGTGATATAAGGAGCAGCATAGACACAGAGACAAGTGAGCACAAACTAGCAAAGATAGATGCAACATGAAGATCACCAAGGAACTGAAGAATGCTGGAAGAGACAAAGATTTCCCCCCAGAGCCAACAGGGACAGAACTTTATCCTAGTACCCAAATTTGGACTTCTAGCCTCCTAAACTGTGAGAAAATAAATATCCACTAGTGGTATTTCTGTTACAGCAGCACTAGCAAACCAAGACACCCAGGCAAGCCCAACTGAGCCATAGTTGAGCCACAGCCAAGCCATAGCTGGCTCATGAGTGAGAAATAATTGTAAGTAAGCCATTGAGATTTTAGACTTGTTTGTTACCTGACACCGTCAAAGCAAAAGCTGACTAGTACATGTGTGCACTTAAAAAACGTTTGTATGGAAAAAAATATTGTATACTTGAAAAATGGGATTAATAATTATACTTACCACAAAAGTTATTATTAGGATTAAATGAGAAAACATTTTTTAAGCACTTTGAAAAGCACTTGGCATAAAGTAAATGCTAGTTGCTTTAAGACATTACATTTTGGAATAGATTGTTACATGGAAAAATCTAATATACCAGTGAAGACCTGATTATCAGTTAATACCTTGCAACTTCAGATGCTACTATCTGGCTGGATCAGGGTCTGGGGCATTTTCAGTGTCCAGGAAATTATACAAAATAAATGTCTCTACATATTACTTCCCAGGAAATTTAGTGAAATTAAAATATGTTAAAAACTATAACTTGGTCATGTGTTGGTCTAACATTTAGTTAACTTTAGACATGACAACTGTTTAAACAAGAGATGGACATTATTTCAGAAAAGTCATCAGAGAAGAGCGCTTTTGCCTGTATTTATACCTGAACAAGCACTGAAAATGCTAGCCCAATTATTTTTAGAACTGGAATAGAAATGTGCAACTATTCTCCTGATTGTAAATTTCCCGGTGGTTGCCATGCCATTCAAGTGAAGGTATGAATGCAAAATATCCGTGAACTGATACTTTTCCAGTTTGCAAAATAAGATTGTTGTGGAGAGGAAACCAACGGCTGAATTATTCTACCTGCACTTTATCTTGTGATACTTTACAACTGTAATTTAAATTGTACTAAATACAGTTTTGCATTTCTAGCAAGGCTGGGTTAAAGGGTTATAGAGGGAGCAACTTAAAACGCAAATAGAAAACAGTCTAAATCCTAAAGCAACATTGTTTTGAAATCCACACTTAACTAAATGCAAAGACAGAATTGCCAAGAAGTATATAGTAGGATCCCATTAGCAATGGCCGTTACCCTGGAGGCAACGAGGAATCCCACACCCAGGTGACACAGATAGAGTTCTGGTGCCTTTCAGCATCATGCAGCAGAGCAACACATAGTTGGGAAGGGAAGATCTGCTTGGTAGATGGTTTCTTCTCTCTGATACGTTCATGCTTAGTCTGTATCTATCACAATGTTAACCATTCAATGCATACGATCCCATTTAAAGCTCACGGTAATCCTAGGAGGAGGTGTGTTTGGCGTCCCAAGATCAGCCCAAGGTTTGATGATTTGCTAGGAAAAATCACAAGATGCAGCATATATTCATATTTATGGCTATGATTTATTACAGCAAAAGGATACAAAGCAAAATCAGCAATGGGGAAAAGAGAAAAGGTACATGGGGCAAAGTCCAGAGGAGACCAGACGCAAGTTCCCAAGTGTCCTCTCCCAGTGGAGTCACACAGGATGTACATAATTCTCCCAGCACTGAGCTGTGACAACACATATGAAATGTTGCCTACCAGGGAAGCTCATTAGGGACTCTGCCCAAGGTTTTTATCGGGGACTGGTCAAGAGTACACCCTCTTTCTAGTATGTACCTAAAATTCAGACTCCTAGAACGAAAGCAAGTATTCAGCATAAACCATATAGTTTTCGCAAACAGTTTAGGCACAGTGAATATTTCTTATCCGGGAATGGTGGAACCCCTCCCAAAATCTAAGTTCCCAGATGCCAGTCATGGGCCAATCTTGCAAGCAGGTCTTTCTAAGGTAAGCAGTCTCAATCCTCCTATATTAGTCTTTTTATGCACAAGAATTGTTATTATCATCTCAACTTTCTAAAAGATGCAACAGAAGCTCAGAATCCAAGTTAGAAACTGGCAAAACTGGAGACCTAGAACTCCTAAGCACATGCGTTTTAGCTCATAGGACCTAGACCTATTTTAAGCATGTAGGTGTGTGAATTTATAAGGTAAATTCTGATTGTTTTTAATTTCGATAAAAGTCCAACTTACTAGAGTTTTACATTGTCATTTTGCTCACTTGTTCTTTCACTCAGCAATATTTACTGAGCACCTACTCTGTGCTGGGCACTGTTCCAGGTACTTGGGACACAGCAGTGAACAAATCAGATACAGTGCTTGGACTCAAGGAGCTTAAATTCCAGACAAGTCACACCAAGTCAATCAGAGAGAGATGAAGTACTTTCGGTAGTAATAAGCACTTTGAAGCCAAAGGCAAGAAGATACAGTGTGATGTGAAGTGCTGTGTCCTGTAGTGTGGTAAGAGAAGTCTTCTCTAAAGAGGTGACATCTGAGCAGAGACCAAATGAAGTGAAGGAGCCTGTGAACATCTGGTGCATAAGCTGTAGGCAGGGCAAAGAGCAAGACCAAAGGCCCTGAGGTGGAGTGTGCGTGGCATGCTTGAGAAGCAACGGAAAGGCAATGTGGCTGGTATGATTCATAAGGAAAGAGGAAGGGATAAGGAGTCTGAGGGATAGCAACGACTAGTTCATGTAGGGCCTTGTAAGTGATGGTAAGAACTTTGGATTTTAGAGCAAGGAAATGTTATGATTTGATGTATGATTTAAATGAGTGTGTGGAGTGAATGTTGTGTGGAGACTGGGAGTTGAGAGCAGGAGAGAACACAGAGAGAGCATGACGAGGCCATGGCAATAGTCCAGGAGGGGTATGATGGCAACAGTCCAGGAGGGGTATGATGGCAACAGTCCAGGAGGGGTATGATGGCAACATGGACTAGGGTGATGGCAGCGAAGTGGTAAGAGGCAGTCAGACTTGGGATACCTTGTGAAGCTACACTCAGGTGGAGTTGATGTAATTTGTGAGAGAAACAGAGACATCAATGATGACTCCAAGGTGGTTCCATTTATTAAGATGGAGAACTATGTGAGAGGATAGGTTGTGGGGGAAATCAATAGTTCATTTGCGTACACGTCAAGTTTGAGGGGCACATTATGCATCTGAGTCACAATACTGAGTAAACAGTTGGATATGAGAGTCTGGAATGTACGAGAGGTCTGGGCTGGAGATGTATGTCAGCATATGTTGTTGTTGTTGGCTGCCTTGGTGTCAGCCCCTGACTCATGGCAATCTCATGCACAATGGGATTGGACCATGTGATCCATAGAGTTTTCACTGGCTGATTTTTCAGAAGTAGATTGCCAGGCCCTTCTTCCTAGTCTGTCTTAGTCTGGAAGCTTGTCTAAAACCTATTCAGCATCATAGCAACACGCAAACCACCAGTGACAGACAAGTGGTGGCTGTGCATGAGGTGCATTGGCCAGGAATCAAACCTGGTTCTCCTGCACGCAAGGCAAGAATTCTACCACTAAACATCACTGTCCCACGTAATATTTGAAGATACAGGACTAGCCAACGGCACCAAGAAAATGAGTGTTTTTAAAAGAGAGGAGAGGTCCAAAGACTGAGCCCCCAGCATTAAGAATTTGGGAGATGAATATTCTTCAGCAAGGGATACCGCAAAGGAGAGGCCAGGAAAATAGGAGAAAAACCATGGCGAGTGGTGTTCTAGATGCCAGTGAAAAACATGTTTTAAAAAGGAGGGAGTGATGAATGTGGTCAAATATGGGTGAGAGGTTGGGTGAGCTGAAATTGAAAACTGGATTGAGAATAGACCATGGGATTTTCAATGTGGAGACTACCAGTGACCTTGTTAAGAGTCTTTGGTAAGGTGGTGGGAAGGAAAGTCTATTGTGAGTGGATTCAAGAGAGAATTGGAGGCAAGAATGTGGAGATAGAGAGGATAGACAATCCACTGAAAAATTTAGCTGTAAAGGAGAGCAGAGAAATGGGGGTGATAGAAATATGTTTTATTCTGTGACTCCTTTCTAGGGTCAAGTAAAATCATCCTCTAATTCTCTTATACAACTACTCCCTCAATTTCAATAAACAACATGCTCCTAATCAGGATGAGCCAAAGTGTAGGGTTCTTATGAGAACCATGAGATTGTATGACTTTTAACTCTAGCCTTGGCTTTTCTAATGAAAGAATAAATGTTTTAATTCTTGCTTCGATGACAAATGAGGGGGTGGCCAGCAGGGCTTACAGTGTCTGGATAGAATGGGAACTGTGCAGGTTCTTCTCAGTTGGCATCCCACCAACCCTTTCCTTAGCCCAGGGTTCAGTCTCTGTCACTGTGCCTTGGAAGATGGTTTCTATAGCCTATATTACTAGGGTTTCCTTACTTTAAGCTTCCAGTTGTGTTTGACCAATGAGAGGCACTAGTGGGAGAAGAAAGAGGTTGGGGTATTTATCCCCCTAGTTTTCTCTGTGCCTCCCTGAGATTCCCCAACAGCTACAGCTCCTACTGGGGGCAGTCCCTCTTTCCTGCCTCCAGCTCTTGTGGGCTCCAGAAACACGATCCCCTCCCCTGGCCCCTTTACGACTAGGTGTGATGGAGATTTCCTGCTGCTGCTAGCTGATGAGTTCTACTACATCTCTTACTGATTGTCAGAACCCTTTTGTAATGTGCCTTCTGGTTCCTGCCAGCACTGTGACAGTACATACTTGTGACAGGCATACTTGTAGGGTCCATGGTCCCCACTGACCAGGATTCGCCAGCAATTCCTAAAGGGTTGTCAACAAGAAGCCACTACCCATCTGAAGGGACTGAACTGTCTATTAGCCATTTGGAGACCCCCTGCTTCATGTGTGCACCATTCCATAACTCTAAAGGTATTTTCATTTGTTTTTGTTGTCTTATTTTTTACTTTGGGAATACAGCTTAATTTATTCAAAAAAGCAAGATGGGAATTCAGTAAAATTATTTTCTTTATGAAATCATCTAAAAGATAAAAAAGTTTTATTAAAAACCCTCTCAGGATCCATGGGCTATATGGTTGTCCACCCACTTTTTCTAGCTCTCAGATTTTTTGGGAAGCCGTTTTCCTAATGATAGTGCATGCTGCCTCAAGGCAGGGGCCTTTATGACTGTTGAAAACTGAAAACAATGGGTGTTCTGCAGATTACTATTTTACAGGGTACTGTATGAGGTGTGTCCATTTTTGGTAGGCAAAATAGAAAATTTTTTTGTAGGAACCCATATGTCCCAGTGGACTCCAGTGGAACTCTGTGATCTTCAGGGTTCAAATTAGTGGGACAACATATTGTCCCACTGGACTCTAAGGGTAGGCTTGTGAAAGGGGGCAGGAAAAAAAATTCATACTACCTACCAAAAATTCAGACACACATTCAGCATGCTTCCATTAATGAAAACATATGGTATCAACAAAAAATTCAAAGCAGAAAATAATAGGGTCTTGAAAGGGATAAACAACATTATTGCCTCCTCAGGAAACCTGATTTGTCATTAATTTGGCACTGTGGTTAAATGCATGGGCCCAAACTGACTGGATCTGAATCCCAGTTCTGATATGCCTATTAATTGTGTAATCTTAGGTAGCCTACTGTCATGGATTGAATGGTGTCTCCCAAAAATATCTGTCAACTTGGCGAGGTCATGATTCCCAATATTGAATAATTGTCTACCATTTTGTCATCTGATGTGATTTCCCTATGTGTTGTAAATCCTATCACTATGATGTAATGAGATGGATTAGTGGAAGTTATATTGATGAGATCTATAAGATTAGATAGTGTCTTAAGCCAATCTCTTTTGAGATATAAAAGAGAGAAGTGAGCAGAGAGACAGGGGCACGTCATACCACCAAGAAAGCAGCACCAGGAGCAGAGAGCATCCTTTGGACCTGGGCTTCCTGCATGGAGAAGCTCCTAGACCAGGGGAAGACTGATGACAAGGATCTTCCTCCAGAGCTGACAGAGAAAGCCTTCCCCTGGAGCTGATGCCCTGAATTTGGACTTCTAGCCTACTAGACTGTGAGAAAATAAATTTCTCTTTGTTAAAGCCATCCACTTGTGGTATTTCTATTATAGCAGCACTAGACGACTAAGACACTGAGTTAACCTCCTTTTGCCTCAATATCCTCATTTGTAAAATGGGAATAATATTAATGTCCTGATTCAGTTGGTAGTTGTGAAGATTCAGTGAAATAAGACTTATGCCTGGCTCATAGAAATGATCAATACCTGCCTCCCCTTAGTATTCAGTATTGGTTTCCTTGGCCTAAGTTTTTAGGAAATAGAGTAGGAAGGTCTTAGAGTTAGTACATATTCTACTAGCCTGGTCCAACCAGAGGCTCAAGTGCCATCACCCATCAAGTCAGGTGGTTGGGAAGGTGAAGAACAGCATTTACTTGAACATTACAACAACTGTAAGTTCCAGTATTCTTCAGCCTTTCATAACTCATGGCTCTGTCCTTTGTCCCATCCATGGTAGTGTTTTTTAAGATAATAGCATGGATATGATCCAGGAGCTTAGACCTGCATGGGATGAAGTACTTAACAGAGATAGGCCATGTTTAAGATTGGGTAGAGCAGGGAAAAGATGAACAGGGTTGGAGTTCACCTATTAGATAATCTTTTTGTTGATATTCTCCTTCCCATCTTAAACAGCATTGGTCTAATACAGTTATAGTCCCTGGGTGGTGCTTGACTGCTAGTTGAAAGGTTGGCGGTTCAAATCTACCCAGCGGCACTTTAGAAGTCAGGCCTGGTGATCTGCTTCAGAAAGGTCACAGCCTGGAAAACCCTATGGAGCAGTTCTACTCTGCATGGCAACTAACAATAACAATATACTTCATCTTGAACTTTTGGCTGTTACAACTAATGAAGTGTCTGCTTTTCAAGCTCTACAGTTGAATGATGAGTTAATGTAATTACTGGACTATTAAGGTTTTCAGTCATACACATAGCTGGTTACTAGAAGGAATAACACCACAGAATTTAAAAAATGGTATTTTTAATGTACATTTTAAGAGTGATTCTTTTCTCATTATCTTCCTCATAAAGACATTTTTCTTTTCGTAGCCTCAGATCTATTTTTAAAAACTCGGTAAATGTAATAACGGATATTTAAGTACTTCAAAAGTGCCTACCTGTGTTCAGACTATTTAGGTTTAATGACTGGCCTGTCACTGGTAGAAGAAAGATGACTGTATGAAAAACCGTACTGCAGAGGGGATGGCACTGACCACACCACTCCCTTGTTGAGATGTCATTGCCCAGATACACATCTGTCATAGCCTCAGAATCATGAGCAAAAGATTCACCAGGCTTTTAGTTATGATGTTTTTAAGAAAAAAATAAAACATAGATTACACATTTGGGATTCAGAAGTAAATATAAAAAACTTGGGATGGGTTCATTTATATTCTACAAATAAAGCTGTTTGCCAGCCTGGTACTGGTACAAGGACAGATACATTGACCAATGCAACAGAATTGAGAACCCAGATGTAAATCCATCCACCTACAGTCACCTGGTCTTCGACAAGGGCCCAAAGTCCATCAAATGGGGAAAAGACAGTCTTTTCAACAAATGGTGCTGGCAAAACTGGATATCCATCTGCAAAAAAATGAAACAGGACCCATACCTCACGCTGTATACAA
>NW_004444040.1:8360923-8362006 GCF_000243295.1 Trichechus manatus latirostris
AAAAAAAAAAAAAAAAAGGAAAAAAAAATAAAGCTGTTTTCTAAGAAAACAAATTTTCCTTTTCTGTGCCAAAGAAGATGTTGTAAATGTCTTGGTTTCCCTTCCTTGGACTGTGTTATTACAACGTCTCCTGGACATGACTTATAAGACAGTAACTCGGTTCCACCAGGCGTTGCCCACTCCAGGAAAACTGTCTCAAAGCATGTTGGGTCACTGTTAGGGTCCCTACTTGTATTGCATAGACACTCATGATCCAGTCGCTCTGTGGTCTGTGCCTGGTTTTCAGACCTAAGCCCTAATCCAATTACACCTGCCTTCTCAACAGCTGTAGCCACCTATCTTCTTTCGGGCATTTGACTCCAGCTTCAGATTTCTCTTCTTTGGATTTGAACTCAGCCTTCATGCCTGACTCCTTCTTTCTTATTTGTTCTTTTCTACTTGTGTGAATTCTTAGGCTTTTCCCTTTGGTCAAGTTGTTTGGATCTCGCCTGTCTGCTGGTTCTTCCTCATCTGAGCTTTCTGATTCTGTCTTGATTCTGGAATCATGGCCACAGTTGGATTTGTCACATCCATTTAACTGAGTTTACACTGTCTAAACCTCAACATGATAAGACCTCTCTGCTCTAATTTAACTCTCTATTCTGGCTTCAACTCATCTATCCCATTTTTCTGCCATTTGACATCCAGGACTGACAAAGAAACGCTTTGAGGAAAATGTATTTAAATTCTAAACATTTTTACACTGTCCCATAGTGTTAAGATAATGTTGAAATAGTAGGAAGGAAAAAAATCATGGTCTTTAGAGTAGTACCAACAGAGTAGGCACTCAAAAAAAAATTGCCAAGTTGTTGTTGTTGTTAGGTGCCGTCAAGTTGGTTCTGACTCAGTGACCCTATGCACCACAGAATGAAACACTGATCAGTCCCGCACCATGCTCACAATCATTAGTATGCTTGAGCCCATTGTTGCAGCCGCTGTGTCAATCCATCTCGTTGAGGGTCTTCCTCTTTTTTGCTGACCCTCCACTTTACCAAACATGATGTCCTTCTCCAGGGACTGATGCCTCCTGACAACATGTCCAAA
>NW_004444040.1:8362750-8397608 GCF_000243295.1 Trichechus manatus latirostris
TTGAATGCCTTTGCATAGTCAATAAAACACAGGTAAACATCTTTCTGGTATTCTCTGCTTTCAGCCAGGATCCATCTGACATCAGCAATGATACCCCTGGTTCCATGTCCTCTTCTGAATCTGGCCTGAATTTCTGGCAATTCCCTGTCAACATACTGCTGCAGCCGCTTTTGAATGATCTTAAGCAAAATTTTACTTGTGTGTGAGATTAATGATATTGTTCGATAATTTCCACATTTGGTGGGATCATGTTTCTTGGGGATAGGCATAAATATCGATCTCTTCCAGTCGGTTGGCCAGGTAGCTGTCTTCCAAATTTCTTGGCATAGACGAGTGACGACTTCCAGCGCTGAATCCATTTGTTGAAACATCTCAACTGATATTCCGTCAGTTCCTGAAGCCTTGTTTTTCGCCAATGCGTTCAGTGCAGCTTGGACTTCTTCCTTCAGTACCATCATTGGTTCCTGATCACAGAGTAGGTACTCAAAAAAAACTGCTAAGTAGTTACCAGAAAAATGTGTTAAATTTTACGATGAAAAGCTACTATTTCAACATGGTCTCATCATGAGTTTACTTCCCCCTATGCCAATGGCTCCCTAATCTGGAGACACAACCCAGACCTCTCTCATAAGCTCCAGATCTTCCCACCCTTTACTATCAGCACCTCCAAAACGTAATTCTTGATCTTCCTACTTGTTCTACCTGTTCCTTTTCTGGTTATCTCAATCTCAGTATATAGTACCACGCTGCATTGCAGTGCTGCATCCCCGAACCTGGGAGTCCACTCTGACTTCTTCTCTGCATCCTCCACATCCAATCCAATTCTTAATCCATTCTTCTCCCAAAATGTCCTTACATCTGTACATCTTTCTGAATCCTCACTTTATTAGTTTAATTAACAGCATAAACAACACAAATTATTTTCTTACATTAGTATTACCTCTCTCTTAGACCACAACAAAGTTTTCTAGCTAAGTGTCCCATCAACTAAGCTTGCCCCTTTCCAACTTTTTACCATCCTACAGCGGACTAGTCTTTCCAAAATGCAAATCTAATTGTATAACTCCAGCCTAAATATTTTACATGACTTTTCATTTACCTTAAAAACAAAACCAAAGCTCCTAAGGGTCGTGGGGGTCTACCCTAGCACAGATAAGTCATTAGTGAACAGTTCTTTCGTGTCGCCTCTGGAGGAAGGTCCTTGCCATCAATCTTCCCTTGTTCTAGGAGCTTCTCTGCACAGAAACCTCAGGTCCAAAGGATGTGCTCTGATCCTGGTGCTGCCTTCTTGGTGGTATGAGTTTGCTTCTCTCTTTTATATCTCAAAAGGGATTGACTTAAGACACAATCTAATCTTGTTGATCTCATCAATATAACTGCTGCTAATCCATCTCATTAACATCATAGTGACAGAATTCACAACATATAGGAAAATCACATCAGATGACAAAATGGTGGACAGTCACACAATACTGGGAATCACGGCCCAGCCAAATTGATACACATATTTTTGGGGGACACAGTTCAATCCATGATGACAGGTCTCACCCAGGACCTACAGAATTAGCAACTCTGGGGCATGAAGCCCAGCAATTTGTGTTTTATCAGGTTTGAGAAGGAGTGATATAGGATGTGATTGGTTGCTACAGGCCTGTGGCTTTTTTCCTGAGTGGAATGGGGTGGTCATTGGAATGTTTAGTGACTTGGTATGAAATAAGAGTAATTTGGGTTATGACATGAGTAACTAATGTTATTTTGTTCAGGTACATTCATTTTCTTAGACCACACAAGGATTGTAGCGGGGGGTAGTGGTGGTGGTTATTTATGATCTGCCTCCATTAGCATAGCCTCCTTGGGGTTGTCTTCAGCCTTTTGGGGCTTCTCTCTGGACAGTGGCTGGTCCTAGAAGAGAGGATACCTTATGTCTTCGTGATGGCAATATATTGCGATGGATGACTGGGTTTACCTGCAGACCCGTCTCACTGTGACTCTTGAATAATTGCAGCACAGAAATTTTTCTATATCTGAAGATTAAAATTCAGCATAATTTAGTGTCTACCTGATAGAGAACCAATTGTTAACTCAGCAAAATCGTGGAAAGAGTGTGTACCATGCATTGGGCATTAACAGCAACTGTGTTTCTAACTGTGATAGTCCTTCCTGGTCAGCGCTCCTAAGAAAACATGACAGTGTGCACCATGTTTGTTGTGATTCTGGGAATGCTGCCATGGAATTATGGTGCTATAGTGGAAACCCTGGTAGCATAGTGGTTAAGAGCTATGGCTGGTAACCAAAAAGTCGGCAGTTCAAATCAACTAGGGGCTTCTTGGACACTGTATGGGGCAGTTCTACTCTGTCCTATATGGTTGCTTTGAGTTGGAATCGACTTGTGGCAACGGGTATGGTTATGGTTTTGTGAGGAGTACCTAAAATGGTAATGGCAACAAAAAGAACGCTTTGCAATATATATGGATTCCACACGATTCCCCTTCTGTAATGTGGAGCTCACTCTGGGAGGTGTGTTTCCAGCCTGGGACTACATTTCCCAGACCCCTTTACATCCCGGTATTGCCATGTGGCTAGTTCTAGCCAATAGAATGTGTGTGGATGTGAAGTCACTTCCAGACCAGGGCTTTTGGTTGGTTGAATTAGAGAAAGATGAAACCCAAGGGAGTGGTACAGTTTCAAGGTGGAAGGAGCCTGGGTCTCTGAATTGCTGCATGGAGGCAATCCTCCTGCTGACCAGGAGCACCCGCACTGGACTTCCTGCAACACATAAATAAAATCTATTTGGTTAAGCTAGTGAAATTGTGGGATTCAGTTGTTACATAAGTGAATATTACTCTAATACAAACCAAAACCAAACCCATTGCCCTTGAGTCGATTCTGACTCATAACAACCCTGTAGGACAGAGCAGAACTGCGCGATAGGGCTTCCAAGGAGCAGCTGGTGGATTCGAACTGCTGACCTTTGGGTTAGCAGCAACAATCTAACCACTGCACCACCTGGGCTCCAGTACAAATGTTTTTCCTGATAACATCATTATGCTGTCTTCAAATAGCATTAGCCTCATATTAAAGAGGAAAAGGCTGAGTATTACAATGAAATCACTTGCTAAAGGTCACCCAGCTAGCTGGTGGTGAATATAGGACCATGCCAAACTCTTCTGGCTTTTAATATATGGGTTTTACATTATAATTTGGAGTCCTTGTGTGCCACAGTTAAGCACATGGCTGCTAAGTGAAGGGTTGGTGGTTTGAGTCCACCCACAGGTGCCTAGGAAGAAAGGCCTGGCAATCTACTTCCAAAAAATCAGTCTTTGAAAACTCCATGGATCATACTTTTACTCTGACATATAATGGGGTTGCCGTGAGTTGGAGTCAACTTGACAGCACCTGGTACTGCTATTGGCACTGGTACATTATATTTAGTGAACGAAAGAATAAGATAACAAAGATAAAGTAGGAACAGTGGTGATTATTGGCCTTGGTATCTCAGTGGTTAAGAGTTTGACTGCTAACCAAAAGGTCAGCAGTTTGAATCCACCAGCCGCTCCTTGGAAACTCTATGGGGCAGTTCTACTCTGTCCTCCAGGGTCGCTGTGAGTCGGAATCACTTGATGGTTATGGTTTGGGTTTTTTTCCTGCAAATTTTCAGCAGTAAAATCCTTAAGGAAGACTGTCACTTTGTTAATAAAATTATTGCATATTTTAGAAGATGGACTCTACTGTGATATGTTATAGCAGCTTAAGCTTTGCTCCTTTAAATATATAAGTTAATAAAGGCAAAATGATTGCAATGATAACATCTGCAGTGGTTTGTGGCAATGTTTTCTTTTTACCAAATCTTGATTTTTGTCCAGAAGTTTGGCATTCCTATGAAACAATCCCACTATGCAGTGGCTGTTATACCTGGTAAGATAATTTCAAGGAAAAAAATATTGCTAGAATAGTAACTCCTAATTTCTGCGTCTTGAAACTGTGTCTAAAATGTACTTATGTGAAAGTTCTAGCGAGAATTATTTAAATAGCGTTGTCATTTCCCTCTCTCTGTTATGCATAATAATCACACTTTGAAATTCAAATCTTTGAAAAATGTCCAAATGCATTTTCCTCCTCAACTTATTGCTACTGTTTAATTTGGGTAGGTCTTCTGGAGAATGGTGGGATTTTTGGCTTTTTTAAAATGGAAAGTGGCTCATTGTTCCTATTTTCTATAATGTCAGAATTATGAAAGATGTGAGCTCAGCAAAGATTGTCCTTCCCTTTGAAAGTGTAAGGCAGGGCTGTGCACTGGAGCCCACATCCAGCAGGCTTTTTCTGAGCTCTCAAGATAGGGCACTTACATTACCACTGAGTGGGTCCATTGTAAAATATATTCTTTCAACAGGTGAAGACAGGAGCTTTTTGAATGAAAAGAGGATTTAAACCTGTTGCTTTCCACTTCTACTTTTCTACATGCAACTTTCATCACCTACTTGCACACAAGCCCCAAACTGGAAACGACCCTTTTCTCATCGGCAGTAGAATGAATAAATGAATTGTGGTATAGCTGTACAATGGAATACTATACAGCAATGAAAAAGCGCTATACAGAAAAATTAAGATGAATTTCACAAACATAATGGTGAGTGAGAAAACACCAGAAACAAAATGGGTGCATATTTTAAGAGTCTATACAGTCAATTTAGATAAAGCCCCAAACAGGCAAAGCTCATCTATGATATTAGAACTCAACACAGAGGTTACCATTGGAAGGGCTGGAACTTGAAACGAATATGGGAGTCGGAACCTCTTGGGGAGATGTTCTTTCTTTCCTTTTTAAAAAAATCTGGCTGCCTATTATATGATGTGTTCACTTTGTAGAAATTCACTGATTTTTCTCCTCTGTATGTGTGTTATACTTCAACTAAAAGGTTCAAAAAATATAATGACTTCTGCCCTTTGGTTTGGTCTGCTTCCATATGATGTTATGTGTTTCCAGGAAATTAGGTCACTCCTATATAGCTCCTTAACTTTTCTTTCTGCTCCCAAAATGCCCAAAACCAAACCAAACCCGTTGCCATCAAGTCGATTCTGACTTACAGTGACCCTACAGGACAGAGGAGAACTGCCCTCATGTGGTTTCCAAACAGTGTCTGGGGGATTTGAACTGCCAACCTTTTGGTTAGCAGCCAAGATCTTAACCACTGTGCCACCAGGACTCCTAAAACGCCCATAGGAGGCTTTAAAAATAGGTCAGACACAGGCAAAACAGTCCCTTCCATTGTGACAACACTGTACAATAGAAACAGCCTTAGTCAACATGTCAAAATGCTTGAATTAGAGAGGCGACTCCATTAGGCTCGATTATCTCACCTGAGCAAAATGTGGAAGAGAGACTCTGTAGATCCTAACCGAGCTGGCAAAGCCTTGATTCCAACTGACAGAAGCTCATCATTTCCTCTGATTCCCTCAAACAGTTCAATGGATTGACACGCGCTTTTGCAAATGAGCAAAGTGACCACAAGAAATGCTTCAACCTCCAGTGGTTTCCTACAATAAATCAGACCTCAAAAGAGCCTATTGAACTCTAAAATTCTATGATTCTTTGATGCTCTGAGAATTGGGACTTGGGAAATTAATAAGATTTATGTTCAAAATGGCTGGAAAATGCAGTATTACAGTATAATCTACGCAGAAACAGTCCTTCTGGCTAAACAATGGAACTTTGCCAGATATCCTTTAAATCTCATGGAACTCCATTTTGTTTTTCAAAAGAACCAAGACAGTATTTGCTGCTGCTCTTCTTTTTAATTATTTCTCCCACATTCTTCTATAGTTATCAGCCTGTATCCTTGGCAGTACTAAAGGTAATAGTCATGCATGGAGTCACAAAAATGGTTCTGAGCCTCCAGGTCTATGTTATGTATCATAGCCTCATAAATACAAGACTAAAGGACGTTTAAAATCAGAAAAAATATTCTCTGAGACATAGCTTTGACCCACAAATGTCAAATTATTTTATTAAAGAAGGGTCTCTCAATAAAAAGAGCATGGGAAGGCAGATTTTTGCAATGCAATTTGTGGAGGTGGAATGTGGAGAAGCAATTTGATTGTCATCATCGTGCATCAGTTATTCAAAAGTTGAGTTATTTTATAAAGCAGCGAATGTAGCATATCATTAACTACCCCACCCAACCCCCAAATCCCTTCTTCCTGGGTACATGACTACCTGGCTAGGAACCACAATTCTCAGACCCCGTTACTGCTGGCTGTAACTAAATTCTTGCCACTAAGATAAATGGAAATGTTGTGTGTGACTTCTAGGCCATCTGCTTAAAGATGTAGAGATGCTTGCCCTAGACTTTGTCTCTATTTTTCCTTCTCATTGCCTGGAAATGGTGACAATTATCAAAGAACCTTGGAAACCACATCTTGAGGATAGTAGAGCTTCTCAGTTAGCCTGGATCCCTGGATTACGTTATGCAGCAGAGCTTGCCTAGGCTACTGAGAAAGAGAGAGAGGGAGGGAGAAAGAGAGAGAGATCTTGTTTGATACATTGCATGTATTGAGATGTTACAGAATCTTAGCCTTTACCTTAACCCTTTTAGGACCAGCAGTATATATAGCTACCACTTACTTTTTGTACCTCTGGGGTTCATTGGGAAGCTGCTGGCCCATTGACAGTACATGCCGTCAGAAGAAAAAAAAAGGTGTGTGCCATAGATTACTGTTTTTACAGGGTATTGTATGAGGTGGTGCTGAATCATTCAATTTTTAGTAGGAAAAAGATGAATTCTGAAAATTTTTTATTTGGTACACATATGTACCTCTGAACTCTGGGGGTAGAATTTGTATTCACAAAGGATACACCTATGCACTTCTGGACTCTGAGAGTACCATTTGTGGAATGAGGTATAAAACAAAAACCATATTACCTACCAAAAATTCAGGCACAGTCAATGATTCAGCATGCCCTCTATTACTGAAAACACATAGTATCAACAAAAAATTAAAAGGAAAAAATAATTTAGTCACAACCCACTAAGAAAGTGCTATATGCTTGTAATTGAGCTGATGGAGAGGAGGAAGACAAAACTAGAGTTCGTCACTACTTCTTAGAACAAAATGAATCCAACATAATTTAACAAAGACAAGACAGTTCTACACATGTGCCCGTTTAGAAGGAATAACTAGAGTTACATAATTGATAATGGTCAGTGGCTGTGAAATAAGTAAGATATAGTATCCTAACTATTTATAGGAAGCTACTAACAGCAAAAAGAAGTTCAGTGAGGTGACAAAAAGAAATGAAAGGGCACACATCACTCTTCAATACCTGGGGAATTTTGAAAAAAATCTCTTCAGCAAAAGCAAAACTAAGTGGGAAGTAGGAAATGTTGAGTTAGGGAGTTGTGTTGCTTGATCAGTGATACCAATTTTCTTGTTCTCCAAGAAGCCTGCCTACTCTTGGCTATGATACTCCCCTATACACATACACACACACACACACACACACACACAACATAACTTGCATGAACTACAATGAAACTACAAACAACAGCGAAAATGTGTTGAGTGCTTTATACGTGTGTGCATCTGTGTGATCTGTTGCCTGCACAGTGGGTATGTGTGTGTATATTGAGTCAATTCTGACTCATAGCAACCCTATATGACAGAGTAGAACTGCCTCAGAGGGTTTCCTAGGCTGAAATCTTTACAGGATCAGAGCACCAGGTCTTTTCTCCCATGGAGCAGCTGGTGGTTTCGAACTGCCGATGTTTCGGTTAGCAGTGGAGCACTGAACCACTGTGCCACCAGGGCTCTTTACAATGAATACAAGGAAGCCAATTCCTCCATGAACTTAAATCCTCCCATGGCTAGAAACATAACACAATGTTGCATTTGCATACAAGGGTGATATCTATATGCCTTCAGCAGGATAGCATGCCATGGAGGCTGAGCCATTCACTCTTTTTCCCTTGCCCTTTCTTATGACCAAGAAAAATGGCCAGGATTAGGTGGGCAGTCAATGGCTGGATCAGAAAAAACATAAACGACCACTTGGAAAGGGAACTCATGAACTTTATCAGAGCATAACACTGAGAGTGAGGACCACATTTTTGTACACTGCTATTAGCAATGTCCTCCAACTAATAAACAAAAGCACCTTTTAGAAGCTGCATTAGGGTGCCATTTAATTGACTGTTGTAACAACTTCTGCCCTACTGGAAAAATTTATTGAGACACATTCAATTTTTCTAATTTGATCTAGTGATGCTGAATCTACTAAGACATAGTTGCCTAAACGCAGACATGAAAGGGAATGTCCATTTCTATACCAGGCACTCCCACTGGAGAAGGCATGATGGAGCACTCCCGCAGACCAGCTGACTCCTCTGGAGGCCTGTAATCATGGAATGTCTAGGGCATATGTAAAAGGGTTCCCTTACTTGGATCCACAGGATCATAGGGTCATTTTTTTATGTGTCATGGAAGACAAAATCCAATCTTGTGCTAATTGCAGAAGTCAGTGGAAATTTCTATAACAAAAGGCACTTGCTATAAATGTGATTATAATTGTTTTATATATCTAGCAAACCTTTTAAGACATACACAGCAAATGTTAAAATGGCAGAGAACATCCATTTTTTGAAGGTAAAAGGTCATTTGGTTTTTATTTTATATTTAATAAAGTTGATTTAGTTGGTTTCCTTTGAAGCCAGATTACTACTATATTTACTTGCTTTTTAAAAAAATCTTATACATTTATTTATACACATGACATCGTTAAATCCCCAGCAAGTGTCCTCTTTCTGGAAATATCTTGAAGAAACTGAATTATCATCTTTATTTCCACTTTTAAATGGTTTGCAAATGCCTTTTTCTTCAGTATTTACGCGCAATCATTTTAGATGTCTTCCTTCATTCTTCTGAGACTAGAATTTCTTCTTGCATTAAAACCTGAATAAATCTCTCCTAGTGACTTTTGTAACAAGGTAAGTAAAGAAAATGATTTTATTTTTCTCAAAGAAGGAAAGAAGGGCTTGAGAGTATCATCATCTGAACAACACACAGGCTAGGAATACATATGCCTTGGTTTGCGTACAGAGAGTTGGCCACACAGCTATTCTGAATCCTATGAGGAGGGCCCCAGGCAAGCATAAGTTGAAGTAAAGGTAGCCCCAACTTTAAAACAGACCCCCATCCCATCACAGAACTCCCATGAAAACTTCCATGAGAATCAGTAACAACCTGCAGAAAGCTAGATTAGAAAGAGTTTAGTTCCTAGTCTTTAAATGTGAAATTTGTTGAAGGAAGGAAGCAACAAAAGAAAGAAGGCTCATTGTCATCGAGTTGATTCCAACTCATAGCGATCCTGTAGGACAGAGTAGAACTGCCCCATAGAGTTTCCAAGGCTGTAATCTTTACGGAAGTAGACTGCCACATCTTTCTCCCGGGGAGAAACTGGTGGTTTTGAACCGCTGACCTTCTAGTTAGCAGCTGAGTGCTTAACCACTCACCACTAAGGCTCCCAAGGAAAGAAGAAAAGGAGAGAATCAGAGGGGGAGGAGAAAAGAATTAGATTTTCTTATAAACCGATTGCTAGAAATGGTCATATATTGTGGATTGATTCAGGTTTTGAGGACAGCCCAGGAACATGTATGTCACCTATAGATTCTATGGAAATTGTTACTTCAGATCATACTCACCCAGCTTATTATCAAACATTGGAAATGCAACCCATTTATACATGTAACATTTATTGAATATCTGATATATGTAGATGCTTATGGTTATATTATTCAATATATGTGAAAGCTTGGTACATATAGATACTCAGTAAGTTCTAGAAAGCAGAAGTTAGAAATTAGTGTATGCTCCATCCCAAAATTATACCATAATAGAGGGTGTTCTTTCCTTTTTTTACTTAACCCACATAAACAGGTAAAAAAAAACCCAAACCCATTGCCATCGAGTTGATTTCAATTCACCCTATGGGACAGGGTAGAACTGCCCCATAGGGTTTCCAAGGCTGTAATCTTTACGGAAGCAGACTGCCATATCTTTCTCCCGCAGAACGACTGGTGGGTTCCAACCGCTAGCCTTTCAGTTAACAGCCTAGAGCTTTAGCCACTGTGCTACCAGGGCTCCTCATAAACAGATAGGAGGTGTAAATGCAAACATATGCTCTTGAACTACCATGTGTATTTGCTAACTCTTGAGCAGAAACAGCTTCACCTACAAAGGATGCAGCAAACACAATTGTTGCTGTCTTCGATGGAAAAGGTATATTCGAAAACCCATGAGGTCACTTGGGATTCTCAAGTGCAGAGACTTGAAGTATAATGTCTACCTCCTGTTATTTCCACCTGTTCATCTCTGTGCAAAACCATTGCCCATACAAACGGAAGAATTACATAGGAAAGAAAGAAACCTTAACACTGAGGGACAGACACAGAATGTTTTTAGTGTTGTTCACATCTTATTGCATTTAAAATAACTACACAATGCCAGTTGTCCTTCCTGTTGTAACAGATGGAAGGAACTTGGCACTTTGTCCTTAATGTGTTTCCAGAAAAGGGACTTTAAATGTGTTTATTATAATTTTTATTGGAAAAGAGAAAAAGAACTCAAAAGAACTGAATCTCTCAAATCTCTTCCCTTAAGTAAAAGCAATAACCTTCAAAACAAGGGTACTTAATAGAACTTTCTGTAACAATATAAATGTTGGATATATAGGCACCATCCAGTAGAGCAACCATGAGCTGCATATGACTTTGAGCACTTGAAACACGGTTAGTGCTACCAAGGAGCTGAATTTTTAATTGTATTTCATTTTAATTGATTTATGTTTAAAATTTCAATAGGCACATGTAGTTAGTGGCTACCGCATGGGACAGTACGTCTCGAAAGTCTTATCTGAGGGAGATGGTTAATATTCTCCTATAATTTATCTGATTGATTTAATGACAATTTACCTGTCACCTAAGTTTTCCAAGTATCTGTTCTTCTTAAAATAATAAGCTGAAAAATTCCTTTCTAGCTTCTCCTTGTCTATCAGTATACTATACTCCTGGTTTATGGGACTTTTCTACCCACAGATCCCTTCTGGGCAATTTGCCTCTGTTCACAGTCCTACTGAATGGGAACCTAATTGTTGTATACCATTGGACTTCCCCCATCAGCCCCCAGCACTCCAGTGCAGTCTATTCATAAACTGGCCAATTAGCAATAAAATCTTGCGGGAAAAGTTACACTGGGCTAACGGGAGACATGGTTTGGAATCAGAAAACAGAGATTTTGCTTGTTAGAATGCAAATAAGACCAAAGTAATATATTATGATTTGCTGTCCTATAGAAGGATCTGCGCAGCATAATGGTGCCATGTAAATTAGAATTATGAGGGAAAAAAATGCTCTGAGGAAGCCAGGAAGTCCAGCAGCAGAAATCGAATGAGAATGGAATAGCTTTGCTGAAGGAAGTACATAATAACCTCAGCCCCTGACAGGGAAGACTAGTTCCAAAATCTGTTTCCACTATGGTCACTATTCTTAGATATTCTTGGAACCACAGACAGATTACCCAATAACAAGGTAGGCACGGGCTTACTTGTGCTTACTTACTAATCTGTAGTGCAAAAGTTCACCTGTTTTTCACCACGTCAAAGATGTGATAAAGCCCATGTGAAACTGTGCACTACAGATTAGTAAACCTGTTGCTGTTGAGTTGATCCAACTCATAGCGACCCTAAAGGAAAAGAGTAGAACTGCCCCATAGGGTTTCTAAGGAGTGGCTGGTGGATTCCAACTGCTGACCTTTTTGGTTAGCAGCCTGAGCTCTTAACTACTGTGCCACCAGGGTTCCAACAGATTAGTAAGTAAACACAATTAAACCTGTGCATACCTTATTTACTGGTTAATCTGCCCCTGCTTGAGACCCTCAATTTTAACAAAGACTCCTCACTCCTTTTTCTGAGCTAGCCTGAGAAGAAGTCTCTGTTCACTAAACTACATACGTTTTGTAAACCTATGTGGAACTGAAACCCTCACCACCCAAACAACCCTTGAGATTCCATGGGTTATAGAGTTGATGAACCTGGGTATCAATCCTAGAGAAAAAATATGTTATTGTTAGCTGGCATTGACTTGGCCCCCAAGTCATGGTGACCCCATGCACAATGGAATGAAATGCTGCCCACTCCTGTGCCATAACCATGATTGGACCGTTGTGATCCATAGGGTTTTTATTGTCTGATTTTCAGAAACAAATCGCCAGGACTTTCTTTCTAGACAGTCTTAGTGTGGAAGCTGCACTGAAATCTGTTCAGCATCACAACAGCATACAAGCCTCCACTGACAGACAAGTGGTGGCTGCACATGAGGTGATTGGCCGGGAATCGAACTATGGTATCCCACATGGAAGACGAAAATTCTACCACCAATGCCTGACAGATGAAAAATATAACACAGGCTTTATAGGATGGGTTGCCTTTTCTTACACATCTCTCTATAAGGGTCTTCTGTCACTAGGTATTGTTCCTGAGTATTCTTTGCTATTGAAATCTTAATTGAGTCTGTTATTTGAACATGAGGGAGACCATCATGTGGATCATGCTAAGACATCCTGGCCATGTAGACAGAGGGTGGCAGAACCCGACATGATTCTCGATGTCATAGATAGGGTTCCTAGAAGCAGCGATTGAAGCAGAAATTTGGATGCTTGTGATTTATTGAGGGAATGCTCTCAGGGAAGCAGGGGAGGGGAGGAGTAAAAGATGAGCAAGGGTATGGTCTTAGCTGGAGTCTAGTCTCAGCCTGAACCCATGGGGAGCTCTTGAGCATCCACTGTACCATGGGCAAGAGGGGCCAATGTTTTATACTCTTAAATCAGCCAGTCACTGGCTATGAGTGTAGCATCTTGGGTGGAGGTGCTCCCATTGGTCAAGGACAATTCTCCACAGAATAGGCCAGCTGGGAGCTGTTAGCAGCCAGCACTCACAGCAGCTGGGCAATGGTCCACAAGCCTGGTAAGGGGAATCTGGAGATCTGGGTGGGGCACTTACAACATCTACTACAGATTGCTTTCTAAATAGGAACTCCAGTTCCCGGGAGAAAATGTTATATTTTAATATCATTTGTATTAAATTGAGCAAAGGGCCTTTTTCAAACTTAGAGTGATTAAGAACTTGGAGATCCTGAAAGCTCTTAAGTAGACAGAACTGAATACATATGGCAAAAATGAATACGAATAGTGTGTCAAAACAGTCAAGCTGAATACCCATGGAAGCACTGAGGACACCCTTCTCTCATGCAAGGATGGCAAAATGAGAGGTTAGAATACAGTGACAAATGTTTCAATTTGGAATAGAAGGAGAAAAGAGAACTAACAGTGCTTAGAACAAGGCATGGCACATAGTAGGTGCTTCTCAATATTTGTTCAACATTTGAATACATGAATTAATAAATGAATGGATGAAACTTTCAATGAACCACTAATTAATGAATTGTTCCAAATATTCATTTCTTTCACATTCTGTTTACTTCATTCAGTTCACACTTTTATTACTAAAATTTACCAGAGGAAGGAATGTCTTTAAAGAAGAAAAGCAAACTATATAGCATCCACACTATTTATGGATAATAAATATATTAGTCCATTGACACCATGTGTCTCATTTCTTATTTTGCTAGTCACAAAGCTTTTTGGTGACAGCTTGTTGGGAGCAATGTTTGGTTTCCATTTCTATAACACTTCCTTGCAACACAGGTATAATTATAAATTGGTAAAGCAAGACAATGAAATCAATAACTGTTTTAAGCAATATGTTGATTATTTAAATTGGGTTTATAAACATATTTCTTGTGAATATATAAAATGTCACACTTGATAATTTAAAAATTTCATAATTTTCCATTTTAAAAGGACCTGTTAAACTATGATTGCTATCTTCCCAGAAATAAACCTAGGAGCATGTTCAATATTTCTGGGAATTGTGTAAATATTATCGATGTCATTTGTTAATGAACAAGCAAGAAAAGGGAGTGGTTTCAATTTCAATTTTGTTGGAAAACATTATTGGGAGGGAGAGGTGGAGGGAGAAGAAGCAATATGACAGTCCTTTGAAAAGTAACATATAAAGAGAAGCCCTTAGGAGGATACTGAAAGCGTAAATGAGTATACACATAGATAGATATACATATATTTGGAATACAGTCCTTTCTTTGATATAAACTCATTCTGACTGATGATGATTAAATTCCCAGAGGAAAAAAGAAACTAGGCCAATCAACTTTAATCATTTTGTTCATGGTTTTATATATTTGGTAATTACACACACACACACTCCACCTACTACAGGTGGTTAATTTTATGTATTAAATGCATATCTGATACTCTGACAATAAAATTAGAGCAGTAGTGAGTCCAAATGGCTGTTGGCTAGTGTTTCAGGGATCTTAACACTTTGCTACTGAAGAATATCTAAAGATAGAGGGAAATTAATCTATCTTCATAGGAAACCTGAGGGCCACATCCTTAGGGGCACACCAAAACGGTATTTTGTTGCATGGAGCGGGGGGAGCGGGGAGGAGTGAGTGGCACAGTTTTCTCTTTTATCCTAAACTAAAACAATATTTTATCCTAAACTAAAGTTAAGAATACTGTCTTTCACTTCATAATATATTCTGCTTTAATAATGAAGCTCAGGTTTTCCTCCACAATCCAGCAAATCTAACTTGACATTCCAACAAGATGCTGTTCATAAGGTTTTCACTGGCCAATTTTTTTAGAAGTAGATTGCCAGGTCCTTCGTCCTAGTCTTTCTTAGTCTAGAAGCTCCACTGAAACCTGTCTACCATAGGTGAACCTTCTAGTATTTGAAAACCAGTGGCGTAGCTTCTAGCATCACAGTAACACACAAGCCACCACAGTACAACACATTGACAGTGTGAAAGCTGGACGGTGAATAAGGAAGACCGAAGAAGAATTGGTGCATTTGAATTACGGTGCTGGTAAAGAATATTGAATATACCAGGGACTGCCAGAAGAATGAACACATCTATCTTGGAAGATGTACAGCCAGAGTGCTCCTTAGAAGCGAGGATGGTGAGACTTTGTCTCATGTACTTCGGACATGTTATCAGGAGAGACCAGTCCCTGGAGAAGGACATCATGCTTGGCAAAAGTAGAGGGTCAGCAAAAAAACAGTAAGACCCTCAATGAGACAGACTGACACGGTGGCTTCAACAATGGGTTCAAACATAGCAACGACTGTGAGGCTGGCACAGGACTGGGCAGTGTTTTATTCTGTTGTACACAGAGTAGCTATGAGTCGGAACTGACTGGACGTCACCCAACAACAACAACAAGATGCATCACATTCCTCACCCAGCTTAGTGTCCTGTACTTAGTGGAGGTAGCACAGGAGCCCCAGGACTGAGAAGCTCAGGCTGGTAGACCCTCAGTGACACTCATCTATTCTTCCTAGCTGCAGTCTGAGTGTCTGCGAGCTCAAGCCTGGACCCCACACAGCCACATGCAGCCTTAGACATGAGCGTAACACACGAGCCCTGTGTGTGGCCACGTGTATGCTTCTAAAACAATGTTGATCATGGCAACCCTACACTTGGAAACATTCAGTGACTATCATTTGCTTGTAGACAGAAATCTAAATTCTTTTGAACGGCAGCCAATTTGTCACTCGGGGTTTCTTTACCCAATTCAGAAGGGCTATGAGCTTTGAGGGAAAAAATTATAACTTTATCTGTATTCACCATTAACTGAAATGGAATATTTCCTTAAATTGTGTATACAGGCAAGAGACCATAACAGTACTAGCAGTACCTGTGACTATCACTCATGGAAATCACAGATATTTTCATATTACATAACAGTTTTTGCAGCTTTCTTAAAATACTGTTTACACTCATCACTACTTAAAATTATGGTAGTTATCAGATGGACTAATATTTTGCTATTTAATGCATTAATAAAGAAGCATATATGTTATCATATCACAATTGTTTTCAGTTTTCTGATAACTGTTGTCCATTAGAATTGAATTTATTCTGAGAAGGGCCCAGGGGCTTCACCTTAACAAAGTTTAAGACCCTCGTTCCAGCCTCAGTTTCTACTGATTCTCTCTACCCACTCCACGGTTCAGCTATAACAAGATGCTTGTTCTTCCCAAAATATACGTCCTTGCCTGGGATCTTCATCCTTGTTAGAAAATGTGCCCTTTAAGAATGTTTTTGGGAAAAGTAAGCTTGATATAGCCTTCTCTGACTTTCCCAGGGAGAGTCTGAAAATCTTTCCTTTGTGCTTTTAAAATTATTGGTGCATTCCTTATCTGAGGTCTTTTGCATATTTTGAGAAAGATGTGGCAGTCTGCTTCCATAGAGATTACAGCCTTGGAAACCCTATAGGGTCACTATGAGTCAGAATCAACTTGACGGCAGTGGGTTTGGTTTTTGTTTTTATCATATTTTATTTTGAGTTTGTGTGTCTGTCCCTACCATCACACCTTATGTCTCTAGATGATAAACACCTTTTTTTTTTTTTTCATCTCCCAACTCCTGGCATTGTCACATTGCAGATATTCAAAAGATGCTTAAGTAATTAAGGAAGAGTTAGTTTCCTGGGGATAACAGATTAGCAAAGCATTCTAAATAGTCAGGAGAAAACAGCAGAGGAATCCAGTGATGCGATAAATAGAGCCCATTTGCTTACATCGAACATTTCTGAGTATAGAGCTGGGCTCTGATTTACTAACATCAATGTTTCTCTTAAAATCAAATTACTCATTGATTTTAAATAAAACCCAATACAACAAAACAGTTCTTCATGTTATAAGCAGGCCTGGCTCCAGGCGAAACTGTGATGGCAAAAACCTGTCTGAGGAACTTTCACATCCTTTCGCATCAGCCCTTCTTCCATGAAGACTCCATGTGCATCTCCATAGCAGTCCCGCAGGGCTCTCTGATACCCTCATAAGGCTAGGGATGCTCGCTGCAGCATGTGACCCAGGCCTGTCCTCCCAATGGTTCAGACTGGTCTACACTCTCCGCTTTTAAGAATCTGCCTGTGTGATCTTCTGCAGGAAGGCCCTGCCCCAAGAGAGCTGATGGCAGGTTTCACATCAGGCTTCACTAATCGATTCAATAAATGCTATTGAGTACTAGCTGATCACTTATTATATACCAGGGGCTATGCCATGGTCTACTAGTCCCTGGATGATACGCAGGGTTAAGTGCTTGACTACTTGCCAAAATGTTGGCAGGGTGAACCCCCCCAGAGGTCTTGGAAGACAGGCCTGGAGATCCACTTCTGAAAGGTCACAGCCTTGAAAACCATATAGAACAGTTCTACTCTGCACACAAGGGGTCACCATGAGTCAGAATTGACTAAATGATAGCTAACAACAACATGCCATAGTCTAGAATACAGAAATAAAAACGTAGTCTTTGCCCTTAAAGAGTTCACAAGGGGAGATGGGCAGTTGTAATTTAATTGGTTATGTTATGTCAGGGAGCACAGACAGGGGCCTGGTCTTGGTTTGAGTTCACTCAGATGCAGATCCTTAGACACGAGTTTGAGTGTAAATAATACATTTGGAAGTGATCTCAGGAATTATGGTAAAGAAGTGAGGAAGTGAAAAGGGAACAAGAAAGCAGCCAACACTGAGTTATATTTTCAAGCAGGTAGCTACCGTGAGCAACTGAGGCTCAGTCCTGATAGGGATCTCTGGGAGATGGGGTAGAATGGGCCCCGGTGTTGTCCTACCTGAGTGGCATGGAAGTGGAGTATTTATGCACCAATTTCCATCCTTCACTGGGTTAGAACTGTTCCTGGGGGCTATAATCGCTTGGCATTTCCAGCCTGCAGTGTGTGTGGCTTGAGCAAGTTCCTATGTCCAGAGAAAGTCCTCAGGAGAGAATCCCAGGTGCTTGCGGAAAGAAGCTATAGGCATGTAGAGGAATGGTGAGTGCTAAGGGAACATGAAGGGACACCAACAGTGTCTGCGCTAGAATTGTTATCTTTTAAAAAATGTTGAATGTTGTTCTTCAGCTATTGCTTCTTTATTGTTTCTTCTCTCCCTCATACTTTACTTTGTTAGTCTTTCTCATTAAATTGTCTTTTATATTCTTTTCTGTATGTTCAAACTGTTTTCCTCTCCATGCTTCAGTCTGTGTATTTTCTATTGGTCTATCATATAATTCTTCTCTTGAATTTAATTTGTTTTATCTACTGAGTTGTTTATTGAATTGCTAATTTCAGTCATTATATTTTTCAGTTCTGTAATTTCCATCTGATTCTTCTAATAGATTCCAGTTCTTTGAAGAAATTCTTCACTTTATTATCTATGTTCTTGAATCATAGTAATCATGACTATTTTAAAGTCCATATATGATAGCATCAATAACTTAGTCACCTGTGGGTCTGTCTCTACTGTCTGTTTTATTTCTTTTATTTTGTAGTCATTTGATCCTACTCCTAGCATTTCTGGTAAATTTTTATAAATGCTTGACAATACATTGGAAAAACTGTAGTACTAATTTGGAGCTCTGGTAATATTCTTACACTAAAGATTTACTTTTGTTTTATGGCAGGCAGTTACATTAGGGGCGGATCAACTTAATTCCATCTGACACTGAGTTATTTCTGAACTGGTTTTCCATGTCTATGTATGTTCTATATTCAGTATTCTTTACCCCTTGGCTGAGGTCCTTCTGTTTACAGGACCTCTTTTCCTTGGTGTGCCTTGAACTCCTATTTGCATCTCTCAGGCTCCATAAAATGGAGATATCTGAAAGCTGTTTTTCACTTCCCATCCTCTTAGATAATGATTTCTACTTGGGTTCTTAGCCTCTCAGCCTTAAGTCACTTATTTTAACTGCCTTGAAATTTGGGAAGGAAGAATGAACCTAACATTTTTTTTCGAGCATCTAAAATCATCCAGGTACAGTTTATACTTATTTTAGTTGAGCCCTATACATATCCTATGAAATACATAGCATTGCCCTTATGTCTCAGATGAAAAGTCTGAAGCACAGGGAGAGGAAGTGACATGCCACAGTTATGCTGATGGTAAATTAACTCCATCCCACTCTTTATGCCACCAAAGCCTATGCATAGAAATGTGGATCTCAAAAATCAGTAATATTTCCAAGACTGAAAAAAACTGGTTTAATAATCAATATACACATTGCATTTTGCTTAGCATACTGATGTCATTTAGAAAATAATTTAAAATAAATCATATAGCGTCTCACTATTCCAAGGTTTTGAGTTTTCTTTTGTATACAACATGTTAAGTGGTTTTTTTTTGGCTGTAACTTTTTTTTTTAAATTATGGTCAATATGTAGGCAACAAAACATTTGCCATTTCAACATTTTCTCAAGTACAGTTCATTGACATTATTATGTTAACCATGTTGTTTAATGGTCACCCTTATCCATTCCCAAATTTTACCATCACCCTTAACAGAAGCATAGTGTCCCCCAAGTATTGAGTCATCCTTTCCTCCTCTCTCCCTCCCTTCTGCACCTGGTAACCACCAAAAAACTCTGGTCTCTATATACTTGCCTATTCTAGATATTTAATACAAGTGGGATCATATAATATTTGTTCTTTTGTGACTGACTTTTTTTTTTTTATTGTGCTTTAAGTGAAAGTTTACAGTTCGTTAGTTTCTCATATAAAAATTTATACACACATTGTTATGTGACCCTAGCTGCTCTCCCTTTAATGTGACAGTACACTCCTCCTTTCCACCCTGGATCTCCTGTGTCCATTCAACTAGCTCCTGTCCCTTTTTTGCCTTCTCATCTAGCCCCCTGACAGGAGTTGCCCATTTAGTCTCATGTATCTACTTAAGCTAAGAAGCACTCTCTTCACAAGTATCATTTTATGTTTTATAGTCCAGTCTAATTTATGTCTGAAAAGTTGGCTTTGTGAATGGTTTCAGTTCTGGGCTAATACAGAGTCCAGGGGCCATGTCTTCCGGGGTCCCTCCAGTCTCAATCAGACCATTAAGTCTGGTCTTTTTAGTAGAATTCGGGTTCTGCACTCCACTTTTCTCCTGCTCCGTCAGGGACTCTCTGTTGTGTTCCCTGGCAGGGTGGTCATTGGTAGTAGCTGGGCACCATCTAGTTCTTCTGGTCTCAGGCTAATGGAGTCTCTGGTTTATGTGGCCCTTTCTGTCTCTTGAACTAATATTTTCCTCGTGTCCTTGGTGTTCTTCTTTCTCCTTGCTCCAGGTGGGTTGGGACCAACTGATGCATCTTAGATGGCCGCTCACTAGCTTTTAATACCCCAGACACCACTCACCAAAATGGGATGCAGAACATTTTCTTAATAAACTTTTTTATGCCAATTGACCTGGATGTCCCCTGAAACCATGGGTGACTGACTTATTTACACAGGCAAATTGGAGCCAGGATGACTGTGCAGATAAACAGAATTAATGGTCATTGACAGTATGATTTGAAAATTTCTAGGAAGTTTTCCTTATCCTAAGCATTTTTATTACTGACCTTTTTCAGTAGCTAAAATTCCATATTAAGATATATCTTTTTTTAAAATTCCCATTTCTGGAAAGAGTGGAGTAAATTGTTGCATACAAACCCTTCCACCTAAAACAACCAGAAAAGCTTGATAATTCATTTTGAAAGTATGTTCATGGGCACCAGAAAGCTACCAACCAAAAACTAAACCCAAACCCATTACCACTGAGTCGATTCCAACTCTCAGCAACCCTACCGGACAGAGCAGAACTGTCCCATAGGGTTTCCAAGGAGTGGCTGGTAGACTGCAACTGCCGACCTTTTGGTTAGCAGCCAAGCTCTTAACCACTGTGCCACCATGGTTCCAGAAGCTACCAAGGCAGCTACAATTTGATGGGCCAGGATCTTGGAGAAAAGAGAAGTGCAAGAGACAAATATGACTTTCTGAGCTTCATTTCCTCTTAAGGCATGTACTGGCTCATAAGAATTACAGTTTCATAACTAAGAAGGTAAGCACAAAGGAGTGGCTAAGGGTTGAAATACTGAACTGAGATTTTAGTGGTCATATTGGTCTGGGAAACTAAAACTTGAACATTAGGGTTGAAAAACTTGAGGATTCAAGATCCTGGAGAAATGGGAAACATATGGAAGTGAGCCCTACAACGGGTGCCATTTTGTGCTTTTAAGGCATCTAACACACAGGTGTGAGACAGGGAGTCCATTCCTATGTATTCCCTTTGCAAGCCAAAGCAAGCAAGAGTGGTTGCCGTCTTGGGCTTCTCTCCTCACCCGCTGAAATGATAATATTCTACATATAGAATGATCCATGGATCAAGTAGCAGTTTCTATTTGTATTCAAACTCCAGGAAGGAGCCTTATGGATTCTGTGAAAGAAGCTGCTGGTTTGGTATTTGCCCTAACTTCATTACAGACATTAGGGTCCAAGGGTTTAGAAGCTTAATGCTTAAGTATTTTGCAGTCTCAGAACATTTGTATACTGACAGTTAACCTGATACTCTTCCCTTTAGGGACTGATGCAGTTCTATACCGTTCATTAGAAGACTCCAGAGGAGATTATACAAAACTACTTAGAAATTCTGTTCCAATATTCACTCTCTCTCAAACCGTTATTTAAAAAAACCTCATACTGCAATTTAGGCTCCTGCCTCTGGTTCTGTTCTTAGAAGAAATGGAAAATACAAGTTCGGCAGTCTGTGAATAATTATATTTTCACAGAGAGTGAGACCTCATTAGCCATTCTCCTGAGGAGCAATTGCCTATATCCTAACTCATTCATGTTGAAGATAATTTGTATTTTTCAGAAAGTTCAGAAAGCTAAGCTGCCTGCGTTTGCAGCTGCAGTGTAGTTTCTATTAATCCAGGACCAGATGAACGAAGAGAAGACAGCTCTTAGCAGATATTGGGAAACCGGGGGGATTTATCTGCTGCCTCTTTTTCTTTCTTCTTTTTGACACATGGATTGATATGACATATGGAGGTGTGGCAGAAACTGTTTCCTTTTTCTTCCTGGGCACGTGGCTAGACTATATTTCCCAGCCTCCCTTGCAGTTGCATGTGGCCATGTGACTGAGTTCAGCGCAATGAAATACGTTGTTGCTGTTAGTTGCTGTTGACTTGATTTTGACTCACGGTGACCCCATGTGTGCAGAGTACACCTGCTTCATAGGGTTTTCAAGGCTGTAATCTTTCAGAAGCAGATCGCCAGGCCTGTCTTCTGAGGTGCCTCTGGGTGGGTTCGAATCGCCAATCTTTCGGCTAGTAGTGGAGTGTTTAACAGTTTGCACTACAGTCTAATAAAATACATATGGGAGTAATTCACTCCACATTCAGGCATGGCCCATAGGACTCCCCTGAGTGATTCTCAAGTCTCCTTTTTACCTCATATGCCAGGTGAATGGAGAGTTGTCTGAGCATCCAGATGAGAGTGGAAACTTGAGACAGAAGAAGCCTGGTTCTCAGACAGTGTGTGGAAGGCTGCCAACCAGGATGACTCCCACTGGACTATGATGTGAATGAGAAATACACCTTTATTGTGCTAAGCTATTGGTAATTTGGATTGTTTGTTATAGAAGTTAGCCTACTGTGATTATAGAGAAATTGGAACTTGAAGTTGCAGGCAGTGTATCTTGGTTGTTAAGAGCAAATTGATTCTCTGGAGCTAGATTGCTTGGGTTCAGATCATGTCTTTTCCACCTATACTAGTCATGTGACCCTAGGAAACTCCCTATAGATTCTGGTTTCTGAATGAGTACATGGCAGGCTGCTAGACCGGGAATGTTTGCTTTGGACTGGGATGTGAAAAAGAAATAAATGTTCATTGCATTAAGTCACTGAGAGTTCTGAAGTTGTTACAGAAATTTGCCTACTCTGACCAAATCAGGAGACACTGAAGATATGAAACCACCAAGGCATGGAAGCCTTCAAGAAAGGGTAGCACTCAAGGTTTGGGAATGTGCAGAAAGGAAGCTATTGATAATTCTTGATCATGAGTAATTTGGGGATATCAGTTTACTAATGGGACATGGCTGACCCTCTTTTCACTGCCCTTTTCCTCCCTCTTAGGAATGTTTTCAGAGCCCTGGTGGTGTAATGGTTAAGAGCTCAGCTGTTCGAATCCACCAGCTGCTCCTTGGAATCCTATGCGGCAGTTCTACTCTGTCCTCTAGGGTCGCTATGAGTCAGAATCAATTCGATGGCAATGTTTTTTTGTTTGTTTGTTTAGGAATGCTCTCACTGCATCCTGAATGGCCTCTGCTGCTTTCTATAAATACATCTCCATTCTCCACTCCCATCAAAACACTGATGACCAGACTGATTAAACTCATCCATGGGGAATGTTTCCTCAATCAGGCATTTGTAATATGAAGCCTTTTAGCCTAGAGAATGGATTTTCCTCCGTTTTCCACGAACTCCAGCAAATAGGGGGAAGATCTTATTACTAAAAGCTGACTAGGAGTGTAGACCAAATGGCAATATTGAGACCTTTGGTGTGAGGGGTAGAGGAGTACGCCTGCCACTTACCAGAGATGCCTCCTCACTCTTTTAGGGGCTCCTGTGCAGAGGATCTGCCCTGACTTCTGCTAGGACCAGCTGCCAGGCCTAACTGCTCAGGGTTTGCAGACACACCCTCCCTTCCTGCTCTTCATTTAATCCCTTCCATTCTTGAGTATAGCTTGGTCCTAATATCTATAATCTTAATTCAGCTCTTCCCTTGCCTTTCCATCCCTCTAGCCCCACACTTCTGACAATTTTTTTTTTTTCCCTAGCACACTGGATATCTTTCAAGCATTTTCTAGTTGTATAAACCTTCTGTTGCTTAAATTTTTGTTGACTCAGTTTACTCATCTGAAAATGGCGACAACAATACCTACGTAATTGGGTTGTTTTGAGGATGACGAGGTAATAATTACGATGCTCGTAGCACACTGTCTGGCATGTAGCAAATGCTCAGTAAATGTCGGCTGTTCCTATTGCTGCTGCTGCTACTACTCCTGTTACTACTTGTTATTGTTGTTAGTTGCTATCAAGTTGATTTCAACTCACGGTGACCCCATGTGTGTGGAGTAGAACTGCTCCATAGGGTTTTCAAAGCTGTGACCTTTCAGAAGCGGATCACCAGGCCTGTCTACTGAAGCGCCTCTGGGTGGGTTTGAACTGCCAACCGTTCAGCCAGAAGTTGAGCGCTTTACCGTTTGCACCACCCAGGGACTCCTATTACTACGGCTGCTGTTGTTAGCTGCTGTCAAGTCACTCTGACTCGCACATACAGAGTAGAACTGCTCCATCGGATTTTCAAGGCGGTGCCCTTTTGGAAGCAGATCACTAGGCCTGTCTTCTGGTGCACCTCTGGGTGGGTTCGAATCGCCAACCTTTCAGCGAGTAGTTAAGCACTCCTCCTCTTCCTTATTTATTGAACATTTCATCTGTCCATTGCATCGTCTATGTTCTAAAGCACAGTTCCATTCTGCCTGCATTATTTCCACCCCTGGCCATGAAGTTTCTGATAAGAAAGCTATTGTGTTGAAATCCATCTTCTTGATTAGCAAAGTATTACTACATGCAATGAACAATATTAACGGATCATTCTGCCTTCTTTTCTCTGAGCTAAACGAGCCTTGAATTTTTTTAAATGGGCATTAATGCCGTAAATTTTTAATTCTTTCTATAGTAGCTAAGAAAGTCTCTCTGAGCTCTTTAGTAATAGAATATAGAATATGACATGGTATGTGGCAGGAGCCAAGACTAATGTCGTGATATGCAGAAATACCATGTGGGTCATTTATTCTCTGTGTACTCTGCCGAATCCAATTTCTGCCCTTCTGTGTACCCTCAAAGGTGACTTACATGGACCACTTCACCCAGCCTCCCTTGGTGATTGAGTCTGGCCATTGAGAAGCACTGGCAGATGATGTGAGGACAGGAGGACAGACAGGTAGGGGTAGTTCTTTTCCTCTTTTTTCCTGCTTTGGCATCTCATCTCTGGAAGTAGCTGCATCCCTCCATGATTAGAGCTTCTGGAAAAATACTTGCACCCCTTGTCCTCTTAGGGATAGTAAAGACTTCTTCCTGTCTCAGTCCCAGGGGCATTGTCACCCTTTGTTTGCTTCCTGAACCCTGTCGAAACCTCTGAGGGCATCCCTTGCACTGAAGTCTCCAATTTTGAATCACCTGGGCTGAATTCTCTTTCTTAACTGTATCCTGACTTACATTCTTGCAGTTTGAAATTGCCCTGGAGCAGATCCGAGGCAAGGATTTCATGGAAGGAGTTTATTTGGGAGGTACAGGAAACACTGGTAAGCGAAGTAGGGAAGTGGTATGGGGAAGACAAGGCAGTCAGTTA
Organism: Trichechus manatus latirostris; assembly: GCF_000243295.1. Classification (NCBI taxonomy): domain Eukaryota; kingdom Metazoa; phylum Chordata; class Mammalia; order Sirenia; family Trichechidae; genus Trichechus; species Trichechus manatus. Next base: position 8,388,102 of record NW_004444040.1, read on the forward strand.
AGGATGAGCTGTTACGATAGTTACGACAGTGTGTGGTTAGGCTCAGTCCCACCTGGGAACACTGGGGAAGGCTGCAAAACATATGCTTCAGAATGATCTCACCTACAGGGTGAAAAGGCTGTCCCTTCCTGAGAGATCAATTGCTGAAGAGCTATTCTCGGGGGGTATGAATTCACTGGCACTTCTGGCCTATATCATGCCCAGGCTGTGTGTGCAGCTTTGCTCAGGATGGGAAAAGGAGGCCTTCGCCCCCCAGCAGCACACAGCCAAAAGGTTCAGTGTATATGGGCAGGGCTCAGAGAGCATCTACTGCCTACATCAAGCCTACCACTTTTTCCTTTTAGATACAGTGCCCAGATTCTGATTTTATGGAAGCTTGAGTTGTACCATCCTTCCTGGATATTATCGAATGACGGACACTTTTACCTCTAGTTTATCATTTTCCATCTCACTTATAAAGGATATCTCCTCCCCAAGCATGGCTCCTTGTGCTTGTCTTTATTGGATTTTGTTGTGACGCTTCTAATTTTACCATGTCATTTCAAATTCTGATTTCCTCCTCTACACACTGACAATATTACTTTACATGATTCTCATCATACAGGGGCTATTTTGGGATATTAACAAGGTCAGGTTCCCCCAGGTTTAGCTTTTCAGAAGCATAGGGCTAGACACACATGTACTTGGTATTACTGTAAATGCTGCAGGCTGTGGCTTGAAGATGCAGAGTTAGGCAAGGCACAGACAGCCTTTGCTTTCTTCCCACCTGCAAAGTCGACTTCTGAGCACCCCATGAAGGGCCAAAATGAAATTTCTTGCTTCAAACAAATTCTGCTTCCCTCATGTGCACTCTGGATCATTTAGGAGATGATTGGGTATTCTCTTTGAACTTGAGAAACTTCCTTAAAGGGGATTTGAGACTATTCCAAGGCTTCAGGAACAGAGTGAAGATGCCTGTCTGTCCACTTGATTGGTAACCAACTTTTACTCAGGATACCTCTGCTTCCCCTGCTCACAGCTTTTCTGACCTGGGTGGACATGGGCTTTCCTGCTTGGGGCTTCCTCCCTGGTCCTGACAACACCCTTGTCTGCCCAAGTGTGGCTCCTTCTTATGCACCCAGCAGAGCCAGGTGCAGGCAGAGTCTGGGAAACTCTAGTAATCCCTCATAGTGCACCTGGAGGTAGAAGCTCACAGCACAACTACAGAACAGGGATGAGGAGTTAAGTGCGTGTAAACATTTCAACCTTGACTCTCTATGCCTGCTTCTTCATCAACAAAAGCAACCCAGGGTTGTTGTTAAAAACGTTTTCATGTGAAAAAAATTTAAGATATTGCCTGGCAAAAAAGTGCTATATATATTTTAACTATTATATTTTTCTAATTAGTCCTACTAAGTGACAGTTGCCAAATAATGAGAGTCTCGACTGGGTGTAAAGTACAGTTGCATCAATGTAGAATCAGTCCCATCATTGCAGATACAATGGCCTTGATGTAGATTCAGCCCCCTTCATTGCAGATATAGTTGCATCAATGTAGGTATAGTCCCATCATTGCAGATGCAGTAGCATTGATGTAGATTCAGTCCTGTCATGCAGATACAGTGGTCTTGATGTAGATTAAGTCCCATCATTGCAAATACAGTGGCCTTGATGTAGATTCAATTCCATCATTGTAGATACAGTGGCCTTGATGTAGATTCAGCCCCATCATTGTACATACAGGATACAGTGGCACTGATGTAGATGCAGTCACATCATTGTAGATACTGTGGCATTGATGTAAGATCAGTCCCATCATGTAGACAATGGCCTTCATGTAGATTCAGTCCCATCACTGTTGATGCAATGATACTGATGTAGATTCAGTTACATCATTGTAGACACATATTCTGGATCATTCAAAAATAGTTTCCTAGACTAACAACTTTATTTACAACAAATAAGTGATATTTTAAACCATTCCCAATGAACCACCATCCCTTATTGCTTTTTTTCTTATAATTAAGGTCTCGAGTGGAATATTTCTCTGCTCAGGTACTGCTTCGTTTGTTTTGAGTCCGGAGGTATCACTGTTCTATAAACACCCTTCTCTCTGCAGAAGCCGTGGGAGGTTCTGTCTGCCACATCCCAGTCCTCAAACTCTGCTTCAGAAAGGGGAGGGAATCAGGATGCAGGATAAATTCACCAGTCCCTTGTTTCCTTTTATTCTGTGGCCAGCCTAATTATCTACTCAGCCAAATACCAATTACCTGCAAACAGTGTTATAGTGAAGTTCAATAGCAGATGGACACTCAATTGATTTCAAACTGACTCTTAATTGTTTCTACTTCTTTACTTGTTTTCTTCCTTTGTGTCTATATCCGGCAGTCTAACTCTCTCTTGGGTTCCCTAACCTCCCTTGCAACTGCACCAAAGCAATAATTATTGATGTTCCCAGTCTTCATGCTTCAGTGTTTAATGATTTGGAACCTAGCCATGAAACTTCTGATAAGCAAGGGACATCCAGCACACTGGTTTGGAGAAAGCTATCTCTGGTAACTTGAACTAGTTAAATGTATTATTCAGATCTAAATCTTTACCTGAAATGACTTTTTTGATCCCCTATGTCCCATAATTGATGCTTTGGGTTTAAAGTATCTTGGAACTTAGAGTAAGAGGAATAGTTTTACAGCCAAGTCTATGAATTTGTGTGTATATGTATACATACATATACATATATACATGAATTCATACAGATACCACATATACATACTTATAGTCATGTGGAGAAATAACTAGAACACATCTGAGCTTTTGGGCTATTCTACTGCTACATGACTGACAAACTAGCTTGCGGGCAGCAAGAGCTTATAGGGACATTTATAACCAGATGCCCACAAAAACATCAATTATTATTATTATTTTTTAATTTCTCTTATTTTATTCTGGTGAAATATACATAAGAAAACATACACCATCTCAACAATTTCTACATGTACAATTCAGTAGTATTGATTACATTCTTCAAGTTGTGCATCCATTCTTGCTATCTTTTTCCAAATCATTCCACCACCATTAACATAAACTCAACACCCCGTAAGCAAAAACTTCCCCTTGTCCCCTTCCTCCCACCCCTGGTAACCACTAATAATCTTTGGTTTCTATATATATGTGCTTATTGCATATAAATGAGATCATACTATATTTGTTCTTTGTGACTGACTTATTTCACTTAGCATGTTTTCAAGGTTCCTCCATGGTGTGGCATGCATGAGAACTTCATTTCTCTTTATGGCTGAGTAGTATTCCATTGTGTGTATATACCACATTTTGTTCATCCTGTCATCTGTTGATGGACATTTCAGTTGTTTTCACCTTTTGGCTATTGTGAAAGTGCTGAAATGAATACTGGTGTACAGATTTCTGTTTGCATTCCTGCCTCCACTTCTTCTGGGTATATACCTAGGATTGAGATTGCTGGGTCATGGGATAGTTCTATATTCAACTTTTTGAGGAGCTGCCAAACTGTCTTCCATAGTGGCTGTACCATTTTACATTCCTACCAGCAATGGATGAGGGCTCCAGTTTCTCCACAACCTCGCCAATACCTGTTGTTTTCCATTTTCTGATCACTGCCATTCTACTAGGGGTGATGTGGTATCTCACTGTAGTTTTGATTTGCATCTCTCTAATGGCTAATGGTGGAGCCCTGGTGGTGCAAGGGTTAAGAACTTCGCTGCTAACAAAAAGGTTGGCAGTTTGAATCCACCAGTCGCTCCATGGAAATCCTACGGGGCAGTTCTACTCTGTCCTATACGGTTGCTATGAGTCGGAATCAACTCGACGGCAATGGGCTTGTTTTTTTTTTTTTTTAATGGATAATGATGTTGAGCATCTTTTCATGTGCTTTTTGGCCATCTGAATATCCTATTTGGTGAAATGTCTATTCAAGGCCTTTGCCCATTTTCTGATTGGGTTGTTTTCTTCTTGTTGTTAAGTGACATCAGTTCTTTTTTGAGAACAAAAAGATGCTCTATTCTAGATCTTTGAAAAAGTATACTCCTCTCCGCCTTCAAAAAACTATCCCCTCTGCCCACTGAGTCAGCCAAAAGTATCATATAGATAGGAAGTGACTGACTTAGGTTAGCTGATAGAAAACTCGTCAGGAGCTCTTCCCCTGCTCAGAAAGACAAAAGAGAGCTGTGGTCATGGAAGGAGGAAATCAAAATGGCAGCCAGGGTTCTGCAGAGAATGGAATATCTAGAAAACCACCACCTGGAGTTTTGTGGTGGCTGTTGGTACTCAATACAGTGGACTGCTAATCCCCAAAGAGAATTAGCTTCTGATCAAACAAAGTATTGGTATGGTATACCTTGTCACTTTTGAAAGGAAAAATATGTTGTCTTAGGTTGGGTTCTCCAGAAGGTAAACACTGAGACAAGGAGCTGACTGCAAGTAGTTTATCTGTGAGGTGATCCCAGGAAACAGTGGCAGAGAAGTGGGGAAGTGATTCAGTGAAGGGGAAACAGCCAAAGTAACGTGAGTTAATTATCAGGTTACTTCTGTGGGCAACTGGGGCTTAAGCCTGCCAGGGACTTCTAGAAGACAGTGTAGAACATGTTCAGAGTTGTCTACATCTACCCTACATCCCCCCAACAGACTATGAAGCTGCAGTATTCATCCTTCAACTCTTGTCCCTCATTGGTTGAGGGATGCTCCTAAGGATATCTGTTCCTTGACATGTCTCTCTGCCCCACACACGTAGGCTGAGCAGTCAGAGAAAGCCAAAGGCATATAGACAGGGCAACAACAGTATCTGTGTCTTGCAGCTGCTTCATAAGTTCCCTAGAAATTCTCAAACATGTCTAAGAAGACATACATATGTAGATAAGTTTCAAATGCAGGAGTCCCTGGGTTACCAAGACGTGATCCGTAGGGTTGCAGTAAACTGGAGAACATCTGTACCAAAGGATGGATGTGCTTGCTTACTGAGGACACTTAGAGGGTGATAGGAGTGGATGAGGAAAAGAAGAGCGAAGGTAAAGAAGACTCAGAAGTCATCCATAGGATCTTAGGTAACTCTGCCGCAAGAAATCACAGACTCTAGGGAAAGAAAGGGACCTCTGATCATTTTCTCAACCACCCATCCAATCTTTCACAAATTGTCTGAATGGCATGAACTTAGTATGGTTTAAAAAGGAAACAATCTTATTTTTCTACAACCACTCCAAATAAGCTCCTTTGCATGGATTTCTTTTCCGTTTTGGACAAAAATTTGGGAAGATACCATAGAATTCTGATCATTTTCAGTTATTAGGATCACTTAATAATTAAGATTCACAAACAAAGCCACACATCTTATTCTATTATTTACAAGGAAAAGACAAATGAATATACCCGTAGTAAGTCCTTCTTATATTCCTTATAGCCAAAGAATAACACCCATTATTTCATCACAGAACAACATTTATTTCCTAACAAGAGGACCCCATATTCAATCTACAATTTAAGATGTTTTATTTTTATAAACACCTTTATTTGAGGTCATTCAGTTTAATTTTTGATTTAAAAACTAGGACTTGGTTACTAAAGGTTGGACAGGTGATCACAAATCTTAATTGTGCTTCACACTGAAATGGAACTGCTGGTCCCTCCCTCTAAAAGCCTCTTAGATTGCTAAGCCTATTTATTCTGCAGAATCAGGCCCAGGTACATATAGATGGCCCTTCACTAATTGTTCAAACTCTGCTTATTCTACATTCTTCCTTCCAGAAAATTAACATTTACTATTTGCTCATTTTGGTAGAGTTCTTTATTCCCCTAAATTTTATTTATTTTGTTCTTTTTGTTGAGAATATATACAACAAAACATACACCAATTCAACAGTTTCTACATGTACAATTTAGTGACATTGATTACGTTCTTTGAGTTGTTCAATCATACTCAACCTCCTTTTGAGTTGTTCTTCTCTCATCAACATAAACTCACTGCCCCCTAAGGTTTCCATCTAATCTTTCAAGTTGCTGTTGTCAATTTGATCCATACAGACAGTTCTTAAAAGATTATAATGCTCAAGACAGACTTTTTTTTACTAGTTAATTTCTGGTTTTAAGATGACTTCGGGGCGATATTTTTGGTTTAAGGTTTAAAGGTTATCTCAGGGCAATAGTTTAAGGGGTTCATCTACCCTCTGTGGCTCCAGAAAGTTGGAGTCTATGAAAATCTGAAATTCTGTTCTTCATTTTCCCCCTTTTGATCAGGATTTTTCTATGGAAATTTTGATTAAAATGTTCAGTAATGATAGCTGGGCACCATCTAGTTCTTCTGGTCTCCTGGCAAAGGAGGCAGTTGTTCATGGAGGCAATTAGCCACACATTCCACATCTTCCTCCTATTCCTGACTTTACTTCTTCCTCTGTTGCTCCAGGTAAATAGTGACCAATTGTTGTGCCTTGGATGGCCTCTTGCAAGCTTTTAGGACCCCGGGCACTACACAATCAACTAGGAAGTAGAACAGAAGCACTAACTGTATTATTAGGCCAATTAACTGGGATGTCCTATAAAACCATGACCCTAAACCTCCAAACCAAGGAACCAAATTCCATGAGGTGTGTGGCTGTACATAAGCAGTCTCAGCAGCTACTCTTTTGTTGTTGTTGTAAATACATCTATTACACAACTTTTGCCAATTCAACTTTTTACAAGTATACAACTTATTGACAGCAATTACAATAATTGGCTGCGCAACCCTACCATTAGTCAATGCAATTTTTCCATCACCATTATTGGTAGAGTTCTTAAGTAGATTAATTTTCATGTAAAATAAAGCAACCGGATATCAAGACCTGATATTGCTCCTAATTTGACTTTAATGTCAAGAAATACTGAAACCACACTGACTGTGTGAAAGCAATGAGAAGGCTAAAACTCACTGTTGCAGTCATCTTCTTATTTGTTTGTGTTACATCTTCCATGCTAAAATGTAAAAATGTACTCCTGGAACAGGATTCAGGGGTGTTAAGTATCTCATTTTTGCCACTGTATGTGTAGAGATTTATCTACAAACCCTAGTTATTATTCACTACCAGTTAGGGTCAATCATGATTTTATTTCACTCAGCTGTTAGAGTATGTTTTATTCCATGAGGTAAACTTCCATATAATATGATTTAAATTAAGGCATTCAAATTCTCAGTGATTTTTTGAAATAGCTGATTCTACTTCATTCATTTAGTTATTTCGGATGAAAACAAAACAAAAACGACAACAACAAAACATTGTTTGGGAATCAATCATTACCCCAGTTCTTACGTATTTGTTATGCCTTTTTTTAAACTAAATGTAAAATATACATTCACAAACTTTGAAAATGTGTAATTATGGCATTAAAATAAATTTAAGTGTGGTAATGACATGGTTCCAAAACTGGGAGGCAGGATGTTATCCTGGAAAGGACATGAGTTTTACATGGGTCAATACTAGCTCCATACACACCAGCTGTGTGAACCCAACAGACACGTGCTTAATTTCTTCAAGCTTTAGTTTCTTTATTTAAAAAAAAAAAAGGTGTGTGTGTGGCGGGGAGGGGGCTATAATAACCTTGTCCCCCAAACATAACAAGCTCACAAAACAAAAAGCCTATCTCTTGGGTTTACTAAAAGGATTAAATAAAATAAAAAATATAAAGTGACTACCAGCAAATCATAGATCAATATTATAACATATTTCTTAACTGTATTCTTTGTACTAGGGAATTTGGCTGAGTTAATGTCAAGCAAAGAAATATGGCTGCTTTTCTGGCCCCATTAGTGACAAATAAGTCATTTATGATGAGAGAATGCAACTGATTGTTTGTGAAGGTGATTGATATTCCTTTCTCAAAAAAGAGATAAAAGTTGAATTCCTTGTAAACCTGATACTACTCTTGATAATCTAAGAGTAGGACAAGACCTTCATTTAAAATGATGCTCTGAAACACAGTATGGCAAGGAAAAATCAATTTGATATTTTAATTCCCCAAATGGAGGAAGCCACTACAGAAATGAGTGTTTTATTAATCAGAGTAGTCGATTTCTCTCCCTCTCTCTTTCTGCCCCCATTCTTTCTCTCTCCACCTCTCCCTCGTTCCCTTGTCCTTCCATCTCCATCTTTCCCTCCCTCACTCTCTCTCTCATATGTACATACACATACACACACCACAATGTGTAATCTTAATAAAGCCAAAGAACAGTAATTACAGTCATTTCTAACTCAAATAGCCATATAATACATTAAAATAATGGAAGCTTGTCAGTAGGGTAGAATTTCAAAGAAGCCTTTCATAGTTATTATTCGCTACTACATTGTAATCATACACTTATATACTAAAACCAAAAATGCATTTGACCAAATGAGTTTTGAGTCATATATGATTTTTATTTTATTAGTGTTTTATAAAGATACGCATTAAGACAAACTTCCTACCAGTGAAGAAAATATCAGTTTACTCATGAAGGGTTTTAAATAAGCTGTGTTGAGAAATTATATTTTCTAAAATAATGCCTCCATCTAGTTTATCATTTCAAACTAATGCAAATAATTGGATGCCAGTTACATAAAATTATGATTGTCATAAATCTTTGCAATCATGTAGGATTATTCAAATCCCACAAACTATAGAATATGCCCATCAAGGTCCTTTTTATTTTTTATTTTTTAGGTTTTTCAAATAGACTGAATTACATGAGATGTCTATTAGCTAGATAACATCTCTCTGAATATAGAAGAAAGAACTACTTAAACTTCGAGGTTCTATAATTCAGTGGTTACGATCATGTTTTCTATTTTCAATGTTATATATTTAATGAGGAATTTTAAATTAATAAAATAGAATCATAGTCCCAAAAATCTCATTATATTCAGCAATTTCAATAATTCAATTAAAATCTATGGTTTTAAATTGTGGGACACAGCATGGCTCTCTCTCTCTGTGTATGTGTGTGTGAATAGTCTCCAACTTACGATGTATTTTAGTTATAACAAACTGCACTTATGACCATCTTTCTGGTATTTTTTTTTTTTGGTACATCTTGTTGTTACTAGCATGTACTACATACAGTGTTGCAGTGGGTAATTTGCTGATGTTATCATTCTCAGATGTTCACTCACAGATATTCGCCTTTATGATTTACTGTTCAAAACACTGCAGTATGGGACTTCTGGGCAACATAGCTCTATAGTAAGAAGCACCACGCCGTCACACCATAGCAAAGATCCAAAAAACTAAGTCAGAGTCACACATCAATCCTGAAACCCTATCAAATGAAGAGATAAAGAACTCAGCCAAGCACCAAATGGAATGAGAAACTCACTGAGAACAGAGAGCGAGCAGAGATACGTGCAGATGTCCCCTATCAGCTACTGCAGCACGGATCTGCCATCTTGGACTCCTGGAGATCAGTGAGCAGGGGGTACAAGAAAGCAGCTTCCCGGAGCTTCCAGCAGGAGACAGAACAACCGGTAACCAGCCATATATGCTTTCCCACCCCCC
>NW_004444040.1:8397773-8398916 GCF_000243295.1 Trichechus manatus latirostris
CCTTCCTTTCTCTCAAATACCTGGCTCCATGTACCATCTTTGCTTCTTCCTGAAAGGCTTCAAAACACCACTCAACTGTAAAACTGCTTCCCAGCCTATGCCGCCACACTGGTGGTACCCCAAGGGCTTTTTTTGTTTGTTTGTTCTGTTTTGATTTGTTTGTTTCCTTTTTATTTTCTCAGCTTGGGTGCCCCTTCTAGCTGGGCAGTACCACGTGGCTTAGGAGCTACTCCCTTACTCTGCGCAGACATGCAGTGGGACCCCTGGGGGAATTTCTTTCTTCTTAGTTTTTTTTTTTTGTTTCTTTGTTTTGTTTTCTTCTCTTTTCCCCTTTTTGTCCTTCTTCATTTCCAGTTTCTCGATTTATTCATTTTTTTCTTTTACCCTTTCTCTTTTTTTAATTTGATTTTTGTTTTTCTCCATTTCTCAGTTTCTCATCTCTCCACTCCAATAGCAAGCTCCCTTAGCACTCTTTTTTGTTTATGTGTATGTTTTTGGTTCCTTTTCCTCTCTCCTCTCTCTTCTCTTTCCCATACTCATCTTAGCTCCATACATCACAATCTCCCCCCTTCTTCTGCCTACCTGCACCATGTGCTGGACATCACAACCCCAAGCAGCACAGCCATGGCCTACTGGAACCTGCCCTGCACTGATTTCCGGTCTGCCTTGTAGGGCCAAGTATGTGCCACAAACAACCTGTCCCAGAAATACCCCTTCAGCTGGACCTGCCCTGCTGTACCATACCTGAGAGACTGACCCTGCCCATTGGAGAATGGGGTGAAAAGTATCATGCCTAGAGAGCAACCAACAAAGAACACACAGCCCACCTGCTCAGACATAGCCAAATAAAACAAAAAAGCAGGATGAAACAAACAAATCTAAAATAAATGAGAAAAATAACTACCGAATGCCCCGAAGACAGCAGACAATATCAAAACAATTACAAAAACATGACAGGATGGTTACAGTAGGCATCCAAAGTAAAACACCAGATGACTTTCCAGTAGAAGAAAAGGCACTAGAACTATCTGATATGGAATTCAAATCTCTAATATTCAGAGCTATCCAAGAGTTGAAGCAAAAAGAAGACAAAAATGAGGAAAAAATAGACAAATTCATGGAAAAGGCAGACAAATTCATGGA
>NW_004444040.1:8402124-8411910 GCF_000243295.1 Trichechus manatus latirostris
TATACAAAGAAAACTACAAAACGCTATTGCAAGAAACCCAAAGGGATCTAGATAAATGGAAAAACATACCATGCTCATGGATAGGGAGACTCAACATGGTGAAAATGACAATTCTACCCAAAGCAATTTACAAATACAATGCAATCCCGATCAAATACCAACAACATTCTTTAAAAAGATGGAAAAACTAATCATTAACTTTATATGGAAAGGGAAGAAACCCTAGATAAGTAAAGCTCTATTGAATAAGAATAAAGTAGGGAGACTCGCACTACCTGACCTCAGAACCTACTATACAGTTACAGTAGTCAAAACAGCCTGGTACTGGTACAACAACAGATACATTCACCAATGGAACAGAATTGAGAACCCAAATGTAAATCCATCCACCTATGGCCACCTGATCTTCGACAAGGGCCCAAAATCCATCAAATGGGGAAAAGACAGTCTTTTTAATGAATGGTTCTGGCAAAACTGGATGTCCATCTGCAATAAAATGAAACAGGACCCATACCTCACACCATACACAAAAACTAATTCAAAATGGATCAAAGAGCTAAATATAAAGCCAAAAAGTATAAAGTTCACAGAAGACAAAATAGAATCAATGCTAGAAGCCCTAATGCACAGCATTAACAGGTTACACACCATAACCAAAAACACACAAACTGCAGAAGATAAGCTAGATAACTGGGATCTTCTAAAAATCTAACACTTATGCTCATCTAAAAGAGTAAAAAGAGAACCTACAGACTGGGAAAAAATTTTTGGACATTACACGTCAGACAAAGGTCTAATCTCTAAAATCTACAAGAAAATCCAACATCTCTACAACAAAAAGACAAATAATCCAATTAAAAAATGGGCCAAGGAAATGGACAGACACTCCACCAAAGAAGACATTCAAGCGGCCAACAGACACAGGAGGAAATGCTCTTGATCACTAGCCATTAGAGAAATGGAAATTAAAACCACAATGAGATACCATCTCACCCTGGCATTACGGTATGAATCAAAAAAACTGGAAATATCAAATATTGGAGAGGCTGCGGGAAGTTTGGAACTCATGCACTGCTGGTGGGAATGCAAAATGATACAACCATTTTGGAAAATGATACAGCACTTCCTTAGAAAGCTAGAAATAGAAATAGAAATACTATAGGATCCAGCAATCCCACTCCTAGGAATATATCCTAGAGAAATAAGAGCTGTCACACGAAAAGTCATATGCACACCCATATTCACTGCAGCACTGTTCACAATAGCAAAAAGATGGAAACCACCTAGATGTCCATCAGCAGAAGAACGGATAAACAAACTATGGTACATACACACAATGGAGTATTATGCAATGATAAAGAACAATGATGAACCCGTGAAGCATCTCATAACATGGATGAAACTGGAGGACATTGTGCTGAGTGAAATAAGTCAATCTCAAAAGGACAAATATTGTATGAGACCTCTACTGTAAAAACTCATGAAAAAGTTCACACAAAAAAAGAAACAATCTTTGCTGGTTATGAGAGATGGAAGGGGTTGGGTGGGGGGAATACTAAATAGACAATAGACAAGTGGTAACTTTGGTGAAGGGTGAGACAGTACACAATACTGGGGAAGCCAGCACAACTTGTACAAGGAAAGGTCATGGAAGCTCCATAGACACATCCAAACTCCCTGAGAGACTGAATTGCTGGGCGGAGGGCTGTGGGGACCATGGCCCCAGGGAACATCTAGCTCAATTGGCATAACACAGTTTATAAAGACAATGTTCTACATTCTACCTTGGTGAGTAGCATCTGGGGTCTTAAAAGCGTGTGAGTAGCCATCTAAGATACTTCACTGGTCTCATCCCTTCGGGAGCAAGGGAGAATGAAGAGAACAGGATACAAGGAAAAGATTAGTCCAAAGGACTAATGGACCACAGCTACCAAGGCCTCCACCAGACCGAGTCCAGTACAGCTAGATGGTGCCTGGCTACCACCACTGACTGCTCTGACCGGGGTCACAACAGAGGGTTCTGGACAGAGCTGGAGAAGGGTGTAGAACAAAATTCTAACACACAAAAGAAGTACAGATTTACTAGCCTGACAAACTGGAGAAGCCCTGAGAGTATGGCCCTTGGACACCCTTTCAGCTCAGTGGTGAAGTCACGTCCAAGGTTCACCGTTCAACTGGGGATTGGACAGCCCCATAGAACAAAATGGGACTAATAAAGCACAGCAGTCCAGGGACAAGGACTAGAAGGCACAAGGGGACAGGAAAGCTGGTGGCAGGGAACCCAAGGTTGAGAAGGGACAGTGTTGGCATGTCATGGGGTTGTTAACCATTGTCATAGGGCAATATGTGTACTAACTCTTCAATGAGAAACTATTTGTTCTGTAAACCTTCATCTAAGGTACAAAAGAAAAAAGAATTATCTATGTGAGATGAAATTGACAACAACTCAAAAGCGTTGATGGGAAGCCTGGGGGCAGTGAGTTGAAGACAATGGTGATGGAATAATTTGGAAAAGGATAGTGAGAATAGCAGCACAACTGGAAGAATGTAATTGATGTCACTGAATTGTACATGTAGAGACTTTTGAAATGGTGTAACTTTGGCTATGTATATTTTCATAAAAAAAAAAAAAGAGTTCTCCAAGGTCGAGAAGGGAGAGTGTTGACATGTCATAGGGTTGTTAACCAACATCATAAAACAATACGTGTACTGACTGTTTAATGAGAAACTATTTGTTCTGTAAACCTTCATCTAAAGTACAATTTAAAAAAAAAATCACTGCCGTATAGATTGAGTTTTCTATATTAAATCAGTGGCTTCAGTTGCTTGAAAACATGGACCCAAATGCTGATAACTTTGCTAACGTCGATAGGCAGATTCAAGACACAGTGAGATGTTACCGAAAAGTATATGAAGAAAAAGAGAAAAGGACTACACAGACAACTCTCACTAATTTTCTGTCTAGAAATGCCATCCCCATTCCCAGTGATAATCCAGATGATCCAGAACCTTCCACAAGTGGAGTTATTACTGCAACTGAAAAAATGCCAAAGTTGTCCAACACTTTTTCATTTTTGGAATAAATTTTTATAATTTGTGTATTTTTTAATACAAGTACATATTAAAATATATCTGTAAGTTTATATGTAATGTTTTTAACTCCCAAAGATAAATCAAGATTGGATTTATAAAGATACTGATAATAAAAGGCAATAATAATAACTAAAAACAGATGAGGTATTTGACTTATATCAGAACCTACTTATGATGGAGTTGTCGGAACAGAACCCCGTCGTAAATCGAGGACTACTTGTATATTTTAAAGAGGTGAGTTTATTTGTGGGGGCAGGGGCTTGACTTTGTGTTTCCTCTTCAGTCTTTTTGTTAAACATTTTATTTAAGTAAAGCACACATTCAGAAAAGTACACAAATCAAAAGGGTATAATTTAACAAATTTTCACAAAGGGCACATATTCCTGAAACCATGGGGCAGATCACAAACAAAAGTGCCAGAATCCCCCTAGAGCCGTGTCTGAGTCACCAGCTACACCAAAGACAAATCATTATACTAACTTCTACCACCATAGATTGGTGCTGCTTGATTTTGAACTTTATATGAATAGAATCATATAGCATATATTCTTTTAGGTCAAACTTCTTTGACTCGACATTTTGTCTGTGAGATTTATTCATGTTGTGGTACGCCACATGGTTTCTGATTGCTGTCTAGTATTCCACTGTATAACTATACCACAGTTTATTCTACTGTTTATTCATTCTACTGTTGATGGACATTTGGGCTGTTGTCATTTTGGGACTGTTAGAAATAATGTTGCCATAAACATTCTTATATATATCTTTTGGTGAACACATGTATGTATTACTTTTGGATATACATATAATACACCTAGGAATGAAATTGCTGGGTCAAAGTTATGTGTACATTTGGCTTTAGTAGATTAATTCCAATCAGTTTTCCAAAGTGGTTGTATAATTTACCCCATCAGGGTTTATGAGAGCTCCAGTGGCTACGCATCGCCATCCACACTTGCTATTGTCAATCTTTTTCATTACAGCTGGTCTGGTGGGTGAATACCAGTATTTAATTTTGCATTTCCCTGATGATTAATAAGTTTGAACATCTTGCACATGCACTGGGAGTTTGGCTATCCTCTATTGTGAAATACCTGCTCAAGTCCACTGCCATTTTCCCATTGGGGTCTCTCTCTTTTTAGTTCTCATTTGTAGGAGTTCTTTATAAATTCTAGATACAAGTCCTTTGTTGAATATACATATTGCAAATATCTTTTCCCACACTATGGTTTTATTTTTCACGCTCTTAATGGTGCTTTTGATGAACATGTGTTGTTAATTTTAATTGAGTCCAATTTAGCTATCGTTTCCACTATTTTAATTACTTTCTGTGTCCTGTTTAAAAGTCTTTGCTTCCATCAAGGTCATACATACATTCTCCTATGCTTAGATTTATAATCCGTCTGGAATTGATTTATGTATAAAGGGTGAGGTAGGAGTCAATATCTTTTTTTCTTTCTTTCTCTGTATGGATATTCAATGAACCAGCACCATTTACTGAAAAGACCATGCCTTTCTCACTTTAATGCAATGTCACCTTTGCATAAAGTAAGTGGATACATACGTATGGGTATGTTTTTAGACTTGATTCTGTTCCATTAACTTATTTGTCTGCCATGTGCATAACGTATCATTGAAAAACACCTTTATTGAGGGTCTTCTATGTGGCTGAAAGCAAAGTATATGCTGAAGAAGGTAAAGTCTTTATTACCCACTTATTTAGAACCCTCACACGGACTTGGCTTTGTCCAAGCAGGCAGCATTGCTACTAGTAACTGGATTCCAAATGGATTCAAAGAAGAGAAGTGCAATGACCTTTAGTAACCTTTCATTTTGAAGAAGAGCATTTCTTAGCAACCCCAAGGAACTAAAAAAACTCAGAAGAAATTGATTCAAAAATTACATTAATTAAGGTATAGAGATGGTCAACCATCTATTTTAAGAGTCTTCTAGTGAATATAATTTTGTTAACTGTTATGTAGTGCAAGTTGAATAGAAATAGTATTGTTGAGAAGTACCTAGTTTACTTACAAAGAAAGCATAATACCTTCTTTTTCTCTGCTTGTATCTCTTAAATTCTTTCAAATTCTAAAACAAAACAAAACAAAAACCCTCATCGTACACATTTAGGTGAACTCTATAGAACAATGTTTTCCAGTAAAAATATAATGTGAACCACAAATGCAATTTTAAATTTTATAGTAGTCACATTTTAAAAAAGATGAAATTAATTTTAATAATATATTTTATTTAATATAACAAATCAAAAATATTTTCATTTCAACTTATGGCACTAGCCAGATGTCAAGTGCTCAAGAGCCACATATGGATAGTGGCTACCATATTGGGAAACCCAGCCACAGACAGATACATAAATACAATAGCCTTCTTTATAAATATTATAATTTGCATATCTACAGATCAACCAATTTTATATTCATATTATTAAAAAAAGAAAAAGAAAAACATGCTGCTCTCGAGTCGATTCCAACTCATAGCAACCCTACAGGACAGAGTAGAACTGCCCCATAGGGTTTCCAAGGAGCTGGCTGACGGATTCAAACTGCTGACCTTCTGGTTAGCAGCCGAGCTCTTAACCACTAGGCCACCAGGGCTCCATTCATATTATAGCCATATATTTAAAGAATAACACAGTGGTTCTCAACAGGAACCAGCAGTATGGGCAACACCTAGGATCATTAGAAATGCAAATTTTTGGCCCTACCCCATACTTTCTGAATCAGAATCTCTGGAGGTGGGTCCAGCAATCTGTGTTTCTGTGATTCTGATGCTTGCTCCAGTTTGAGAACCATGGGAATAACACAACCATATTTCTGTTTTGTACAATCATATTAACCCATATTAATTGTAAATATATAGCTGTGTTTAAAGCAGATGCATTTTTGGGGGAGATATGGACCCTCATAGTCAGCTTATCACTTGACACATTCCAAACAGAACCTCTGATAGCATGGCAGTCTACTACTCTTTGCGACAGACGTGTGGGAGACAAGTTTCCTTTTTTGTTTGCTGATGATTTGCAATTGCCAAAGGCATCTATTAAATTTTCAGAAGGAAAGACTTGGGCCCACTCAGTAACCATCAGAGCAAGGAAAACTGTATTATAGAGAAAAGCAAATAACTACTTTCCCCTTATCAGCTCTTCAGGAACAAAGTGACTATATAAAGAGGTGCTTGAATAACCTTTTTCTCTCCCTTGGCTTGGGATATCTGATCTTGAAAGACCCAATTTTATCAATGTCTCCTCAAAGGCAGGGAGGGTCCCCATGTTTCTCACTAAAGTATCCTCAGCTTCCAGCTCAGTGCCAGGCACTTAGCAGCTTCTCAATAATTGTTTACTGAATGAATGGATGAGTGCTTGATAAGCCCATCTCTATCTCTCAGATTCAGGAGTAGGAAGGCCAGTTAGCTCAGTTGCTGGAGTTCCCTTATTATTTTAACACAAAATGAGCCGAACAATCATGTTTTCAAGTAGCATCCCCTCGCCCCCTTCCCATTCCCCACAAAAGACTTCTCATACCATCTAAAAGCTCATTCAGAGGAGATGCAATTTTAGAGGACATTCTCCCTTATTAGAATGGAAACTCCATAAGGGTAAGGATTTTGTTTGATCCATTGCTGTACTCCTAGCACTTAGACTACTGCCTCTCGTATAACAGATACTCAATAAATACTTGTTAAAAGATGAATTTTTTTCTTCTTAAAATTCCTTTACAGCCCTTTTCTCTCTTTCTTCCACACATAATCATGGAAATCCATCGACTTACGTGTTTATCCAGGCTGTTCTACTTGGTTAGAATGCTTCCCATTTTGCTTTCTCCATATCTTTTGAAACCCTACCCATCTTCCTGGCCCAGTTAAAGCCTTCCCCTCTCAGAAAGCCTCGCCAGTAACTCAAAGTCACAGTCATGTCTGAGTCTTCAAATTCCTACCCCTCACAATCCAACACTTCTAGCGTGATCTCTCTCTCTTTTTAATTATTATTTTATTTTTTATTATGGTAAGTATATATGACAATACATTTGCCATTTCAACATTTTACATGTATAATTCAGTGATATTAATTATGTTCATTGTGTGTAATCATCACCAGTATCTATTTCCAATTTTTTTCCCTCACCCTTAACAGAAGCTCAGTGACCCTTAAGCAATGACTCCCTCTTCCCTTCCCCCACCCATCACCCCCTGGTAACCACTAATAAACTTAGGTCTCTATACATTTTCCTACTCTAGATACTTCATATAAGCAGATAATAGGATATTTTTCCTTTTGTGACTTACTCTTTTTGCATTGCTGTATTTCAGAAGCTTTGTTTTCTTCTTGAAGGTGAGAACCATGGCATACACTTAGTTTGTTTTTTTTAAATCTTCCCACATCTAGTTTAGTGCATGGAACATATTAGGCATTGATAATGGCCTGACTTAAAAGAGAAGCTTTGGACAATATTTTCTGGTCCTGGACAGTCCCAGTTTACTTTTATTCTGGCATGATTAGTAAATAGCTCCCATTTTCACTCTCAAGGAGAACCAGCTGGTCAAAAAAATTATATGTTTTCCCAAGTTACGGTCAACACTGATACATAAAACACTGGCCATAAAGTGTCTCTAAGTTCTTGACAACAGCGCATGGAGTTAGAACTGTTTGACCATTGTGATGAATTTAACACATGTAATGGTTGGAATCGACTTCACAGCAATGAGGTTTTTTTTTTTTTTTGGATAATACCTTTTGCTAGTTACTATATTTACTTGAATTTATAAAAGAAGAAAAGAAATTAGACAGTATAGCAAGTGGCTAGATGGCTTAATTAATCTTATTAGAACCCTAAACATAATGCTTAGGAACTTTTCTGAGAAGAAAAGACAAAACTGGTATAAACCCTCAGCTATATGCTCTCTTCATTTGATTACTTTTAAAGTCTTCTCACATATATGATTTCCTTTGATGTTTACAACACTCATCTTCAGTGGATCAGGGTGGTAGATACTGGTGTTCCTATTTTAGAAATAGGAAAAGCAACTCCATGGAGTTACACCATTTGGCCATCCAGAAAGAGATAGAGGCTAGAATATAACCCAATGCTTTATATTATATGTACATATTTCCCCCCACTGAAATGCATGCCCTTTAGTTATCTTTTCACACCAAATGACACTCATCTTCCCAATGAAAAAGGAAACATTAGTCACAAGAATCAAAAAGTACTCCATCCAAGGAGTGTTTACAAATGTGACATTTGGTACGATTTCTAAACCACAGTGGAAGTAATGATCGCACCTTGCATTCACTGCACACTCTTCATGGTCTTGGGGTGCCTCTGATTTTCTTTCATACCAAACATACGGAGTAGACAGAGCAAGTGGCTTCATCTTTCCTGCTTCACTTTGAACAAAAAAAGAAGCTCAGAGTGGTTAAGAAATGAGCTCAGGGCTGCACTGCAGCCTGTTTGTGGTACAGCCAAAAATGATTTGGGTCACCTGAGTTCTAAGTTAGGTATTGTCTTAGTTTGCTAGTGCTGTCATAATGATAATACCTCCAATGGGTGGCTTTAAAGAAGAGAAATTAAATTTCTCACAGTTCAGGGGGCTAGAAGTACAAATTCAGGGCATGGCTCTTGTGGGGTGGTCCTTCCTTGTCTATTTCAGCTTCTAGTAGGTGCCAGCAATCTGTGGCATTTCTGGGCTTGTAGATGCATCTGGCTCCATCATCTGTCTTCCTTTCCCCTCTCTGAATGTGTCTCTGTGTTGATCCTGCTCTTTTCATAACTCTGAAATGATTAGGTTTAGAACTTACCCTATTCTGGTGTAACCTTATTAACATAACAAAAGAAAAACTGTATTTCCAAGCAGGATCACATCTAGAGGTACAGGGGTCATATATTTGGGGCGGGGGGACATAATTCAATCCAAAACAGGTACCTTTGGTTTGGCCAAAATGAAAATCCAGTGGAATAAAATGCCAAGATCTCCTTGAAGCTTATTGTAATGAGACTTGCCTTTAAAATAAAGAAGCATAAAAATCAGAAGATGATACAAAGGCCATTTTCCAATTTTTGTTATCTTTCTTAACATCATAAATAAGCAAGTTAAGTGCTTTACAGATATTGAGTTGTTTTCATTTTTCATGTTTTGAGCCATCACATTTGAATGATGTGGAGGTATATCTGAGACTTTCAATTAGGGAAGAATCCTTTAGGGAGGCTGCTGAGACCATCACCCACATGGTGTGACTACACAGCACCCTGTACTTGCACCAGATCTCAGGCTGCTGCATTTCCTGCTACATCAGTGCAATAGACAAGTACTACCTACACATGTGTTTGGTATACAAAGCCTCAGTTGTATCATCAGAAGCCCTTCTGGGCTTCACGGTTCCAGATAAACTTCTCCTTCTTCAGTTGCTCCTTTGGTTTCTGTTGTAGACTCTCCCTGGCTCACTTTCTGCCCTAAAGAGCAGATGCCAAATATAATAGATTGAGAGCTCTTTTAGCCCTGTCATGAATGTACTTACCAGTCTTTGAGGCATGAGAAACAATCTACATGGTAACACAATTTTCTAGTGGGGAAACAGATGGGGGTGCATTTTTTCTTCCCCTAAGTCTATTCCTTATCAAACTTTAAATAAATATTCAGCTTTTGAATAAAGAAGAAGGGTTACTCTGCTGTCTTAAG
>NW_004444040.1:8412104-8441038 GCF_000243295.1 Trichechus manatus latirostris
GAGAGCAGGGCTCTTGCTCACAGGCTGTGAAGATCAACGAATCCCAAGATCAGCAGGTAAGCTGCTAGCTCAAGTCCCAAGAACTGGAGGTCAGATGAATAGGAGGCAGCTGCAGGATCCAGAGCAGGCAAAAGACAGAACATCCACTTACATTCGGATGCAGGCCACATGCCCAAGGAAACTACCTTTCAACTGATTGGCTACTTACAGCAGATTCCATCATGGGGGTGATCACATATAAACAGTGAGAATCATGGCACAGCCAAGTAGACACACAATCTTAACCATCATATCTGCAAGTTTTTTTTTAACATGCAGAGACTAGGATGCTGCAAGAGGACGATATCAGATTAGCGTACACAGAAGTAATGCTCCACAAAGTGACACTCCTTCAAGCTTGGTAAGTTTTACAGAAAACTCTAAATTTCTCTGATAGCTACATGAAATTGTGTATTTCACAGGTAGAGAATGAGGAGGACTGGAAGAAACTGGAATATCCCACCACATGGGAATCAGAATGCCTTCACCTATACACAGGTGCATTTAAGAGGGAGCTACCCCATGTTGTTGACAGATGTGGAGGACTGGCTTTCAAGCACCCAGTTTCCTCACACCTGGGCAAACAGGAATACTTGAGAACCATCTCAGATTATTCAGAGGTCATCCCTGAGCTATACAATCAGAAACTTAATGTACCATCCATTGTTAGCTATTTATTTACTTTTTAAATGCACATGTTGTTTTGTTGTTGTGTTAGGTGCTGTGAAGTCAGTTCTGACTCATAGAGACCCTATGTACAACAGAACGAAGCACTGCCTGGTCCTGCGCCATCCTCATAATCATTGCTATGTTTGAGCCCAGTGTTGCAGCCACTGTGTCAATCCATCTCGTTGAGGGTCTTCCTCTTTTTTTGCTGACCCTCTACTTTACCAAGCATGATGTCCTTCTCCAGGGACTGATCCCTCCTGATAACATGTCCAAAGTACATGAGACGAAGTCTCACCATCCTAGCTTCTAAGGAGCATTCTGGTTGTACTGTTTCCAAGACAGATTTGTTCGCTCTTCTGGCAGTCCATGGTATAGTCAATATTCCTCGCCAACACCATAATTCAAAGGCATTAATTCTCTTCGGTCTTCCTGATTCATTGTCCAGCTTTCACATGCATATGAGGCAACTGAAAATACCATGGCTTGGGTCATGTGCACCTTAGTCCTCAAAGTGACATCTTTGGTTCTTAACACTTTAAAGACTTCTTTTGCAGCAGATCTGCCCAATACATATGTCATTTGATTTCTTCACTGCTGCTTCCATGGGTGTTGACTGTGGATCCAAGTAAAATGAAATCTTTGACAACTTCAGTCTCTTCTCTGTTTATCATGATGTTGCTTATTGGTCCAGTTGTGAGGATTTTTGTTTTCTTTATGTTAAGGTATAATCCATACTGAAGGACTTGAAGCACTTAATGCACACAGAGTGCAGAAATCTTACCTCTAGAGTTTGATGAAATGCTTCATATATTTACTCCTATATAACCACCACCTGGATCATAAGACAGACCATCCCCAGCACCCTAGAAGGCTACTTCGTGCCCTCTGGAGTTCTATCGCCATAAATTAATTTTTCGAGTTATATAACCATATATTAGTTTTGCTTGTCATTGAACTCAACATAAATCACACACACATAATTTTATGTGTCTGGTTTCTTTCATGCAACACAGTGTCTGCAGGATTCATCCATGCTGTCATGTGTCTCGATAGTACATTGCTGCATTATATTCCATTGAATTAATAAATCAAGATCTATGTGTCATCTTTCTGTTGTTGAGCATTTGCCTTATTTCCAGTTTTGGACTATTATATCTGTTATGAACATATCTTTTTGTGGACATATACACTAATTTCCCTTGGACAAATACGCCTAGGAGTGAGTTTGCTGGGTGATAGAGCAGGCCTGTGTTTAGCTTTAGTAGATACTGTATCTCCTACGATTTTTAAAAAAATTGTGACTAAAAAGATATATAATAAAACATTGGCCACTTGAACATTTTTACATGTACATTTCAATGAAATTAATTATGTTCATCATGTTGTGCTACCATCATCACTATCCATTTCCAAATTTTTCTATCACCCTTAACAGAAACTCAGTGCCCCATAAGCAAGAACTCCCCCTCCTCCATCGCTCCTACCCTAGATAACCACTAAGAAACTCCATTCTTTATACACTTGCCTATCCTAGATAATTCATATAAGCAAGATCATACAATATTTGCCCTTTATGACTGACTTATTTCACTTAGCACAACGTTTTCAAGGTTCATCCATTTTGTAGCACGTATCAGAACTTCCTGTAGGCTTTTAACTTTTACTAGGGGAAAAATTCCCAAACAAACAAACAAGCAAACAAAAATAAACAGGACAGAAAAGTTATTTTCCTTGACGCAAAATCAGCAAATTGCCACACAGATAGGATTTACTTCTCAAAACTCATCAGTCTCAAGCTACACGCTGGCTCACTTGAACTTGTCTGCTGGCTAGATTTAGCCTGTAGGTTGCCTACAAACATGCTTTGTTTCCCTACACAATCAGATTCTTTGTTTTTTGTGTATTTTTATTTTTAATAAACTAGGGTTTAAAATTGGGAGATTCCACAGAAGAAAACTCCAGCTTTCAAGACTCTCTTGAAAAAGGGGACTATCTGGTAGACCTGAGGCCACGCTCCCCAGATCAGTAACAGACTGGAGTTAAGGAGGAGCTGCTGCATTTAGACTAGCACAGGCTCTCCTTTCTACACAGCTCTCACCACTGCCTAGTGGTCCACCCACTGCCTGGTCTCCACAGGCTTAAGAACCCCGCTCCACCCTATGACCAAGTCCATTCACATTTCTCTGATTTAGAGTACAGAGATCTGGCGATTCCTGTTTAAAATCTGTCTTAACATGTCAAACTTTGAAATGTGCAGAAATCTTTCTACCATGTATTATATATTAGCCTGTTTCCAAGAAAAGGCTGAAATAAGAGGGATAGGTCAGTAGATGTCGAAGTATATGTCAAATGTGTGTGTTAAATGAGTAAAAGGGAGTGTGTGGAGCGGGGAGCTGGCTGAGATTGCTCCTTCAAACTAGAGAAACTTCACTCAGGATATGAGCCTACAGGCCCGGTCTTCTGATCAACACTGAATAACTATGCGGACAGGATATTTGGCCAGTGATGAGAAAAACAGCCCCTCTTACTCCTTCGATTAAAGATTTCCTGGACCAAACTGAGTTCTATTATGATTAGGGCCCTGGAGACCTGCTAATTGCTTTTAGTCATTTTCATGCTGTTAAAGATGTGAGGAAGGAGCCAAAGTTATTTCATTTTTGGTAGCATGCAGGCTAGATAATGTGAAGCATCTGTCTGCTAAAGTAAAACTATATCTGGATACATTAAAAACATGATAAATTTTGCTAGGCTTTCTAGATAGTAAAGGAAATATTTGAGCCTTCCTCACCACCACCAAAAAAAAAAAGAGACAGAGAAATGAAGCCAGAGAACTTCCATGGGAGTCAACTAATGAAAAAGGCTGGGTAGCCCTGAGGGAACATGGCACACTAACAACACTGATCTGAAGACCAAGCCTTCCACCCTTAGCAAGGCAAGATAAGGCAGTTAAACCTGAGAGTCAGACCCTAGAGTGGAATCACGCAAGAGGGCTAAAGTGGTTCCTGACTCTAGAGAAAGCAATACAGGAAATATAGGAAAACACCTTCAATTTAGGTCCAAAGGATTCCCATGTATTAACGTCAATACTCAAACATTACCAATCACGCAAGAAGAAATACCGCCAAGAATAACAGTTAAAGAAATAACAAACAACTGGTTTTCTGCACCCATTGTACTTCATGAATTAGAATTTCCAGATAAATATGTATAAAATGTAAACCAAAAACCCAAACCCGCTGTCAATTCCGACTCATAGCGACCCTATGGGACAGAGTAGGACTGCCCCATAGGGTTTCCAAGGAGTGGCTGGTGGATTCAAACTGCTGATCTTTTGGTTAGCAGCTGAGCTCTTAACCACTGTGCCACCAGGGCTCCAAAATGTAAACATAAAATTAAAAATAGAATAAAAATTAGAATAAGCCTATGGTCATAGCTATGACATCTGTGAACTGACTAGATGTGGAAACTTGGTAAGGAACTACAATGTTCCATGGTTCATGAGATTTGATTTTTTTTTTTTTTCCTGATTATCCAAATTAAGCAGCATCCCAGACATCTGTTCAACTGTTTCGGCCCAAAGAATGCCAGAATGTATTAGCCACCGTCAGATCCCTGTGGTTCAAGGAACCTTGACTGGCAGTTTCACTTGCTACCCATTATGCCAGTTAAGTTCACCTTGCTTCTAAAGGTGAGTGCTGCTACTCTGCTTCTGTTATTCTGGGTCCCATCATCTCATTGATATTAGGAAGCTCGGTTCTTTGACAGCTTCACCAAACATCAACCCAAGCCCATGGCTGACAGACTTAACCAAGCCTTTCAAAGTTGCCACACCTCTCATCAGAGAATACCTTATTGTCTTGATGAAAGTAGTGTTCTCTGGGTCCTCTTTAGAAACACGGTAAAATGATAGACTCTTGGGTTATACCTAAATCCATTCTAACATCCATTCTAACATCTCTCCTCCCTGAGCTGTCTGACTCTTCTATCAACACCAGGCCAAAGAAGTTGCGGAATTTCCTCCTCACTCATTAAAGGCCATCATAGCATATATGCTTCAAAGAACCATCTCAGAAAAATATCAAGATTAGCTCCAAGTGTCCTTGACAAAAAATTGAATCTGAAGTTATGAGTGAGTGCCCCTATCTCAATGAATCCTTCCCCCATCCAACTTTTTGTTTTAAATAATATTTTATTGTGTTTTCCGTGAAAGTTTACACAGCAAATTAAGTTCTCATTTGACAATTTCTATACAAATTGTTCAGTGACATTAGTTACATTTTTTCACAGTGTGTCAATATTCTCTTTAATTGCATTCTGGTTGTTGCATTTCCAGTGTTCTAGTTTCCCTGTCCCCTTATCTTCTCATTTTTTCTTTAGAGTAATTGTTGAAATTGTTGACTTTTTTAGTCTCATATAGATGTATTTTTAACGGGTATACCCCCATCCAGCTTTATATTGCAGCCTCACTCTAACACACTCAAGGTCTACTCCCACGTGGGTCTCCTTGGTTCTGATGGTACACATTAGCCAGATACTTTAATTTTTCAGTGTGTAGGTTATTTCTTCCTGGAGAAGGGTGGTATGATGGTTAAGACTGTGTGTCAACTTGGCTGGGCCATGATTCTTAATGTTTATATGTGATCACCCCCATGATGGGATCTGCTGTGAGTAGCCAATAAGTTGAAACAGGGTTCCTTGGGCGTATGGCCTGCATCTGAATATAAGTGTACGTTCTGGCTTTTGCCCTCTCTGGATCCTGCAGCTGCCTCCTGTTCGTCTGACCTCAGGTTCTTGGGACTTGAGCTAGCAGCTTATCTGCCGATCTCGGGATTTGTCAATCTTCACAGCCTGTGAGCAAGAGCCCTGCTCTCTGACCTGCCAATCTTGGGTTTACCAGCCCCTGCGGCTACATGAATCAGGAGAAGCCTCTATCTTGATCCACGGACTTGGGATGTTCCAGCCTCTACAATCGTGTGGACATTTCCTTGATATAAATCTCTCTCTATATATATTTATATGCTTTACTGGTTTTGCTTCTCTAGAGAGCCCAGCCTAAGACAGTGGATACTTCTCTGTTTTGATCATACTCTATTAATCCCGTTGGAGGCATGAGGAGTGGCAGAAAAATAAATTAAGAAGAATAAGCATCATATTATGAGGCACCTGATTCAGGTGCAATCCTTGCACAACCATAGGACAGGGAGGATATTCTTCTCTATCAAGGGAGAAAGGATTATTTCTGCTTGCCAGGAAGGTTTGGGGAATTTAGGGGCTCAAGGCCTTCAAGCTCATCCACACAAAGGAACCCATCCCATATCTCGGCATCCTTATCAGGGTCTTGAGCTCGAAATAGGAGATCTTACAAAACTGTGCACTTGGTCTCCTTTGCATCTTTGCCAACCTTGTAGTCAAATGCTGGGCCTGAATTTCATCACAGTCTGCCCTACAACTGCCAGAGATAAATCTCCTTTAACACTGCGCCCTCTGGCTTACAGAGCAAGCCTTAGGTTGGCAATGAACTACCCTCAGCCTAAAATTTTCTTTTTGCAGGTCAGAACTAGCCACCCTACTCCACAATTTTTATGATTATAATGGCTCTAATGTTGATTGTGCGCTGCAGCTCTTTGATTTCCCAGTACTTTCCCCTCCACCCAAGCCTCATCCAAATTTACGACAGGTGAAAGCTTAAGTAATTGTTATGGTACTGCATGCCAGGGTTTATTTTCATCCCAATCTACAACAAAAAATGTGGTCCCTATTACTTTTAGATAGGTAGGTAATCCAACTCCAAAATCCCCTACACTGGGTATCCTTTCTAGAACTACTTGTTTTAGGTGAGCTTCCTTAGGAAGCTGACCCCAAGGCAAGGATTAAGCGCTAATGTTTTAATTGGTATATGCATCCCAAGGTTGGAGACAGAAGAAAAGGGAAGCGAGCAGGGAAGGATGGGAAGCAATACAAAGTGATATGTGACTGTATGGCCACTGCATCACCATGAACCATGAAGAAACACACAGCTTATCAGCCTAGCAAATGTATCCACTGGGTGACATGGGGCATCTCTGGATATACTGTACAGAGAGATATGCCTTGGATCAGTCCATCAGAGGGAGAAATGGAGAGTGAATGGTGCATGTATTTGCTTTGCCCTGGTCTCTCTTTTATCTCCCATAAGAGCAACCTGCTAAGGATCTAATTCAGTGGTTCTCAATTGGATATGATTTTGTCCCCTAGAAGGACATTCAGCTAGAGACATTTTTAAGTCTACAATCATTTCTTATTGTCATGACTAGGGGATGCTACTTGCATCTAGTGGGTAGAGGCCAAGGATGCTTCTAAACATAAATGTTCAGGGTAGCGCCCATAATAAAGATTTACTTGGTCAAAATGTCAATAGTGCCTCTGTTGAGAAACCCTGATCTAGGTGAGGACCTGAGATGGCGCATAAGATGGGTCTGACAGAACAACCCAACAGTAAAAAAGACAAAAGATATGAAAGGCATTTCACAGAAGAGGAAACACAAATGGAGAACAAAACATGAAAGGCTTTGAACCTCATTAGTAACCAGGGAAATCAAATCGTGGTAAGAAACCATTTCACACGCGATTGATTGGCAAAAATTAAGATATCGCAAGCACTGGGGAGGATGGGTCTCAAAGAGAATTCTCACATACTGCTGGTTGGGAGTGTAAGTTGCTACGATCACTCTGGAAAATAATTTAGTCTTACCTTGTAAGCCTAGACAGTCCTGGTTCTAGCGCTGAAAATGCTGCATCCTGCTGGTCACCTATTCTATCTTGTATCCTAGCAATCCACTCCTATGTATATTGCCCTGAAAAACTCTTGCACACATACCATGAGTCATATAAAAATGATATTATTCATAGTACAGAAAATTTAAACAACAGAAATGTCCATCCAGAGGAGAACTGATAAATAAACTATGGTATATAAACCCAATATAATATTATTTAACTGTGAAAATGAACTACTGTTACATTCAACAACATAGATAAATCTTAGAAACACAAATGTTGAATGAAATTAGCAAACATCCTGTAGATTATATGAGCATGAGACTATTATTATAACTCTCAAAAGGAAGCAAAAATTATAGGCATAGATAAATCATATTTGGTACAATTTTTTTTTAAGGAAAGGAACGGTATATACAAAATTTAGGATAGTGGTTACCTCTGGAGGTGAGGGGAGAAGAAGGAATGGGGAGGTGCCCTGTTCCCCAATGAAAAATTAATTAATTAATGAATTATTAGGCCACCAGAGAGTATTCATTCCCATTCTGTAACTTTGTTGTCAGCTTTAACTATGCTATTTACCTTGTTTTCGTTGGGTTATTTTTTGCTTATTTTACCTCTTTTAAAAATAATCTTTGTCTCAATTTTCAGAATTAGGGGGTACAGAATCATCGGCATTTGGGAAAGAAGAATGAATGTAATGCATTCTCCAACCCAACAAGGGTAGATATTTTGGTGTGGGGTTTTCCAAGTATGGGTCTTCCCAGCATCCGTTTCCGCAGTCAAGTTACAATTCTGCCTCCATGGATCTCGAGATGCTAATGTCAGCCTGTTAAGCCTCACACTAAAATTCAAGGCAGCTGGTGATTTGGGAGATTACCAGGCTTAAAACTGAGGCCCAGGAGAACAATGAAAGTACCAGGGTTTTGAACCAGTTCGTTCCAGTTTGAACCTCTGCTGAGAATTTGCATTTCCACCCCAGGTATACTGAATCAGAATCTACAGTTTAACAAGATCCCACAGGTGATTCTTATGTATAATAAATTTTGAGAACCACTGCTGTACTAGTGGTTCTCAGAAATGGTCCCTAACCAGCAGCATTAGCATCACCTGGGAGCTTTTAGAACAGCACATCTTAAGCAGGGCTTGGAGCCAGACTGCACCGGTTCGAAGCCCCGGAAAGTACTTAGTTTAGATTAAGATAGGGCTGCTGCAGGCATTCCCAGATTATGAACGAGTTCTGTTCCTAAAGCTGTCTTTACATCGAATTTGTACATAAATTGGAACAGTTAGGTCCAGTTCGTATCTAATGTCAGTCAAATGTTTGTCTTAGTATCTAGTATACCTTTCTATGCATAAAAAAATTAACAAAACACCTCCAGATGCACTAAAACATCTTTAACATAAAAATACAGTAATATAATGTTTTGATGTGCTGTTTCAAAGTAGTGCCTATTTGTTATTACAAACCATTGCATATACCTTCTCCACAGTTGAAGAGATACCTACAGGGCAAATGTTACCCAAAATACTCAGAAGATTCTGTTCTATAAAATCTTTTTTTTGCAGGGTGGTACCAAATTATTTGAAGGAATGGTACAAATGAAAGAACTTAAGGGGATGTTTGGTACAATTTATAGAAAAGGTAAAGGTAAATCCAACATGCAGACACTGTCTTGGTGACCATGAAGTCACCCCTGTGGCTATGGGGCAGCCAGGCTAAAGCTTAGCTCTCTCCATCACTGTCTCCCAGGGTGTGCTTGTCAAAGAGATACTCTCTGCGAGGCCAGATTCCAGGGCCCCCAGCTTGCCCAAGTTGGTTATCTAGTCACCAATTCTTCGATGGATTTCACCTGCTCATTTAGATAATGAGTCTCAATGAAGCAACCCAAATGAGGGTCATTCTTGTCAGTGGCCAGTTTGTGCAGTTCCAGTAGTGACTGATTCACGCCTGTTTCCAAGTGTAACACACACTCCATTGCATTTAGCCTGCTCTCCCAGTCAACATGGTCTGGCTTCCTTGAATCTTGAAGGAAGATTCCGCCACCTGCTTGGTTCTACAGCTCCATCAGTTTCTCAGCGTGTTTGTTCCCTCTCCTCCTGAGATTAGTAAAGAAAATACGTAGTAAAATTCTTCAAAGCCACATCATCGTGGTGGAAGTAGTAAAACATGGACAGGCAGACGCAGGATGCGTAGAGTTCCAGGTTGATCTGGCAGTTGATGGCAGCCTCGGAGTCCTGATTGTACTTCCGGTGCACCTGCTAGGAGGACGCGGTCGTCATGGCAGCGGTTGAGGAGAGGCGGCGGCTGCACCCCGCTGGAGCGGCGGCCGGGAACTTGGGGCGTCGGAGAGCGCTGCTGTGAGGAGGCTGGCCAGCACCGGTTCCGTTCAAACACTGTTGAAGCAGGAGACCACGGCAACTCTGTGAAGAACGTCTGTGTTCTATAAAATCCTTGAGACCAATTACTTTAGTGTAGACTCTGACTAAAAAAATCTATCTGGTATCACTGGTTGCATTTCTTCTGGATTTTGAGCCCTTCTCAGCTGAGGCAGGGAGGGTTGGGGGCCGGTAGGATGGTGCTGGGGCCAGAAGGTTCATTACCCCATCACCTCCTCACCAGACCTGTCAACCCCATGCACCAACTATGAGGCCCCTGCCTTGAGGTGCAAAGGAGAAAGTACCTCGTAGGACATGCTAAGAGGGAGCCTGGGGCCCAAGGGCTGGGAAGAAGCTTAGGGAAACCCAAGTCTGAAGTTCTCCATGGACCAGGAAACCATATGTACACACACAGGTCAAGAATCTAAGAATGCTCCCCTCTCCACTTCCAGCCATCAAAAGGCCAAGAATGGCTGCAATAGTGAAAACCCTCATGTGTAAGGAAGGGAAAACAGAAGCCCAGAGGTGCTGCGATGGCCCTGGGCTGCACAGCGTGCAAGGACCAGCCGGATGGGGTCGGGCAGGGCTGAGTAACGGGGTGCTATGGAGGCCTCGCCTTGTACCCAGCGCTGTGCACTGCCTGGTTGTACTCATCATAGAGGACGTCACCAGGCTCCCGGCTGCTGGCGGCCACCACCTGCAGGCCACACGCGAAGCGGAGCGGCGGTGCTTAGGGCACATGGACAGCTGGGCTGGACCTTTCCTAGTTCCGAGGCAGGCAGGCACACGTGGGCTCTCCGCTCGCTGCTGTGAGCTGCGGCTGGGTGCGCCATGTCGCAGGGGCCTGCCCGCCACCAGTGGCTGCCCAAGGACCCACATTGGCACCTGCACACTTGGGAAAGTGTAGCCCTTCGTGGGAGCCCGGGGGCACAAACACCAAGTCAGTTTTTTTCCTGCCCGGCTTTACGGGGGTTGGTTCATAACTACAGGTTGTAGGTAAGTCAGACATTGGAAACCTTGGGACTACCTGTATTTAATTTATCCAACTCAGTCTCAAGGTGAAGAGATTCATAAACTGAAAAATAATCACTTCATACATGCACCCCAACAGAAACATACATACACTGACCTCTATATAAATAAATCCTTAAGGTCAATGGGGAGTCCCTGTGTAGTGCAAATGGTTAATGCACTTGGCTGCTAACTGAAAGGCGGGAAGTTCACTCAGAGGCACCTCAGAAGAAAGGCCTGGTGATCTACTTCTGAAAACTCAACCATTGAAAACCCTGTGGAGTACAGATCTATTCTGACAGACATGGGGTTACTATGAGTCACATGGACTCAATGGCAACTGGTTTGGTTTTATGGCTATGAGGCCCAACTGCCTCACAGAGAGCCGCCCCAGAAACATGGCCTTGTGAGACTCTAAGAGCCTTCCTAAGAATTTTAGTTTGGGGCAATAAGCCAAATCCTTCACTAGTGTCCACAAAACTCCACTCACTATGCTTCACATGTTTATTGAAGGTGCATCATAGACAGAGTTTCTATCATGCAACCTGCATCATTCCCACATCTCCCTGAAGCCACAAACACAATCCTATGCTGAACAGTTCTTGCATTCAGGCGGACTCTCAACCTCATCCTTTTCTCCAAGGTTATTTCTTTCTTCTTTCCCCTCCCTCCCTCCCTCGCTGCCTTCTTCCCTCCCTCTCTGCTTCTCTTTCTTCTTCCCTTCCTCTCTTCCCTCCTTTTCGAGGCAAGCACAAATTCTACAAATACTCTTATGATTTTGTTAACCATATTGCTACAGCAATCTGTCCATCCAATCATCCATTTTTCTGTTGAACCAGCTTTGCTCATCTTCCCATTTGCTTATCATATTTTCATAAACATATTATTCTACCTGCAAATTATTATTCCTGTTCCCAGGGGTGGATCATCCAATAAGCGAGCTATGCACGGGCTTACTTACTAATTTGTAGTGCACAATTTCACCTGTTTTTCACCACATCAAAGCCTGCAGGAAATGATCCTTGGTGATGCAATGGTTGAGCGCTTGGCTGCGAACCAAAAGGTTGGTGTTTCAAGCTCACCCAGGGGCTCCAAGGGAGAAAAGACCTGGGGGTCTGCCCCCATAAAGATTACAGCGTAGGAAAGGCTATGGGTCAGCTCTACTCTGTCCTGTAGTGTCTCTCTGAGTCAGAATCAAGTTGACGGCACACAAGAACAATAGCCTGCTAGAGAATAAAAAACTACATGAAAGAGAACTGAGCTGGTTTAGCCACATCCAGCCAATTGCCAGATAAGTGAGTAATGCCACCTTAGACTATCTAGTCCCCAGCCAACCTGTCAACTGACTGCAGATGAATAAACAAACCTAGGTAAGATCAGCCAAGCATAGCCCAGATCAGCAGAGCTCACTCATAGACTCATAAACAATAACGCATGCATATTGTTTTAAATCACTGAGGGGGATATTTGTTATGCAGCAACAGCTAACTGATACACATCTTGTTTCTTCCTTGATTTTATTCAATAGCCACATCATACCCTCATTATAGCCCTTATGACAATAACATGTTTCCTTGTCTTTCTCTTCCACCAACATGTGAGTTCCTTGAAAGCAGGGGCAATTTTTGTTTTGTTAACCCTAAATCAAACCAGTGCCTGCAATAAATGGGTCACAGCAGTAATAAGGTACCTGATCTGGCTTCCTTCTATTCCTTATCTCACATCCCCACTCTTTGGGTATACTGGCATCACCTCCCAAATAAACACTGGTATCCAAATCCTTGTCTCATGGTGTGCTTCTGACCTAAGACACTATTATTCTTTCTGTTTTATTTTATCCTTATTGCTTCAGAATCCAAACACTTCTCCTAGAGGCGGCAGGGGGTGGGGGCAGAAGGAGGCACTTGCCTCCAGGCGCAAGTCTAAGGGGGCAACAGACAAGGAGTGTAATGATATTCCAAGGCACCACAAATATGAAAGGTGCTTGACTGAGGCAGCCGGACAAGAGGAGGACCCACTTCTGCTGACACATCACCACTATCAGTGTCTATTCATCTTGAAATTGGAATGGGGGCGCAACTTAGAGATTACCCCTGGGCGCTTGTTACCCTCACTATGCCCCTGACTTCTCCCAGACATTTTGACTTCAAGCTTGGCCTTTTAACAATATCTCCAGCTAATCAAAGAGTTGTATCCAGTCCAACGGACAACAAGACTGATCACAGAACGTGGTGTATCATCTTTAGGTCTTCTCTGGTTTTCATTATTGCTCAATTTTCCATGTGTACAGACATGTGTCACTTAACATCTATGATATGTTCCACAAAGTAGGACATTATGTAATTTGGGTGTTGTGCAAACACCATATTATATACTTAGTAAAGCTATATGGGATACCTTTTGTTTCACTTCCAAATTGATACTTCTCCTTTGCCTCTTGCTGCTGCTATCACAAGCACTGCTTTTGCTGCATTTCGGAGTCATGATGCATTTCATGATAATATTTTTGAAAGAAAATTGAGCAGAGAAATAATGCTACAACACTCAAGAGATGTGCGATACATGAGATTAGATGCTGCTGCCTACGAGTCGAAGCATACACTTTTATATGGTAAACTTTTATTTGTAAGTAGGGAAAGTTCACATTAAATTAACAATAGAAAGCCAGTAACACAGGTATTTATTATGACTATTAAGACATATGTATTATAGATTGTATATATACTATACCATCATATGCCTGGCAGCATGATCACTTTGTATACAAGAGACATGTGATACATGTGTTGCGTGCAGAAAGCTGTTACATCCCCTATGTCCCATTCTTCCATCGGGATTTCTAAATTCTATTAAACCTTATGGGACCATGGACATATATACAGTTGGATGTTGCCCAAACCGACACTATGCGGTTGATGACTGTATAGGGATAGAGTTACTTGCAGTTGTGGGGTAGCTCTCTGCTTATCTTAAAGGACATCGGAACCATAATATTGACTCTTTACCAAGACAAAGGTGAAATGTACTAGCTAGTGGTTTATAACGTGCTCCTTAAAGTCCAAAACTCGTCTGGAGGCATTTTGTACCAGCTTGTCTACGCTGTTTATTTAAACGGTATCGATTGATGGTTTGCACCTGGTCACAAAGCCTGTTTTTTTGCTAAGTGAGCTGTGGGGTGTAAAACACCCTTTAGTAATCTTGTGCTTTTGGCATCCTTGAGACCACGGTATCTTACCTGCATCTTGGTGGTTGAGGACCAGAAGATGAAGAGCATTCTTGCAACTGAAAAAGGACCCTGGAACTCTGCCTGGACATCTCAGGCCTCTCTGATGTTTGCTGGGCTTTCTTTTTCCTGCTGCACCACACTCTTTGCCTTTATTACAGCCTAACTCTGTGGAATCTCGTGAGTCCTTTCAATTATCTGACACTGTGCAGTTGCTGCACTGAGGTTGTTTTTGGGAGGGGTCTGGGGTGAGAAAGGAAGGGTTCCTACAGCACCCAAGTTTAAAACCATTTCAGAAAGTTGAGAATATTAGAAGGCAAGGCTCTGCATTTTGCTGAGCTCTTTAAAGATTGCTCAGCTGAGTTATCATAAATAATGACTCTGGACACAATTATGGGATTGATCCATGCTCCAACAGTGGCTGTTGGCTCTTGTAAACTTGGACCTACTTTCCCAGGTCATCACATCCATTCCTCATTCTCCCACTCTTCCATGTATCTCTGCACAATGCTCACATTCTCCATGACGTGAAGCCTTCACTCTGCAGAACTTTAGTTTCTCTGGGAAACACTGCTTACATTCATATATCTTCAACTTTCTGAAACACCAATTTTAAGCTGTATTTTAGTTTTTCTTCAACATTCATCTAGGAATAACCCAGCGTAAAAGTTTTAGTCCTGAAATCATACTTGATTGACCTAAACCACTAGTGCTCAAAAAACTCATATGTTTCTTATCTAGGAAGTGGCCTTTCACACAGGGTACTTCCCAGTGGCTTGGGCTACAATATTCTTAGAAGTCAGGAACCACTAGGAAGCAGGAGAGGAGTTGCAAAAGCTCAAGTCTCTGCGTGCTACAAGATAACCCACCTATCACATGAGATTTCAGGGTAGAATTTTCATTTCACAATTTGACACTAACCTCTTCTAAGTTTCAGAAGCGGTCCATAAACATATACATTGTAAGCAGTTTTTTGAAACACTGGAATAAATTACAATTTGACTACATCGCTGTAGTAAAGTCAATTGTGAATAATGGCAACCCCGTGTGTTACAGAATAGAACTATGCTACCTAGGGTTTTCTTGGCTATAATCCTTACGGAAGCTGATTTCTGGTTCTTTCTTCTGCGGCACTTCTAAGTGGGTTCGAACCACCAACCTTTAGATTAGTAAGGGATGGCGAACTGTTTACACCAACCAGGGACCTTACAATATGACTACTGTATATTAAAACACAAATGAACAGTACCCATACTCGTTG
Organism: Trichechus manatus latirostris; assembly: GCF_000243295.1. Lineage (NCBI taxonomy): Eukaryota > Metazoa > Chordata > Mammalia > Sirenia > Trichechidae > Trichechus > Trichechus manatus. The sequence goes on from NW_004444040.1 coordinate 8,427,443, forward strand.
CCATCAAGTTGATTCCAACTCACAGTGATCCTACAGGACAGAGTAGAACTGCCCCATAGGGTTTCCAAGGAGTGGCTGGTGGATTTGAACTGCCAACCTTTTGGATAGGAGCTGAGCTTTTAAACACTGTGCCACCAGGGCTCCAAATGAACAGTATACCCTATATGTATGGAAATATAATTATATTTGGGGATTCATTTAGAGTAGAGGTGGTCATCTATTTTAATCTAGCTGAAGCAGACCCAAAATTTATTTCAAATCCATCCACTTTTTGCCATCCCAATGCCATGTCCCTAAACGAGCTCACCATAATCTCTTACTGGGAGTGGCAGCACTGTTTCCCACTATTACTGAACCCTCACGCCTATCAATAAAGCAGAACTGTCTTCTGAAAATACAAATTCTTTAACTTCTCTGCTAATGACTCTCCCATGGTTTCCCTCTGCAATGGAGTAAAATTAAGACATTGTCCCATGCCTAAAAAGCTCTCCAACTTCCTCTCCTACAGCATGCATCTATAAGTCCTCTTACAGCAATACAGACTTGCTTTCTGAGCCTTGAGCATACTGATGTGGATACTGCTTCCGGGCATGTGGAAGGTCCTGTCTTTAGGTCTTTACTCAGCTGGCTCCTTTCCATCATTCAACGCAGTTCCAATTTCTCTTAGTGGTCTGCTCTGACACCCATGCTAAAGTAGCCCCTCAGTCATCCCATATCACATTAACCTGTTCACCACATTCATACAGGTCCCTGGGTGGCACACACAGTTTGCACTTGGCTGGGAACCGAAAGGTTCCAACCCACCCAGCAGCACTGTCAAAGAAAATGCCTGGCGATCTCCTTTCGTAAAGATTCCAAGAAATCAAACCAAATCCATTGCCGTTGAGTCAACTCCGACATATAGTGACACTATAGGACAGAGTAGAACTGCCCCATAAGGTTTCCAAGGCTATATACAGAAGCCAACTGCCATATATTTCTCCCACAAAGCAGCTGGGGGCTTTGAACCAGCAACCTTTTGGTTAGCAGCCAAGCACTTTAACTACTACGCCACCAGGGCTCCCTTCCCTAAAGACTACAACCAAGAAAACCCTATGGAACAGCTCTATTCTGTAACACATGGGGTCACCGGGGTCAGAATCGACTCTGGCACAAGACAACCACAACAACCACGTTCCCAGGCATTAGCAACACCTGCCAGTTTCCTTTTCACTAATTTACTTACTGTCTCAGTTATTCAGTGCTGCTACGACAGAAATATCACAAGTGGATGGCTTTAACAAAGAGAAATTCATTCTCTCAGTCTAGGAGGCTAAAAGTCCAAATTCAGGTCGTCATCTCCAGGGGAAGGCTTTCTCTCTCTTTTGGTTCTGGACGAAGGTCCTTGTCATCAATCTTCCTGGGTTGAGGAGGAGCTTCTCAGCTCAGGGATCCCAGGTCCAAAGGACACACTATTCTCCTGGTATTACTTTCTTGGTGGTATGAGGTCCCCACGTCTCTCTGCTTGCTTCTGTCTTTTAAATCTCAAAAGAGATTGGCTTAAAACAAAACCTAATCTTGTAGATTGAGTCCTGCCTCTTTAACATAACTGCCTCTAATCCTGCCTCATTAACATCACAGAGATAGGATTTACAACAGATAGCATGATCACATCAGATGACAAAATGGTGGACAATCACAATACTGGGAATCACAGCCTGGTCAAGTTAACACGTATTTTTGGGGGACACAATTCAACCCATGACACTTACTTATCTCCTCCCACTAGAATGTCAATGCCTTCAAGAGCATAACCTTGGCTTTTTTTGTTCATCATTGTATCTCTAGTGCCTAGAACAGTTTGCAGGCACACAGACATCACCTAATGAATATTTGTTCAATAAACAAATACATTTTTCTCCTTTTTCAGTATTAAATTTAAATACTATTAAAAGAGCAAAACCATAGCATAATATATTCCCCTACCTTTTCTATGATGGCTGTGGGGAATTAAAGACTCCGAAGAAGTGTGGCTATTTCTGTTTTGCAACTTTTCATTGGAGTTCTTCAGTTTTCTTCATGTTCCTCAGTGTTCATTTTGGCAAGGGGTGGAAACATTTCGCCACAGTGTATTTCTGTAACAAAATGGTACCAACATGACTCAGAATCACAACCAACATTACACTCTGTTTAAACATAAAATACATAACCTCACTCACTTCACATTCTCCTACATGCTGTACATCATTTCTTTACTGGTTCTATCATTTTCTCAGGCATGCAGCTACTAATAGGTATATTATTACCTGGATACCCCCAGACAGTGTTGGTCCCCTTAGCACCTTGCTGTATGTGTGCCACAGCACTTCTTATACTCTGTGAAATCATTCCACTACGAGCCCATTTACCCAATAGATGGTGAGCCACGTGGGGCCAGGAATTGTGTCTTTGGTCCCTGAATCTTTTGCATATGCATACGAAACCTGGACAATGAGTAAGGAAGACCAAAGAAGAACTGATGCTTTTGAATTATTGTTTTGGTGAAGAATAGTGGATATAGCATGGACTGCCAGAAGAATGAACAAATCTGTCTTGGAAGACGTACAGCCAGAATGCTCCTTAGAAGGGAGGATGGCAAGACTTCTTCTCACATAATTTGGACACGGACATCATCATTGTCCTGGAGAAGGACATCATACTTGGTAAAGTAGACTTTCAGTGAAAAAGAGGAAAACCCTCAACAAGATGGACTGACACAGTGGCTGCATGAAACAATGGGCTCAAGTATAACAATAATTGCGAGGATGGCGCAGGACCAGGCAGCGTTTTGTTCTGTTATACATAGGGTTGCTATGGATCAGAACTGACTCAATAGCACCTAACAACAATATATACATTAGACTTCCTGAGTAGTGCAAATGGTTAACATGATCTGTTGCTAACCAAAAGGTGATCTTTTTTCCAAGAAATCAGCCATTGAAAACCCTCTGGAGCACGGTTCTTCTGACACCCATGGGGTCACCCTGAGTTACAGTTGACTTGACATCAACACCTTCTTTTAAGCTTTAATATAAATATTCTTGGAATTAAAGTTATATGAGTATCCTGCAAGTTCTTAACTTTGCTTCTGGGTCAGTACTGTATTGCCATTTACTTGAGTACATAATAAATAGTATTAATAGGCCAAAAGGGACTAAAAATAGATTTTGTGTCTTCATGAAAGGTCCATGAACTGAAAGCAATTATTCTCTCCTATTCTATTAACAATACAAATTCCAGAGCCCAGTTCTTTTCTTTTGCCTGGTGCTAATCATTTCTCATCAAGTTTTCAGGCAAGTCCAAAGAAAATTTTCCTGAAAATAACTATAGATTGATAGTCCACCCTGTCTGTTCCAGACAACACAAATTACTTGCAGAACATTGTCCTGTTTTTCTCATTGGATGATAATAAATACCTGGTTCTCTTTCATTAAATGCATCTGTTATCTGTAGGTATGCTATTATCACACTTAGGGGACTTGCATCTTCTGTATGAATGCCAGTACATTGTGACATAAACAATGGAGTAATCACACTTTAAGTATTTACTTTGTTGTGCATTTGAAAAATATTTAAGACCCCCTTAGGAATATAAATTTATATTTTCAAGCTGTTGTAAAGATATTCCAATTAAGTTTATTTCTCAATATTTTAAAATGGTGAATTTTAACCTTGATTTATTTGTAAATTGTGAAAAGTAATTTGTTCCTAGAATTACTTTCTCAAAAGCATGCCCTATGTTTTAAACTATCGTTGTTAAGACCAGTAGGACTTGCTGAAAAGCATTGCTGAGCATAGGTAACAAAACATTATAGAAGGATGGTTCTGGAAACCCAGTTCTCCTTATATGTTTTCATTTTGTTCAAGACTAGTTAAATTATATGTACAGATAATTTCCTCTTAGAATCTTGTGTTATTTTCTTCATATGTTTCCCAAAGTGTCAGAGGACAAGTCCCCTTATCAAGGAATGCAATTTCAGGGTTGCGATATTCACATGGGTCTACCAAATAAAAATAATTCAATATATTTTATATAAGTAATACCTTGATGTAGTAAATCGAAACTAATTAAATGCATCTTGTTTATTTTTACACTTAATATCACTATATCATGCTGTTTTAGTTATCTAGTGCTACTATAACAGAAATACCACAAGTGGATGGCTTTAACAAAGAGATATTTATTTCCTCACAGTATAGTAGGCTAAAAGTCCAGATTCAGGGCATAAGCTCCAGGGGAAGGCTTTCTGTCTCTATCAGCTCTGGAGAAAGGTCCTTCTCATCAATCTTCCCCTGGACTAGGAGCTTCTCCACTCAGGAACCAAGGGTCCAAAGGATGCACTCTGTTCCCAGCACTGCTTTCATGGTGGTATGAGGTCCCCCTGTCTCTCTGCTCGCTTCTCTCTTTTATATCCCAAAAGAAACCAGCTCAAGACACAATCCAATGCCTTAGATGGACTCCTGCCTCATCAACACAACCGCAGCCCAGCCTCTCTCATTAACATCACAGAACCAAAACCAAACTCCTTGCCATTGAGTTGATTCTGACTCACAGTGACCCAACAGGACAGAGTAGAAGTGCCCCACAAGGTTTCCAAGGAGTATCTGGTGGATTCAAACTGTTGACCTTTTGGTTAGCAGCCACAGTTCTTAACTACTACGCCACCAGGGTTGTATTTACAACACATAGGAAAATCACATCCTATGACAAAATGGTGAACAATCACACAATACAGGGAATCATAGCACAGCCAAACTGATACATACATTTTTGGGGGGACACAATTCAATCCATGACACATGGCTTCCATATAATTAACCAACATTTGCACTGAGTTTGTTTTGTAAGAATTAGTACTATTTTTAATTTCCTATTTATATTGCAAATAAGGAACCCTGGTGGTGCAGTAGTTAAACACTCAGCTGCTAACCGGGAGGTCAGTATTTTAAACCCACCAGCTCCTCTGTTGGAGAAAGATATGGCAGTCTACTTCCATAAAGATTACAGCTGTGGAAACTATGGGGGCAGTTCTAACCTGTCCTATGGAGTTGCTATGAGTCAGAATTGACTCAGTGGCAATGGTATATTGTGAATCACCAAATTAATCAAAGAAATATGATATTTCATAAACTTACTTTAATACATGCCCAAATCATCATAAGCGAACTCTCAAGTTTCTATCTCTTTAAGCATGCCAGTGAAGAAACTTTATCTATCTCTGATAAAGCTGTATTGCCATTACTGATTTATAAAAGTAAGCAGAATGTTCAGTAGACTATGTTCAGATAACAGCTATGACATTCTGAACTGCTGATAATATACATTTTAATATGAGGCACTGATGCCAATTAAACTTAATATTTGCATTTCCAACATTCAAGAGGAAAAGGTTGGCTTTGGCCTCAACTAACTAGCAGCACAATTTTTTTTGGAGTTTCTTTACTCATCTGAAAGATAGAGATGCATACCATTTTCTATAAAGAAGACAGGTTTTTAGGATAAAGTAAAAAGGGCATATGTAAATAACCCAGCCAAAAGTGAATATTTAAAAAATGCTAGGATTTATTTTTATGAAGTACAAAACCAACCCAAACAACACTTTAGATAACTGAATTTAGCTCTTAATACCAAAAAGGAGTGACCTGCCACCTGTGAAAAAACTGAAAGAAAAAAAAAAGTTCCAGCTCACCCTCATTTTGATTCACTAGCAAGAAAATTATCACTATGGTTGTGATATTGATATAAATGTGTGTTATAAAAATAGAAGTACACCATCGGAGCAGCGTAACTAAATTTTCTCATAAGTTTATGTTGCTTTTACATTTCATTTTCATAGATTCTTTGGTAATTTGGCCCCTCAATTTTGGACAGGTTGACAATCAGGTCCTGCTTTATATATGCATTAAAAAATATAAGAAACACATTAAAAATGGTACCAGACTATGAGCTGTGGATACATTACTGGGCTCACTGATAAACTGCTAAAAAAAAAAAAAAGAAAAAAAAAAATCCAAACTCTAAAATTCCATTTTATGTAAAATAGAACAAAAGGTTTATCATCAACTATACTATTACAAAAAGAGCCCTGATGGTACAACAGTTAAGTACTTGGCAGCTAACTGAAAGACTGGCGGTTCAAAGCCATCCAACACCTCCATGGGAAAAAGACCTGGAGATCTACTCTCGTAAAGACTGTTGTCATTGTTATTGTTGTTGGGTGCTGTCGAGTCAGTTCTGACTCATAGTGACATACAACACAACGAAACACTGCCTGGTCCTGCACCATACTCAAAATTATTGCTATGTTTGAGCCCACTGATGCAGCCACTGTGTCAATCCACCTCATTGAGGGTCTTCCTCTTTTCCACTGACCCTTTACCAAGCCTGATGCCCTCCTCCAGGGACTAGTCTCTCCTGATAACATGTCCAAAGTATGTGAGATGAAGTCTCTCTATTCTTACTTCTGAGAAGCATTCTGGCTGTACTTCTTCCAAGACAGATTTGTTCATTCGTCTGGTAGTCCATGGTATATTCTGTAGTCTTCGCCAATACATAGTTCAAAGGCATCAATTTTTTTTGGGTCTTCCTTATTTGTTGTTCAGCTTTTGCATGCATATGAGGTGACTGAAAATACCATGGCTTGGGTCAGAGGCACCTGAGTCCTCAAAGTGACATCTTTGCCTTTTAACACTTTAAAGAGGTCTTTTGCAGCAGATTTGCCTAATGCAATACGTCCTTTGATTTTTTTGACTGCAGCTTCCATGGGCATTGATTATGGATGCAAGAAAAATGAAATCCTTGACAAATTCAATATTTTCTCCATTTATCATGATGTTGCTTATTGGTCCAGTAGTGAGGATTTTTGTTTTCTTTATATTGAGGTGTAATCCATACTGAAGGCTGTAGTCTTTGATCTTCATCAGTAAGTGCTTCAAATTCTCTTCACTTTCAGCAAGCAAGGTTATATCATCTGCATATCACAGGTTGTTAATGAGCCTTCCTCCAATTCTGATGCCACGTTCTTCTTCATATAGCTTCTTGGATTACTTGCTCAGCATACATACTGAATAACTATGGTGAATGGATACAACACTGACACACACCTTTCCTGATTTTAAACTATGCAGTATCCCCTGGTTGAATGACTATCTCTTGATCTATGCACATGTTCTGCATGAGCACAACCAAGTGTTCTGGGATGCCCATTCTTCACAATATTTTCCATAATTTGTTATGATCTACACAGTTGAATGTCTTGGCATAGTAAATGAAACACAGGTAAACATCTTCTTGTATTTTCTGCTTTCATCCAAGATCCATCTGACATCAGTAATGATATCCTTCATTCCACATCCTCTTCCCCCACATGTCTGTCAGTTTGTTGTACTGTGGGGGCTTCAGTGTTCCTGTGATGCTGGAAGCTATGCCACCGGTATTCAAATACCAGAAGGGTCACCTTGGTGGACAAGTTTCAGCTTAGCTTCCAGATGAAGACAGACTAGGAAGAAGGACCCAGCAGACTACTTCTGAAAAGATACAGCCAGTGAAAACCTCATGAATAGCAGTGGAACATTGTTTGATATAGTGCTGGAAGATGAGCCCCTCAGGTTAGAAGGCACTCAAAAGATGACTGAGGAAGAGGGGCCTTCTCATAGTAGAGTCGACCTTAATAATGTGAATGGAGTCAAGTTTTTGGGACCTTCATTTGCTGATGTGGCAGGACTCAAAATGAGAAGAAACAGCTGCAAACATCCATTAATAATTGGGATGTGGAATGTACGAAGTATGAATCTAGGAAAACTGGAAGTTGTCAAAAACGAAAAGGAACACATAAACATTGATATCCTATGCATTAGCGAGCTGAAATGGACTGGTACTGGCCATTTTGAATCGGACAATCATATGGTCCACTATGCCAGGAATGACAACTTAAAGAGGAATGGTGTTGCATTCATTGTCAAAAAGAACATTTCAAGATCTATCCTGAAGTACAACGCTGTCAGTGATAGGATAATATCCATACGCCTATAAGGAAGACCAGTTAATACAACTATTATTCAAATTCATGCACCAACCACTAATGCCAAAGATGAAGAAATTGAAGATTTTTAACAACTTCTGCAGTCTGAAATTGATCAAACATATAATCAGGATGCATTGATAATTACTGGGCGTTGAAATATGAAAGTTGGAAACAAAGGATCGGTAGTTCAAAAATATGGCCTTGGTGATAGAAATGATGTCAGCGATTGCATGCTAGAATTTTGCAAGACGAACAACTTCTTCATTGCAAATACCTTTTTTCACCAACATAAATGGCGACTATACACGTGGACCTTGCCAGATGGAATACAAAGGAATCAAATCGACTACATCTGTGGGAAGAGATGATGGAAAAGCTCAATATTATCATTCAGAACAAGGCCAGGGGCCGACTGTGGAACAGACCATCAATTGCTCATATGCAAGTTGAAGTTGAAACTGAAGAAAATTAGAATCAGTAGATGAGAGCCAAAATACGAACTTAAATATATCCCACCTGAATTTAGAGACCATCTCAGGAATAGATTTGATGCGTTGAACACTAATGACCTAAGACCACACAAGCTGTGGAATGGCATCAAGGATACCATACATGAAGAAAGCAAGAGGTCATTAAAAAGACAGGAAAAAAAGAAAAGACCAAAATGGATGTCAGAAGAGACTCTGAAACTTGCTCTAGAACACCAAGTAGTGAAAGGAAGAAATGATGAAGTAAAAGAGTTGAAGAGAAGATTTCAAAGGGCAGCTGGAGAAGACCAAGTAAAGTAATATAATGACATGTGCAAAGACCTGGAGAAGAAAAATCAAAAGGGAAGAACATGCTCTGCATTTCTCAAGCTGAAAGAACTGAAGAAAAAATTCAAGCCTCAAGTTGCAATATTGAAGGATTCTGTGGGGAAAATATCAAATGACTCAGGAAGCATCAAAGGAAGATGGAAGGAATACACAGACTCACATTACCAAAAAGAGCTGGTCGACTTTCGATATTTCAAGAGGTACCATATGAGCAGGAATCAATAGTACCGAAGGAAGAAGTCCAAGCTACACTGAAAGCATTGGTGAAAAACAAGCCCCCGGGAATTGACGGAATACCACTTGAGAGGTTTCAACAAACGGATGCAGCACTGGAAGTATTCACTCATCTATGCCAAGAAATTTGGAAGATAGCTACCTGGCCAACCGACTAGAAGAGATCTATATTTAGGCCTATTCCCAAGAAAGGTGATCCCACCGAATGTGGAAATTATCAAACGATATTATTAATATCACACACAAGTAAAATTTTGCTGAAGATCATTCAAAAGCGGCTGCAGAGGTATATTGACCGGGAACTGCCAGAAATTCAAGCCTGATTCAGAAGAGGAAGCGGAACCAGGGATATAATTGCTAATGTCAGATGGATCCTGGCTGAAAGCAGAGAATACCAGAAAGTTGTTTACCTGTGTTTTATTGACTGTGCAAAGGCATTCGACTGTGTGGATCATAACAAATTATGGATAACATTGTGAAGAATGGGAATTCCAGAACATTTAATTGTGCTCATAAGGAACCTATACATAGATCAAGAGGCAGTCCTTGGGACAGAACAAGGGGATACTGCGTGGTTTAAAGTCAGGAAAGGTGTGTGTCAGGGTTGTATCCTTTCACCATACCTATTCAATTTGTATGCAGAGCAAATAATCTGAGAAGCTGGACTATATGAAGAAGAACAGGGCATCAGGATTGGAGGAAAACTCATTAATGACCTGCGTTATGCAGATGACACAACCTTGCTTGCTGAAAGTGAAGAGGATTTCAAACACTTAGTGATGAAGATCAAAGACCACAGCCTTCAGTATGGATTACACCTCAACATAAAGAAAACAAAAATCCTCACAACTGGACCAATAAGCAACATCATGATAAACGGAGAAAAGACTGAAGTTGTGAAGGATTTAATTTTACTTGGATCTACAATCAACACCCAGGAAGCAGCAGTCAAGAAATCAAAAAACGCATTACACTGGGCAAATCTGCTGGAAAAGACCTCTTTGAAGTGCTGGAAAGCAAAGATGTCACCTTGAAGACTAAGAAGCGCCTGACCCAAGGCTTGGTGTTTTCAATTGTCTCCTATGCATGTGAAAGCTGGGCAATGAATGAAGAAGATCGAAAGAGAATTGACGCCTTTGAGTTGTGGTGTTGGAGAATATTGAATATACCATGGAACGCCGAAAGAACGAACAAATCTGTCTTGGAAGAAGTACAACCAGAATGCTCCTTAGAAGCAAGGATGGTGAGACTATGTCTCGTATACTTTGGAAATGTTGTCAGGAGGGATCAGTCCCTGGAGAAGGAGATCATGCTTGGTAAAGTAGTCAGCAAAGAAGAGGAAGACCCTCAATGAGATGGATTGACACAGTGACTGCCACAGTGGGCTTAAGCATAACAATGATTGTGAAGATGGTGCAGCACCAGGCAGTGTTTCGTTCTGTTGTACATAAGGTTGCTATGAGTCAGAACTGACTCAATGGCATCTAACAACAACACATCCTCTTCAGACTCTGACTTGAATTTCTGGCAATTCCCTGTTGATATACTGCTGCAACTGTTTTTGAATGATCTTCAGCAAAATTTTACTTGCGTGTAGTATCAATAATATGGTTCGATAATTCCACATTCTGTTGGATTATCTTTCTTTGGAATGGCACAATTATGGATCTCTTCTAGTTGGTTGGTCAGCTGGCTGTCTTCCAAATTTCTTGGCATAGACAAGTTAGCACCTCCAGTGTTGCATCTGTTTGTTGAAATAGCTCAACTGGTAGTCTGTCAATTCCTGGAGCCTCATTTTTCATCAATGCCTTCAGTGCAGCTTGGACGTCTTCCTTCAGTACCGTCAGTTATTGATCATAAGCCACCTCCTGAAATGACAGAAGGTCAACCAATCCTTTTCAGTACAGTGACTCTGTGTATTCCTTCCATCTTCTTTTGATGGTTCCTGCGTCATTCAATATTTTGCCCACAGAATCCTTCAATATGGCGACTCCAGGCTTGAATTTTTTCTTCAGTTCGTTCTGCTTGAGAAATGCTGAGCGTGTCCTTCCTTTTTGGTTTTCTAACTCCAGGTCTTTGCATATTTCATTATAATACTCTACCTTGTCTTCCTGAGCTACCCTTTGAAATCTTCTCTACAGCTCTTCTACTTCATCATTTCTTCAATTTACTTTTTCTACTCTACACTCTAGAGCAAGTTGAGTCTCTTCTGACATCCATTTTGGTGTTTTCTTTATTTCCTGTCTTTTAGATGACCTTTTGCTTTCTTCATGTTTGATGTCCTTGATGTCATTCCACAACTCTTCTGGTGTTAAGTCATTAGTGTTGAATGTGACAAATCTATTCCTGAGATGATCTCTAAATTCAGGTGGGATATACTCAAGGCCGTATTTTGGCTCTGGTGGATTTGTTTCAATTTTCTTCTCTTTCAGCTTGAACTTGCATATGAGCAATTTTTGATGGTCTGTTCCACAGTCAGCCCCTGGTCTTGTTCTCACTGATGATATTGAGCTTTTCCATCATCTCTTTCCACAGATGTAGTCAATATGATTGCTGTGTATTCCATCTCACAAGTCCATGTGTATAGTCACCATTCATGTTGTTGAAAAAAAGGTATTTGCAATGAAGAAGTTGTTGGTCTTGCAAAATTCTATCATGTGATCTCTAGCATGTTTCTATCACCAGGCCATAGTTTTCAACTACCAATCCTTCTTTTTTGTTTCCAACTTTCGCAGTCCAATCACCAGTAATTATCAATGCATCCTGATTGTATGTTTGATCAATTTTAGACTGCAGAAGTCGGTAAAACTCTTCAATTTCTTCACCTTTGGCATTAGTGGTTGGTGCACAAGAATTTGAATAATAGTCCTATTTACTGGTCTTCCTTGTAGACATATGGATATCATCCTATCACTGACAGCATTGTATTTCGGGATAGATCTTGAAATGTTCTTTTTGATGATGAATGCAATAGCATTCCTCTACAATTTGTCATTCCTGGCATAGTAGGCCATGTGACCGTCCGATTCAAAATGGCTAATACCAGTCCATTTCAGCTCACTAATGCCTAGGATATCGATGTTTATGCACTGTATTTCATTTTTGATGACTCCAATTTTCCTAGATTCATACTCTGTACATCCCATGTTCCAATTATTAATGGATGTTTGCAGCTGTTCTTGTTTTGAGTTATGCCACATCAGCAAATGAAGGTCCGGAAAGCTTGGTTCCATCCATGTCATTAAGAGGCAGCTCTTCCCCAGTCATATTTTGAATGCCTTCCAACCTGAGGGGCTTATCTTCCACCACTATATCAGACAATGTTCCACTGCTATTCATAAGGTTTTCACTGGCCAAATTTTTTTTAGAAGTAGATTGCCAGGCCCTTCTTCCTAGTCTGTTTTCATCTGGAAGCTCTGCTGAAACCTGTACACCACAGGTAACCCTGTTCGTGTTTGAAATACCAGCAGCATAGCTTCCAGCATCACAGCAACACGCAAGCCACCGCAGAACAACAAACTGACAGATGATTAGTGGTCATAAAGATTACCCATACCTACTGCTGTCAAGTTGACTGCGACTCATAGAATCCTATAGGATAGAGCAGAACTGCCCCATAGGGTTTCCAAGGCTGTAAACCTTTATGGAAGCAAACTGCCACATCTTTCTCTCGTGCAGCTCCTGGTGGTTTTGAACCACTGATCTTTTGGTTAGCAGCAAGTGCTTTAACCACTGTACCACTAGGGCTCCTTTTGTAAAGATTACAGCCTAGAAAACTCTATGGGGCAGGCCTGCTCTGTCATATGGGGTCACTATGACTTGAAATTGACTCAAGGGGACCCAACAACAACAGCAACATACTACTACAAACAGTTACAATCCCTACACACTGTTTCCCCTCACTTTCAATGATGATAGCTCTTATTCAGATACATTTTAAAGTGGTTTAGATCTAGAATGACATGAGTTTTGGGTCAGCCCTAAAATTTTACATTTGTTGCATTATTCACCCTTTTATCCATCTCCTCTTGTACTCAGTGGTGCAAATTTGTGTGACTAGTAGGTTTGATATGTGGTCTGTGTCATTACATTAGGAAAACAAGACTATTTGTCTCTTATAAAAATAGGCTTATAGGAACAAGACAAGGATGCCCTTCATCACCACTCCTATTTAACATGGGGCTGGAAGGTCTAGCTAGAGCAATAAGGCAAGAAAAAGAAACAAAGGGCAACCAAATTGGTAATGAAGAAGTTAAACTGTCCCAGTTTGCAGATGATATGATACCATACATAGAAAACCCTAAAGACTCCATAAGACAACTACTAGAACTAATAGGAAGATTCAGCAGAGTAGCAGGATATAAGATAAACATACAAAAATTGGTTGGATTCCTATACACCAATAAAGGGAAAGATGAAAAGGAAATCAGGAAAGCAATACCATTTACAATAGCCCCTAAAAAAATAAAATACTTAGGAATAAATCTAACCAGGGATGTAAAAGA
>NW_004444040.1:8442882-8503528 GCF_000243295.1 Trichechus manatus latirostris
GAGACTGGAGAAACCCTGAGAGTATGGCCCCCGGACACCCTTTTAGCCCAGTGGTGAAGTTACTGCCGAGGTTCACCGTTCAGCCGGGGACTGGACAGCCCCATAAAACAAAATGGGACTAATGAGGCACAGCGGTCCAGGGACAAGGACTAGAAGGCAGGAGGGGACAGGAAAGCTGGTGATAGGGAACCCAAGGCTGAGAAAGGAAAGTGTTGAAATGTCGTGGGGTTGTTAACCATTGTCACAGGGCAATATGTGTACTAACGGTTTAATAAGAAACTATTTTGTTCTGTAAATCTTCATCTAAAGTCCAAACAAACAAACAAAAAAAGAATTATCTATGTGAGATCAAATTGACAACAGCAACTCAAAAGGTTTGATGAGAAGCTTAGGGGACAGTGAGTTGAAGATAATGGGGATGGAATAATTTGGAAAAGGATAGTGAGAATAGCAGCACAACTGGAAGAGCGTAATTGATGTTACTGAATTGTACATGTAGAAATTTTTGAAATGGTGTATCTTTGGCTATGTATATTTTCATCAAATTAAAAAAAAAAGGTCCTCCAAGGTTGAGAAGGGAGAGGGTTGACATGCCATGGGGCTGTTAACCAATGTCATAAAACAATATGTGTACTGATTGTTTAATGAGAAACTATTCTGTAAACCTTCATCTAAAGTACAATAAAAAAAGAAAAAAATACAGGCTTATAACCTTGGCATCATTAACACTGAGTCCAGGCCAACTGGACTCAAATGGGGGTTATGAAATCACAAAGGCTGCTAAATTCTGTTTGGTTAGTCTTCCAACACCTATTGGGCACTGAGGTAAGAAGAGAAAAATAAATCAATTGCATGGGGACAATCTAACACAAAATTTGTTTCTAACCTAACTTTTACCTTTCCAAAAGAAATTAATGTGGATCATCCTTAAAACCGTATCTTCACCATTCAGCCATTTTATAATAGCTTTTTCTTTGTGTATATTTATAATGTGGATAATTCTATACTTTCAGCTAGATACTTGAAATGTTCATATAACACTTTGAGCAATTCCCTATCACTTCAAGTGATGAGAGCCGCTCCTTATCTAATAGGTAAACTCTAGGTACACAAAAGGATTTCATTACCAGGTTTGACAGTATAAAAACCAAGCAGAAAAACAAGCTGGGCGAGACAGGTTCAAGGACTTGAAAACAGTATCACCTTTGTTCCCAGCTACTCATCTGCACCCCTGTGGTCTTTAGTCTCTATATAGAATAAAATATTTATAGCCAGAGCTCAGCATCCTTTCCACTTTCCTCACTGCTGGAATAAGGTATGTTCTGCTCCCACAGGAGAAAACTATGTAACAGAAACACTGAAAATTTGAATAAATAACTTTGGGGGAGTAGATATCCTAATCTGTTCAAAAACAGATTTTCTTTCATTCAAAGCAAGATAACTGTGACAGAGGGGCTGCCTTTTTGCAATAATTATTTATGCATTTGTCGATTGCAGCGAATCCTCTCTAGGGAAACTTCTCCGGAGCCTACAGAACTATATGCTGCCTTTAGATTCCCTCAAATATGGACTGAGCACTATTTTGTCTTTCTTTTCAGGTCATACTAAAACTAGGTGTTAAAAAAAAATCTCATCTTTCTCTACGGAGAAAATATCTTGTTTGAATGTCCGGCCTCCATCTCTGAGGCATTTCCCCTGAGATGATGGGAGAATTGAGCTTTTCAGGGCTGTGAGCTAGATGTAATATTCTCATGTCAATGTCCTTTTCACCTGGGACAGCAGTTTACAATGTGTTGGCTTTTATTTTATGAGTAACTGTTTTTTTATGCTGAAAACCAATTGAACGATTAGGTTTGGATATATTGGTTTTCTAGCTCAATAAAAAAGGCACTTAAAGTTTCTATTTGCTAGAAGTCCCAGGTTCTAGCCCCATTAACACATACTTGCTTTCTGAATTTAATTGTCTAAACCATTCTGTATCTGGGTTTCCTCATCTTAAACCCAAGTTAAACACAGCACGGACTCATGCAATAGCATGTACTTACACAATTTTAGAAAGATGAAATGAGCTACTGTATATGCAAGAACTTTAGATACCCTAAAGCATTATGCAACATTAAGTTTAAAACAGTAAAATTCCTAATTGTTTGAATTATACCGAAATTGATGTAAATTTAATCAGTTACAGAACACAGTAAGATAATACCCCCAAACCAGATATTAGTAAAGTCTATGGAGTGTGAGGATTCCACTTCAAAGGAGCTGCATATATGAGCAGATGTGGGAGAGGGAGAGAGAGAGATCACTCTAGAGATCAATTTTATAACCACTTCCACACTCTAAAAGCAGGGATTCTTAACCGGGGTATTAACTGTAGACACCCAGTGGTCTTTAGATAGAATTCCAGGGTTCCATGAATTTGAATAGGAAAAGAGCGGCATTAAAAAAAATAAGGTAGGGAAAGTAGCCAGTGATCAGACATGAATGGCCTGACAGGTCATGGTGAAGACGTTGGATTTTATTTTAAGTCTGATAGGGAAACCACTGGAGAACTCTGAGCAGAAGTTTCCATGGTCTAATTTATGACATTTAAAAACGTTCCTAGGTGTGGTGGGAAGTCTACAGGAGGGCAAGACTGAAAGCAGGGGTATTAGTTAAGCCACTGTTTAGGTAGCTTGCACTAGTGTGGTAGAAGTGGAGACAGTGATAAGTGGTCAGATTCAGGATATATTTTGAAAGTATAGATGACGTATTGATAAGTTGGCTATGGGGTGTGAATGAAAGCATTTTGGTCTGAGCAGCAGGGTGAATAGCAGTGTCACTTACTGAGCTGGGCAATAGTTGAAGAGGAGCAGATTTAAGCATATTGATTAGGAAAATCAATGGTTCAGATTTGGACACCATGATAGATGGACTGCACAAAAAAAAAAAAAAAAAAAAAAGGCCTCAATTTGTCATCTTTCATTGTATTTTTGCCATGTAATTTTGTAGGTGACTCCCTCTCTGACCCTGGATTTGTTTATAGGACTTGATTTGGACAATGGACATTAGTAAACATGATATAAGCAGAACTTTGAAAGGTGCTTGTGCATTTCTGATTGTTCTTACTCCTCTGCCTTCATCATGAAAATATGCCTGGACTAACTGATGCAGAACGAGAGATGCATGGAGAGAACCTGAGCGGCCCTAGTCTCCCCAGGCAAAGCCATCTTAGATTAGCCAACAGCCACCCTACAAACATGTGTGAGTCTATCCAAGTCTGCAGAGCCTCTTAGCTGATTTGCAGTTGACTAAAAGCACATGAGCAAACCCAGCCTAGATAAGCTGAACCCTGAAGAGGTGTGAGCTAAAAAAATGTATGTATAAATGTGTGGCTGGTTGTTACCCAGCATTTTCATGGCAATAGATAACTGATACAGGATGTTCCTTCTTCACCCAAATACGAGTAAGGCAATAGCACCTCAGGCCAGCCAACCCGAAAGCTGTAGGTGACAGAATAAAGCTCTTACATTCTAGGCCACTTGCTGATTACAAATAGAATGTAGTAGGAAACTAGCAGGAGTCCCTGGATGGCGCAAATGGTAAGTGCTCAACTACTAGCCGAAAGGTTGGCGGTTCGAACCCACCCAGAGGAATCTTGGAAAAGAGGCCTGATGATCTCCTTCCAAAAAGTCACAGCCTTGAAAACTCTATGAAGCAGTTCTACTCTGCACACATGGGGTAGCCATGAGTTGGAATCAACTCTACAGCAACAAAACAACAACAAAAATTGTAACAAATTAAATCATAAGTGAATGAATGAGTCACAAAATTCAGGGTCTCAGCTGCACAGGTCCGTTCTAAGAAAGGCCTAGCATGGTTGACTAAAAAAAATTTTTTTAAATTTATAGTTTAGAAAAATTGTTTTTGGGTTAAATTTGAGAAACCTCTATTAAATGTAGGGGTTTCAGGGTCTTTAAAGTTTTCTTTGAATTGTCAACACTCAGCTATTAATTTGTCATCAATGTTCTTATTGTCTTGGCTTCTAGTATCTTTCCTGCAGAATAAGGAACAGAGGTAGAGTAGATACATTATGAAGCCAATGAAGCTAAAGGCTCAAGGCCACCCACTTGTTCATGGACATCAAGACCATAGTAATATGTTCACATGGTCATATGTTTTTGCAAAATATGCAAAAGTAAAATATTTTAACAGCAACTGATTAAGACAGCTATCTCTTTTCATTACATTTTTGTATGTTGAGTGGGGTTGGGTGGCTACAGGTTCTTTGAGTTGGGGATGCATTTGGTTTGTATCAGTGGGATTTACAAAATTAGTGGTTTGTAATTGTATGTGTTTTGCAGTCAACTCCATCATAGTTCAGTTTTTGCTGGTCATCCCAATGTAGGAATGACTTCCAGGAATTCTCCAACCTCTCCATGTACTGACTCCCCCAGCATCATGGCTCAGAGATGAGCACCTGAGGTCATACTGCAATATAAATGTACTCAGCAGCACTAGACATATGTGTGAGGAGATCTGCCTTTTATAAAGCTTCTTAAGCCTTGCAACAATGGGTACAACAACATGTTAAGGCCCCGATAATTTATTTTAATAGGTAAAGATTGTGTTTAGAATGTTTAGAACATAAAGATAGAAGAAAACCTGTGGTAGATTTATCCTGGCCTAATTTTTCATACTTCCTTGTGTCTATGCCTTTTGCAACATCCACCATCAAGAAGTGGAGTCTGTTTCCCAACCCTTTTAATCTTGGCTGGCACTGTGATTTGCTTTAGCTAACAGACTGTGATAGAAATGACAAAGTGTCAGTTCCAAACCTAGACATCAACAGGTCCTGAGGGTTTCTACTTTCTCTCAGAACCCTTCCAGAGATATGTAAAATATCCCATGCTAGAGAACGATGAGACACTACTTCAAGTCGAACCCAATTGTTCCAGCTAAGGACATCCTAAATGACCTATAATCAGGTCCCCAAATATATGAGAGAACCCAGGCAAGATCAACAGAGGTAACTACTTAACCCAAAGCTGACTGTAGACGTAGGAGAGAAACCAGTCAAAACTAGATAAGTCTCCCAGCTGACTTGCAGATTATAAGCAATAATGAGTTCTTACTGGAAACGACTCAATGGAATCAGGTTTATTGTTTCAAGACACTGAGTTTAGGGGTGGGCAAGGCAGTGGCAGTGGAATGATATAGAACCTACATCTCTGTTGACCATGGAGTCACCACTGCAGCCTGAAACTTCTCACCTAAGTTCTTAGAGGGAGAAAAAAGTCATCTTGTCTAAACCACTCTCACTTTTAGTCTGTCTTACTTGCCACCAAATAGATCTCCTAAGTTATACATAAAGAGCATGAACTATCAACTTTTCCACAGTCTCCACTGTGTCGCCCATTTATGTCACCTGCCTCGCCCCTGTGAGAACTGGAATGTGAGACTTCTGCTCTACAGCCACATTTTCTGAAAAGGGCAAGAAAGACGGTCTTTCACTCTCATTTTGTACTATGAAGCTCATTTAAATGTAATGGATTTTTTTTTTAAAGGAAGCACATTAGAGGGAAATCATATATCTTGTTTTTTCAGCTCAGATGCTATACCCAAATGACCTGAGCTGGAGGCTTGTGATGGAAATACCTGTGGGAGACTAAAAAAATAACTGAAATGATGTTTTTTAGAGCATTTTCAGCTTATTACATTGATGCCATCTTCCCTATATTGTCAAGTGTTGCTGGAAATTGGATGAAATCCCTTTAGATCTGAATCATTTTTCTTAGAAAAAAGTAGTACACAGCTAGCTTCAACTGTTACTTGAAAATAAATGTGAAAATCCAGACTACTGTTTTCTTTAAAATATATATAGATGGCTATACATTTCAAGAGAATTAGAAGTTTCAAATAAATGCTAACCACATTCTTCTAAAAACAGTCATGATAATGTATGTGTAAAATAATCAGTTATATAATCAGCAGAATTATTAATAAATCTTGTGAGTATTAAAAATAGAGAGGAAGTGACAATCTATCAATTAAAATATACAAGAGAAATTAAAAGTTTATATCTCTTTAATAAAAACTGGCACTACTTAATTCGATGTGTTTATATTTAGTATTTTTAAACTAAATGGTAGTTTTCATCAATAAAATTATCATACCACAACAAAATGATTCTTAAATTCATAACTGGTACTCTACAAAATCCATTAATATATGATTGCTGTATTTTCCCGTAGAGTCTTCTACTTTTTAACAATACTTCAGTTATATAAAAAACTCAAGGCTGTGCCTTCAACTTAGGTATTTATTGTTTCCATCTATATCACAAACCTTTAACAAAAAATTAAAAATATGCACATGTTTAAGAGTGTCTTAAGCTTTGAAGATTCTTTGTAAAACGTAAAAGTACTTAACAAAAATCTGGAAAAAATATGATACTGTAGAGTGTGTCCTCACATGGTATACAGATTTTCATGGAATAAAGTGAACCCGTACGCACGTGTGCACCTCCACACAAACACATGCTAAACTGCAGACACGGGCAACCACTGTTAGCCCAGACAAGCAACTCTTTCATTAAACTCTTGACTGCTGAGCTCCAATTCTTGTCAGCTGGTTTTCTGTGACAGCCCTTGATCTACTGAGTAGGGACAAACAAACAAACAAACAAAAAAATGACTGGAATTCATATGCCAGTGGTTGATAGAAAATATTTCTTGAAAACAAAATATAAAGTCAGACCTGGGAAAATTTCTGTGATGCAATATACAGCAAAATGCAATGCAATGAGGTCCAGTAAATACTGACATAATGGCAGAAAGCTTGAGTAGGTATTGTACTGCCAAGTCTTGGTGTTGTATGCAAGAACTGGGTGGAGGGATTCATTTACCAACGAATTTTGTTAGAAAGTGTCTCCTTGGTGAAGAAGCAAGCTCTAAAACAGTCCTGTCCAACAGAAATACAGTGCAAGTCACAAATGTGAGTCACATATGTAATTTTAAATATTCTAACAGCTTTAAAGAGTAAAAAGAAATGAGTGAAATTAATATTTTATTTAACCCAATATATACAAAATATCATCATGTCAACATATATCAACATGAGATAGTTTACATTTATTTCTTCGTATTAGGTCTTGAAATCTGTTCTGTATTTTATACTAACACCACATTTCAATTCAGAGTCACCATATTTCAAGTTCTCAGTAGCCACATGTGGCTAGTGGTTCCCACATTTGACAATACAAGTCTAAAGTAACCCTATGATTGATGGTGATCATTCAGAGATCTCTGGAGTGAAGCTAACAAGAAAGGAAAAGGATGAGATTTCAAATATGATGGATTATGGAATTTTCCAAGATAAATCTGATGGAAGTTATACTAGCACAAAGCTCACACCAACTAGTTGAGTTTTGGTTTTAAATATGCACATTTTAAAGAAGATAGTTTGCACTGTGGAGTGCATGTATTACTGAAAATGGGCTTACTCTTAACTCAAATAGTTTGCAGGTAGAGGAATTATTCGGATATTAAAATATACCAAAATAAAGGCCATTAAGTTTTAGTTAAACATCCCAAGGAAATAATAAACCACACTTATTTAAATTCTGCAACGTAGATAATAAAACATAACATAGGAATTCTGAACTGAATATAAAATGTCAAAATTAATAACACAATTTTATAATTAGCTTCCAATGCAATCATTAGTCTTTAGAACAGAATTCATTTACAATAAAAACTGACACACGAGGATTTTATTCAGAGTCAAGCAAGCTATTTAAAATGATGTAGGAAGTCATTAGGTCAAATAGAAGCCAATGAGGTCAGGTTATATGTTAATAAACCATAAAACCTCTAGAAAAAAAGATAGTGCTATATAGAAAATACAAAATTATATACTTTCATAAAAATTTTTTAAGTAAAAAAAATTAGTTCTAAACAGTTTATGTACGATAACATCAATAAAACACTGTAAGCTTTAAGGCTGCCAAATTACCTGATAACTCAGTAATACATGCAGTGTGTGCTTCTTAGAGCAGATTTTAATTTGCATTCCATTAGATTATAAGAATTTTAATAATTTGTACCAAATATAAACAGCAGAAATTATACATTTTAAGAACGCTGATTATATACTGTCCACACGTTCATTTTAGAAAAACTGGAAAACATACAAAGGTTCAAAGAAAAAAAATCACTCGGAATTCCAGCACCCAAGACATTGCTGACATTTTCATCTACATCCTTCCACGATTATACTAGCATAATAATGACCACCAGGTCTTTGTGAAATAATAACTCGATATGGGCTCTCTCGTAGATCTGATTCCTCCAATAGATTGGATATTCCACTTGTTTTGGATTGAACTGTGTTCCCCTAAAATATGTGTTGGAATTCTAACCCCTATACCTGTGGATGTAATCTTTTTTGGAAATAGAGTTTTCTTTGTTATTTATGTTAATTAGATTAACCCAGGTGTAGTGGATTCAAAATTCAATCACTTCTGAGTTACAAAAAGAGCAGATTAGACACAGGGAAAAGCACACACAGGGGAAGACAGATACCACGTAAAGACATCTACAAACCAAGAAACCAAGAAACAACCAAGGCAACCAACAAGGAAGGAATCGACATGATTGAGACCTTGGTTTCAACTTTTAGCCTCTAGAACTGTGAGAAAAAAGAAAACACATTTTCCTTATAGCATTTGAAAGTTATAGCAGCACTAGGTAACTAAGATAGCATTTGATACATATGTAACCACATATTTCCCCTCTCCTCCACAACTGTCTGTCACCACGTGTCTGTCAGTTTGTTCTACTGTGGTGGCTTGCATGTTGCTGTGATACTGGAAACTTTGCCACCAGTATTTCAAATACCAGAAGGGTCAGTCTTAGTGGACAGCTTTTAGCAGAGCTTCCAGACTAACACAGACTAGGAAGACCTGCAGTCTACCTCAGAAAAAACTGGTCAGTGAAAACTTTATGAATAGCAGTAGAACATTGCCTGATATAACGCCAGAAAAAGAGCTCCTCAGGTTGGAAGGCACTCAAAATATAACCGGGGAAGAGCTGCCACCTCAAAGTAGAGTTGACCTTAATGACATGGATGGAGTCAAGCTTTTGGGACCTTCATTTGCTGATGTGGCACAATTCAAAATGAGAAGAAACAGCTGCAAACATCCATTAATAATCAGAACATGGACGTATGAATCTAGGAAAATTGGAAATCATCAAAACTGAAATGGAATGCATAAAGATCGATATTCTAGGCATTAGTGAGCTGAAATGGACTGGTATTGGCCATTCTGAATCAGACAATCATATGGTCTACTATCCCAGGTGTCTTGGTTATCTAGTGCCGCTGTAACAAACTTACCAGAAGTGAATGACTTCAATAAACAAAAGCTTATTCTCTCACACTCTAGTAGGGTAGGAGTCCAAATTCAGGGTGCCAGCTCCAGGGGACAGCTATCTCTCTCTGTTGGCTCCAGAGGAAGGTTCTTGTCATCAATATTCCCCTGGTTTAGGAGCTTCTCAGCACAGGGACCCCAAGTCCAAAGGATAAGCTCTGCTCCCATCTCTGCTTTCTTGGTGGTAGGAGGTTCCCACATCTCTCTGCTCACTTCTCTTGAGATATAACTCAAAAGAGATCGACTTAAGACACAACCTAATCTTGTAGGTTGACTCCTGCCTCATTAACGAAACTGCCTCTAATCCTGCCTCATTAACATCACAGAGGTAGGAAAATCACATCAGATGACAAAATAGTGGACAAGCACACAATACTGGGAATCATGGCCTAGCCAAGTTGACAGATATTTTGGGGGAACACAATTCAATCCATGACACCGGGAATAACAAATTGAAGAAGAATGGTAATGTGTTCATCATCAAAAAGAACATTTTAAGATCTATCCTTAAGTACAACGCTGTCAGTGATACAATAATATCCATATGCCTACAAAGAAAAGCAGTTAATATGACTATTACTCAAATTTATGCACCAACGACTAATGCCAAAGTTGAGTAAACTGAAGATTTTTTACCAACTTTTGTAGTATGAAATTGACCAAACATGCAATCAAGATGCATTGATAATTAGTGGTGACTGGAATGCAAAAACAAAGAAGAAGGATTGGTAGCTGGAAACTATAGCCTTGGTGATAGAAATGACGACAGAGATTGCATGATAGAATTTTGCAAGACCAATGACTTATCTATTGCAAATATCTGTTTTTCAACAACACATATGGTGACTATACACGCGGATCTCACTGAATGGAAAACATAGGAATCAAATCATCTACGTCTGTGGAAAGAGACAGTGAAAAAGCTCAATATCATTGGTTAGAACAAGGCCAGGGGCCGACTGTGGAACAGACCAACAATTGCTCATATGCAAGTTCTAGTTGAAGCTGAAGAAAATTAAAACAAGTCCATAAGAGCCAAAATACAACCTGGAGTATATCCCACCTGAATTTGGAGACCATCTCAAGAATAGATTTGACTCACTGAACACTAATAACCAAAGACCAGATGAGCTGTGGAATGACATCAAGGAAATCATACATGAAGAAAGCAAAAGGTCATCGAAAATACAGGAAAGAAAGAAAAGACCAAAATGGATGTCAGAAGAGACTCTGAAACGTCCTCTTGAACACAGAATAGCTAAAGGAAATGGAAGAAATGATGAAATAAAAGAACTGAACAGAAGATTTCAAAGGGCAGCTCGAGAAGACAAAGTAAAATAATATAATGAAATGTGCAAAGGCCTGGAGTTAGAAAACCAAAAGGGAAGAACACACCTGGCATTTCTCAAGTTGAAAGAATGGAAGAAAAGATTCAAGACTCAAGTTGCAATTTTGAGGGATTCTATGGACAAAATATTTAATGACATAGGAAGCATCAAAAGCAGATGGAAAGAATACACAGAGTCACTGTACCAAAAAGAATTGGTCAACTTTCAGTCATTCAGGAGGCAGCATACAATCAAGAACCAATGGTACTAAAGGAAGAATCCAAGCTGCTCTGAAGGCACTGGCGAAGAACAAGGTTTGGGGAATTGACAGAATACCAACTGAGATGTTTCAACAAACTCATGCAGTGCTGGAGGTGCTCATTTATCTGTGCCAGGAAATTTGTAAGACAGCTACCTGGCCAACCGACTGGAAGACATCCATATATGTGCCCATTCCAAAGAAAGGTGATCCAACAGAATGTGGAAATTATAGAACAATATCATTAATGTCACACACAAGTAAAATTTTGCTGCAGATCATTCAAAAGTGGTTGCACAGTCAATATCAAATCACATAAAGAGGCAGAGTGTGATGGCTTCAGCGAATGACTAAAACAAAGAACCAAGAAACCACCTGGAGGAAGAGTACTTCTTGGAATTACTGCAGGTAGAATTCAAAAGATTAATACACAGAGCTCTTCAAAATATCAGGAAGGAGATCATGCAAAATGCAGACTAAGCCAACGAATACACAGACAAAGCAACAAAGGAACTTAAGAAGGTTATACAAGAGTATAATGACAAATTTAACAGGCTGCAAGAATCCACAGAGACAGCAAACAGAAATCCAAATGATTAACAATAAAATTTCAGAATTAGACAACTCAATACGAAGTCATATGAGCAGAACTGAGGCGATGGAAGTCAGAATTAGTGAGATTGAAGATAACACATTTGACACCAACTTATTTGAGGAAAAATCAGATAAAAGGATTTAAGAAAATGAAGAAGCCCTAAGAATTATGTGGGACTCTATCAAGAAGAATAACCTATGAGTGATTGGAGTACCAAAACGGGCAGGGGGGATAACAGAAAATACAAAGAGAATTGTTGAAGATTTGTTGGCAGAAATCTTCCCTGATATTGTGAAAGATGAGAAGATATCTATCCAAGAAGCTCATTGAAACTCACACAGGGTAGATCCCAAGAGAAAGTCACCAAGACATATTATAATCAAACTTGCCAAAACCAAAGAGAAAGAGAGAATTTTAAGAGTGACTAGGGATAAATGAAAAGTCATCTACAAAGGAGAGTCAATAAGACTAAGCTCAGACTACTCAGCAGAAACCGTGCAGGCAACAAGGCAATGGGATGACACATACAAAGCCTTGAAGGAAAAAAATTGCCAGCCAAGAATTACATATCCAGCAAAAGTGTCCCTCAAATATGATGGCAAAATTAGAGCATTTCCAGATAAACAGAAATTCAGGGAATTTGCAAAAATCAAACCAACATTACAAGAAATGCTAAAAGGATTCCTGCAGTTAGAAAATCAATAACATAAGATTTCAGCAAAGTATCAGGATACAAGATAAACATACAAAAACCATTTGGATTCCTTTACATCAACAAAGAGAACTTCAAAGAGGAAATCACCAAATCAATACCATTTACAATAGTCCCCAAGAAGATAAAATACTTAGGAATTAATCTAACCAGAGACATAAAAGACCTATACAAAGAAAACTAAAAGACACACTGCAAGAAACCAAAAGAGACCTACAAAAGTGGAAAAACATACCTTGCTCATGGATAGGAAGACTCAATATTGTGAAAATGTCAGTTTTACTCAAAGCGATCTACAGATATAATGCAATTCCATTCCAAATTCCAATGGCATTTTTTAATGAGATGGAGAAACAAATCACCAACTTCATATGGAAAGGGAAGAGACCCCGGATAAATAAAGCATTACTGAAGAAGAAGAACAAAGTGGAAGGCCTCACACTACCTGATTTTAGAACCTATAATACCGCCACGGTAGTCAGAACAGGCTGGTACTGGTACAACAAATACATAGACCAATGGAACAGAATTGAGAATCCAGATGTAAATTCATCCACTTATGAGCAGCTGATATTTTACAAACGCCCAAAGTCCATTCACTGGGGAAAAGACAGTGTCTTTAACAAATGGTGCTGGCATAAGTGGATATCCATCTGCAAAAGAATGAAACAAGACCCATACCTCACTTCATGCACAAAAACTAACTCAAAATGGATCAAAGACCTAAATATAAAATCAAAAACGATAAAGATCATGGAGAAAAAATAGAGACAATGCTAGGAGCCCTCATATATGGCATAAACAGAATACAAACCATAAGTAACAATGCACAAAATCAGAAGAGAAACTAGGTAACTGGGAGCTCCTAAAAATCAAACACTTATGCTCATCAAAAGACTTCACCAAAAGAGTAAAAAGACAACCTACAGACTGGGAAAAAATTTTTGGCTATCACAAATCCAATCAGCATCTAATGTCTAAAATCTACAAGATACTGCAAAACCTCAACAACAGAAAGACAAATAACCCAACTAAAAAATGGGCAAAGGATATGAATAGACACTTCACAGAAGAAGATATTCAGGACACTAACAAATACATAAAGAAATGCTCATGATCATTAACCATTAGAGAAACGCAAATCAAAACTATAATAAGTTACCATCTCACCCCAACAAGGCTAGCATTAATCGAAAAAACACAAAATAATAAATGTTGGAGAGGTTGTGGAGAGACTGGAACACTTATACACTGTTGGTGGGAATGTAAAATGGTACAGCAACTTTGGAAATCGATTTGACACTTCCTTAAAAAGCTAGAAATAGAAGTACCATATGATCCAGCAATCCCACTCTTTGGAATACATCCTAGAGAAATAAGAGACATCACACGAATAGACATATGCACACCCATGTTCATAGCAGCACTGTTCACAATAGCAAAAAGATGGAAACAATCTAGGTACCCATCAATGGAAAAATGGATAAACAAATTATGGTATATTCACATAATACAATACTACATAGCAGTAAAGAACAATGATGAATCCACAAAATATCTCACAACGTGGATGAATCTGGAAGGCATTATGCTGAGTGAAATCAGTCAGTTGCAAAAGGACAAATATTATATGAGACCACTATTATGAGAACTCAAGAAAAGGTTTAAACACAGAAGAAACCATTCTTTGATGGTTACGAGGGTGGGGAGGGAGGCAAAGGGGTATTCACTAACCAGATAGCAGCGAATAATTATCTTAGGTGAAGGGAAGGACAATACACACAACAGGGGAAATCAGCACAACTGGACTAAACCAAAAGCTAAGAACGCAACCAAACACTTTGAGGGACACAATAGCAGGGGCAGGGGTCTGGGGACCATGCTTTCAGGGGACATCTAGGTCAACTGGCATAACAAAGGTTATTAAGAAAATGTTCTGCATCCCACTTTGGTGAGTGCCATCTGGGGTCTAAAAAGCTTGGAAGTCGCCACCTAAGATGCATCAATTTGTCCCAACCCACCTGGAGCAAAGGAGAATGAAGAACACCAAAGACACAAGGAAAATATTAGCCCAGGAGACAAAAAGGCCCCATAAACCGGAGACTCCATCAGCCTGAGACCAGAAGAACTATATGATGCCCAGCTACTACCAATGGCTGCCCTGACAGGGAACACAACAGAAAGTCCCAGAGGGAGCAGGAGAAAAGTGGGGTGCAGAACTCAAATTCTAGTAAAAAGATCAGACTTAATGGTCTGACTGAGACTAGAGGAACTCCAGAAGACATGGCCCCAGACTCTGTTAACCCAGAACTAAAACCATTCCCAAAGCCAAGTCTTCAGACAAAGAGTAGACTAGACTATAAAACATAAAATAACACACGTGAAGAGTGTGCTTCTTAGCTCAAGTAGATACACGGGACTAAACGGGCAGCTCCTGTCCAGAAGTGGGATGAGAAGGCACAAAGGGATAGGAGCTGGTTGAATGGACACAGGAAACCCGGAGTGGAAAGGGGAAGTGTGCTGTCACATTATAGTGATTGCAACTAGGGTCACATAACAATATGTGTATAAATTTTTGTATGAGAAACTAACTTGAGCTGTGAACTTTCACCTAAAGCACAATAAAAATTAAAAAAAAAAAACCCAAAACAAAAAAGTGGTTGCAGCAGTACATCAACAGGAATCTGACAGAAATTCAAGCTGGGTTCAGAAGAGGACCTGGGACCAAGGATATCACTGCAGATGTTAGATGGATTTCAGCCGAAAGCAGAGAATACCAAAAAGATGCTTACCTGTATCTTATGGACTGTGCAAAAGCATTTGACTGCGTGTATCATCACAAATTATGGATAATATTGAGAAGAATGGGAATTCCAGAACACTTAGTTGTGCTCATGTGGAACCTATACATAGACCAAGAAGCAGTATTTTGAAAAGAGCATGGGCATACTGCGTGGTTTAAAATCAAGAAAGGTGTATGTCAGGGGTGCATTCTTTCACCATACTTATTCAAACTGTATGCTGAACAAATAATCTGAGAAGCTGGACTATATGAAGAAGAATGCGGCATCAGGATTGCTGGAAGACTCATTAACAACTTGTGACATGCAGATGACATAACCTTGCTTGCTGAAAGAGGACTTGAAGCACTTACTGATGAAGATCAAAGACCACGGCCTTCAGTATGGATTACACCTCAACATAAAGAAAACAAACATCTTCATAATTGGACCAATAAGCAACATAATGTGAAATGGAGAAAAGATTGATGTTGTCAAGGATTTCCTTTTACTTGGATGCACAATTAACACCCATGGAAGCAACAGTCAGGAAATCAAAGGACGTACCGCATTAGGCAAATCTGCTGGAAAAGATCTCTTTAAAGTGTTAAAAAAGCAAAGATGTCACTTTGAGGACTAACGTGTACTCAACCCAAGCCATGATATTTTCAATCACCTCATATGCATGTGAAATCTGGACAATGAATAAGAAAGACCAAAGAAGAATTGATGCCTTTGAATTGTGGTGTTGGCAAAGAATACTGAATACACCATGGACTGCCTGAAGAACGAACAAGTCTGTCTTGGAAGAAATACAGCCAAAGTGCTCCTTGGAAGTGAGGATGGCAAGGCTTCATATCACATAGTTTGGACATGTTATCAGGAAGGACCAGTCTCTGGGGAAGGACATCATGCTTGGTAACATCGAGGGTCCACAAAAAAGAGAAAGACCCTCAACAAGATGGATTGACACAGTGGCTCCAACAATGGGCTCAAACATAACGATTTTGAGGATGGCGCAGGACCAGGCAGTGTTTTGTTCTGTTGTACACAGGGTCGCTATGAGTCATAATGGACTCAATGGCACCTAACGACAAGAACCACAACTGTCTACAGGAGGGGTTGTAGGAAATTCAAGGGCACTCTTATATGGAGCTGATCTATCAACATTTCTCCCCCCACTCCCTCCCTCTCCATCATACTTCAGACACCCACATACATAATAATACTTGTCTAAACACATCACATTCTAGTTAACTCAGATTTTGTTGTTGTTAGTTGTCATCAAGTTTATTCCACCTTATGGCGACACCATGTTTGCAGGGTACAGATGCTCATAGGGTTCTTAAGGCTGTGACCTTTCTGAAACAGACTGCCAGGTCTATCTTCTGAAGAACCTCTGGGCGGGTTTGAACCGACACCCTTTCAGCTAATAATTGAATGCTTTATCATTTACACCACCCAGGGACATCCAAAGCTTTTTAACTCTCCCTTATTTAAGAAGAAATGGTGATTACATAGAGACTCAAATTACCAGCTTTGTTTAGTTATAACCCTAGCACGGTAGAATGATCTGGAAGAGACATCATCTTCTATCTCTTACTCACTAATAATACTAGTACTGGAAGATAAACATAACCCTTTGTCCTTAACTGTGCTCTGCTTTGTATCTGGAAGAACCTACTTTCTCAGAACTAGATTGAACAATAAATACTTATCAAGTGCTTAAAAAGAGCAGGCATTGGGCTAGGGATGGATAGTGAATTGTGCATGAATCAGACATGGTCCTTTAGCCTCTGAGAAGTAACAGTCTAGTTAGGAAGGTAGCTCATAAACAAACAAATGAATACATAATTACAAACTGGGGTAAATGCTATTAAAGCAATAGACATTGATGTTGAGATGGAGAATATAACATTACCAACTTTAGTTATTGCCATGATGACTCATTTGAAAGACTGTCAAGAATTCAGGATATTTCCCACCTTCCTCACCAAAGAACTTACTCTTCTTCTCAAACAGAATGATCTGCACTGAAAGTTCATCCACTGGTTTTAACACACACATTCTGAATGACTTATTAAGCTAGTGTCAATTAGATAGGAATGCTTTCTTTTTAACACAAAATGGAAATTCTTCCAAAGACCTCCATGGAGAAAAGGGTGATGTGACGGAGCTTTTATGAGATTTCCTATCATAATGGAGAAATTTCTCCCTTTAACCCTATGGGAGGTTTAACTATGGGAGCCCTGCCTATGAAACTGATCTCAGATATGTTAAAAGAAAAACTATAATCCCAAAGCTTATGACAGCCTTTTATATTAGGAAGGATGAAATTTTTGGATCTTTGTTCAGCAGAAGCACTATGTTGAGCCCTTTTCTCATTAACTCTCTTTCCTGGATGGCACCATCATTTACCACCTGCAAAAGCTGGACACCTGGGAGTTAGCTGTATTTCCACCTTCCTTCTAGCTGCCCCACCCACAAACAGCCAATCAAGCTCTATGATCTGCCAATCCCACTTTCTAACTATCACTCAAATCCGTCTTATCCCCATCTCCTCTCCTCATCCCCACTCCGCATACCCTAGCAAAGGACATCACCATCTCTCCCTTGAGGTTACTACAAAAAGCTTCTTACTGGTTTCCCTGACTCCAGCCTTATGCAACTCCAGTCCATTTTCTACACTGTAACCAGAATTAATTTTCTAATATTCATAGCTGAAAGTGATACTTACTTTAAAAAGCAAAAAAAAGGAAAAAACCCTTTAAAAGCATTGGTTTCCGATTTTGGCTACAGATTAGAATCACCTGAAAGCTTTAAAAAACTCTCATAGTTCAGGCTGTTCCCACGACCAAGGCTGTTTGTCCAGCCTGGCTGATCCTCCCCTATTTATCTATTGCTGATCACTCCTCTTGTGACAGAAACTTTTTATTACATACTTAAATTATCCTTTGGCCTAACATCCATTCTCTCCTTTCAGTGTGGTACATGTTACTTATCTCATGCATTTTATGTTAATTTTGTAATTTATTTCTATGAAGGAAATCTATTATCCTTATTTACAGGTCATTTGGAGGACGGGGACACTTCAATGTTGCTTCCATGGGTCAATAATGAATAACTTAATAAATGCAACCACATATTTGTATGAGCCCTTTACTGGATTCCAACACAATCCAGCACATTTCATCCTTCCAACAAATTGTAACTAACCTTTTTCCTGTTCAGATTAGTAAACCAATGAAAAGATGTTAAATGCTTTTCCTAAATCACACAACTAGTAATGGACAAGGCCAGGATACCAAACAAACCAAATCTGCTGTCGTAGAGTCAATTCCAACTCATAGCAACCCTATAGGACGGAGTAGAACTCCCCATAGGGTTTCCAAGACTGTAATCTCTACAGAAGCAGACTGCCATATCTTTCTCCCATTGAGCAGCTGGTGGGTTCGAACCACCGACCTTTAGGTTAGCAGCCAAGCACTTAACCACTGCACCACCAGGGCTCCTAAGGCCAAGATACAAACCCAGATTTTCTGGTCCCTAGTCCACTGTTCCATCTACAATATAACTGTGACTAAAGAAGTCCCATTTATTTGAACAATTCTGAACTTCAAATTCTCCTAACATGCATCGTACAATATGGTAGCCACTAGCTGTATGCTCACTATCTTGATTGTCCTGATGGTTTCATAGTTGTATAAATATGTATACATGTATCAAAATGTACATTTTCAATATGGGAAGTTTTTTGTACATCATTTATACCTCAAAAAAGATGTTAAAAAAAAAAGAATTAAAAAATCAGGTCCTCAGCTGTACTAGTAATCACATTTCAGATGTTAGCAGATACAGAACATTTCCATCAAGGTGGAAACTTCTATTGGACAGCACTGCTCTAACTCCTGTACTATAAAAGCATACAGGGATTATTTGTCTTTTTACAAATTCCTCATGTGCTTTATTCTTTATTTGCAATACTCTGTAATACATGCAAAATTGCTTAAATATCATGATGCCATGAAATACTTAAGAAAGCTTTCTCAGTTGGATCAACACAGGGTCATTCTTTTTCTTTCTTTTTTTTTAAATCACAGCTTGCAACCATTTTCTAAGTATTAGTTGACTACTCTACTTGGCTAGAGCCATACAAAGGAGCAAATATTCCACCTAGGTAAAATGATCACCATATTTAACTTCTCCTGCAATACAGAGACAAAAAGAAAATTGCTTGCATTTGGGCACTCTTCATGCTTATGAAATACTTTATTAGACTCCAAATGCTACAACTTCCAACACTACCCTTCACATATTTTATAAAAGTTGAATTTAAAATCTTCAGAAACAAGTAAACTAAATTACCCACCCAAGAGAAAGTACCGTTTTAATTTATCCTGCACTTTCTCTTGATTTTTAAACACTCTTTTCAAGAGCTAAATGGCATCAGTTTTTAATATGAACCTGCACCTCTGCCTCTGTCCAATTTGTTGTCAGGCATCAGAGATTAATGGCTTTCCTGGGGTTGAATAATCAAACTTTCCAAGCATAATATGAGGGAACCCCAGACTGCTTGAGCGACTGATAGAATGCAAGGGTGTTTTGTCTTCAGAACAGTCTGGTTATAAGAAAATGCTTAGAACAGAAGCATATTTTGCCACCATGATTCTCAATCTGGAATCAGCGAAGGTAGAAATGATAGTAGAAAGGCCTAACTAAGACTGGATACTTTCCCATGAAAAAGCAGGCCCAAGCTAACCAAACCAGTGGCAGTCTTCGCTTTTGTCTAGCTTTTGCTCAGTATATTATCTCATGCTGACCAGAAACTCTATCTGGCAGTTGTACATGTTTTATATTTTTAAAGGGAGAAATAATTATTAAGAACTTTGGTACAAAACCGTTTCCAAACACAGTCTATAAGGAAAAGAAATTAAAAGTTCTCTTTGATGGTAAAGATGTTGGAGCCACTACGGGACTTTATCAGCAAGCACCTTAATTAAGAGCTAATAGCTCAGCAGGGATTAGGTGACTGTTGGCAGAGAACAAGGCCCCAGCACAACTAGCAGATTATAAGGGATCCTGGCATCAGACTGAAGGCTCTAAACACTCAGGGTTTATTTGCGGCCAGAGTCGGGGTGGGTGGAGGAGGTATGTCTAAGACAAATTGGGATGTTCTAGAAATGATGTGGAGTCTCTGGGTAGTGCAAATGGTTAACACACTCAGCTACTAACTGAAAGATTAGAAGTTCAAGTCTACCCACAGGCACTTGAGAAGAAAGACCTGGCAATCAGTTTTCAAAAAATCAGCCACTGAAACACACTATAGAGCACGGTTCTACTCTGACATATGTGGGGTTGCCATGAGTCAGAGCTGACTCAACCATAACTGGTTTTTAGAAACTATACGAAGGGCATATGTACGGGAGTGGGGCAAGAGGCCAGGCTTCTATCCTATTTCTGTCTCTACCCTGTTAGGTAACTGTGATAGATACAATTATTATTAGCTCCTTTATTCACACTTCTTGTACCCATACTCTTTGCCATGTGACTTTGGAGTTGTTCTGATAAAGATGAAGTATATTTCTCTACCTCTGTGACTTGTATTGGCCAATGGACTGACAGTTTACCACTCCCAGGCTGTGTCACATGAAACCTTGTGTATTTCCTCCTATGGTCATGCACTACCTCCCTCACCATGAGAACATGCCTGGGCTAGCCTGCTGGAAGATGAGACACAAATGGAGCAGAGGTGAGCTGTCCCAATCTTCTCAAGCTAAGACCAGCCTACAGCACCCAACAGCCAGTCAAATGCAGTCATGTGAGTGAGTCCAGCCAAGCCAAGATCATCAGAGCTCCCTCGCTGATCCTCAGCTAATTCAAATATTATGAGGGAGGTGGAGCCAACATGGTGCCCTAAACAGACACACAACGCTGTCCTTCTGCAGCAAAGACAAAAAACTAAGTAAAACAAATACAAACATCAATCCTGGAACTCTAAGCATCAAATGAAGGGATAAAGACTAGATCAAACACCGAATGGAAGAAGAAACTGATGGAAAACAGAGAATGAGGAGCGATATGGAGTAGAGGTCCCCTGCTAACTAACACAGGACAGCGTGACCATCTTGAAACACAGCCAGCAATGACCCCAGACAGGGAGTACGGAGAAGCAACTTCACAGAGTTCCCAACAGGAGAAAGAGCACATCCCCCACTTCCTTCTGGCCCCCACCATAAGGCCACAGCTACAGCCACTGGCCCACCACTGCCCCAGGTCCACCACACCCCCAACTATGGCTCTAGCTGTGCCATTTTTTTTCCTTTCTTTTCATTCCTTTCTTTCTCCCTCCCACCTAGCCCCATAAGCCATGTTATGAAAGAAGAAAAGCTGACTATCCAAGAAGCTCAATGAACCCCATATATGATAGACCCCAAAAGAAAGTCACCAAGACATATCATAATCAAACTCGCCAAAATCAAAAACGACGAAAGACTCCTGAGAGCAGCTCGAGAAAAATGAAAAGTCACTTACAAAGAGGGCAACAATAAGACTAAACTCTGATTACTCAGCAGAAACTATGCAGGCAAGGAGGCAATGGGATGACATATATAAAAGAAAAGAAAACGGTCAGCCAAGAATAATATATCCTGCAAAATTCTCTCTCAAATACAATGGCAAAATTAGGACATTTCCAGCTGAACAGAAACTAAGGTAACTTGTAAAAATGAAACCAAATTTACAAGAAATATTAAAGGGAGTCTTTTGGTTAGAGAACCAACAACATCAGACAACAATCAGAGTCTTGGACACAGGACAGCATCAATCAGATACCAAGCAGGGTTAAGAACTCTAAGTAATAAAATAAAGCTAAAAGACTTAAAACAGGGAAAGAGCGACATCAATCTGTAAAAAATGACCATGTCAAAACAAAAAAAGGGGGAATAAATGGTGTAGGTATAGAACTTTCAAATGGAGAGAAAGTCAAGGCGATATCAAGTAGTAAAAGACTGGTTCAAACTTAGGAAGATAAGAGTAAATTTCAAGATAACCACAAAGAAAGCTAACAAATACTCATTGAAATTTTAAAAAAGAAGAAAAACATAAAGACTCAGTAAACACAAAATCTATAATAATGAAAGAAAAGGACCTAGCACAGGAAAATAAGAGGAACAAAGAAAACATCAGCACCACAAAAAAAAAGCACAACAATATGACAGCAAAAAACTCATGCCTATCGATAATCACACTGAATGTAAATGGTTTAAATGCACCCATAAAAGACAGATAGTGGCAGAATGGATACAAGAACACAACCCACCAATATATTGTCTACAAGAGACACACCTTAAACACAAAGACATAAATATGTTAAAAAATCAAAGGATGGAAAAAAATATATCCAGCAAATAGCAACCAAAAAAAGAGCAGGAGTGGCAATACTAATTTCAGTTAAAATAGACTTTAAGGAAAAATCCACCATAAAGACAAGGAAGGGCATTATATAATGACTAAAAGGACAATCCACCAAGAAGAGATAACCTTAATAAACATCTATGTACCCAACGACAGGGCTCCAAATTACATCAAACAAACTCAAGCACACTGAGAAGAGAAATTGACAATTCCACAAAAATAGTAGGAGACTTCAACACACCACTCTCAGTAAAGGACAGAAGATGTAGAAGGAAACTCAACAAAAATACAGAAGAGCTAAAGGCCACAGTCAACCAACTTGACCTCATATACATATACAGAACACTCCACCCAACAGCAGCAAAGTATACATTCTTTTCCAATGCATGTGGAATATTCTCCAGAACAGATCATATTTTAGGCCACAAAGCAACCCTTAATAAAATCCAGAACATCAAAATAATAAAAAGCATTCTCTGTGATCACAATGCCATAAAGGTAGAAATCAGTAACAGGAAGAGCAAGGGAAAAAAATCAAATACATGGAAACTGAATAACAACTTACTTAAAAACAACTGAGTAACAGAAGAAATCAAAGAGGGAATCAAAAAATTCCTAGAATCAAATGAGAATGAACACACAGCATCCCAAAACCTTGGGACATAGCAAACGCAGTGCTCAGAAGTCAATTTATAGCAATAAAAGCACAGATCAAAAAAGAAGACTGCGCTGATACCAAAACATTAGCCTTGCAACTCGAACAGATAGAAAGTGAACAGCAAAAGAAGCCCACAGCCACCAGAAGAAAGGAAATAATAAACATTAGAGCACAAATAAGTGAAATTGAGCACATAAAAACAATAGAAAGAATCCACAAGACCAAAAGTTGGTTCTTTGAAAGGATCAAAAAAAATCAACAAACCATTGGCCAAACTGACAACAGAAAAAAAGGAGAGGAAGCAAATAACTCAAATAAGAAATGAGAAGGGGAACGTTACAACAGATCCAACTGAAATAAAAAGAATTATAACAGAATACCATGACATTTGAGCACATAGAGGACAAATTTCTAGAAACACACTATATACCTAAACTAACACAAACTGAGATAGAAAATCTGAACAGAACTGTAATGAGAGATTGAAGAAGTGATTAAAAAAACAAAAACAAAAAAACTCCCAATCAGAAAATGCTCTGCCCTAGACAGCTTCCTGGAGAATTCCACTAAACATTCAGAGAAGAGCTCAAACCAATACTACTCAAACTATTTCAGAGCATAGAAAAGGAAGGAATACTCCCAAATTCATTCTATGAAGCCAGCATAGCCCTGATACCAAAGCCAGGCAAAGACACTACAAACAAAGAAAATTACAGACCAATTTCTCTCATGAATGTCCAGGAAAAAAAATCCATTGCTGTCAAGTCGATTCTTCCAAGGAGTGGCTGGTGGATTCAAACTGCTGACCTTTTGGTTAGCAGCCCAGCTCTTAACTACTGCACCACCAGGGCTCCCTCGTGAATATAGATGCAAAAATTCTCAACAAAATTCTAGCCAATGGAATTCAGCATCATATCAACAAAATAATACACCAGGACCAAGTGGGATTTATACTAGGTATGCAAAGATGGTTCAACATTAGAAAATCAATCAATGTAATTCTCCACATCAATAGAACAAAAGAAAAGAATCACATGATCATATCAATCAATGCAGAAAAGGCATTTAAT
Organism: Trichechus manatus latirostris; assembly: GCF_000243295.1. NCBI lineage: Eukaryota > Metazoa > Chordata > Mammalia > Sirenia > Trichechidae > Trichechus > Trichechus manatus. The sequence goes on from NW_004444040.1 coordinate 8,467,110, forward strand.
AAAGTCCAACACTTATTTCTGATTAAAAAAGTCTCAATAAAATAGCAATAGAAGGGGAATTCCTCAACATAAAAAGGGTATTTATACAAAATCATATAGGGTTGCTAGGAGTTGGAATCAACTACAAGAAAAATTTTTTTTTCTTTTTTTCTGGTTTTATATAAAACCAACAGCCAAAATCATTCTCAATGCAGAGAGGCTGAAAGTATTCCCCCTGAGGACAGGAACAAGACAAGGATGCCCTTTATCACCACTTCTATTTACCATTGTGCTGGAAGTCCTAGCTATGCAATAAGCCAAGAAAAAGAAATAAAGCGCATCCAGATTGGTAAGGAAGAAGTAAAACTATCCTTATTTGCAGATGATATGACCCTATACATAGAAAACGCCAAAGATTCCACAAGAAAACTACTGGAACTAATAGAAAGATTCAGCAGAGTAGCAGGATATAAGATCAACATACAAAAATCAGTTGGATTCCTACACCCCAATAAAGAGAACTTCAAAAAGGAAATCAGGAAAACAATACCATTTATAATAGCCCCTAAAAAGATAAAACTCTTAGGAATAAATCTAATCAGGGACAAAAAGACCTAGACAAAGAAAACTACAAAACATAACTGCAAGAAACTAAAAGATACCTACATAAATGGAAAAACATACCATGCTCGTGGACAGGAAGACTCAACATTGTGAAAATGCCAATTCCACTCAAAGTGATCTACAGATATAATGCAATCCCGATCCAAATATTAACAGCATTTTTTTTTACTGTTGTGCTTTAAATGAAAGCTTACAATTCAAGTTAGTCTCATACAAAAATTCATACATACATTGTTATGTGACCCTAGTTACTCTCCCTATACTGTGACAGCACACTCCTCCTTTTCACCTTGGATTTCCCATGTCCATTCAACCAGCTCCTGACCCTCTCTGCCTTCTCATCTCACCTCTGGACAGCAGCTGCCCATTTAGTTTCATGTATCTATTTGAGCTAAGAAGCACAGTCTTCACGAGTATCATTTTATGTCCCAGAGTCTAGTCTAATCTTTGTCTGAAGAGTTGGTCTCGGGAATGGCTTTAGTTTTGGTCTAACAGAGAGTCCAGAGGCCATGTCTTCTGGGGTTCCTCCAGTCTCAATCAAACCATTAAGTCTGGTCTTTCTACTAGAATTTGAGTTCTGTGCCCCACTTTTCTCCTGCTCCAACAGGAATTCTCCGTTGTTTTCCCTATCAGGGCAGTCAGTGGTGGTAGCCGGGCACCATCTAGTTCTTCTGGTCTCAGGCTGATGAAGTCTCTGGTTTATGTGGTCCTTTCTGTTTCTTGGGCTAATACTTTCCTTGTGTCTTTGGTGTTCTTCATTCTCCTTTGCTCCAGGTGGGTTGCATCTTAGATGGCTGCTGGCTAGCTTTTAAGACCTCAGACGCCACTCACCAAAGTGGGATGCAGAACATTTTCTTAAAAAACTTTGTTATGCCAGTTGACCTAGATGTCCCCTGAAACCATGGTTCCAAGACCCCTGCCCCTGCTACTCTGTCCCTCAAAGTGTTTGGTTTTATTCAGGAAATTTCTTAGCTTTGGTTTAGTCCAGTTGTGCTGACTTCTCCTGTAGTGCCAACAGCATTTTTTAAAGAGATAGAAAAACTAACCACCAACTTTATATGAAAAGTAAAGAAGCCTTGGATAAGCAAAACATTATTCAAGAAAATGAACAAAGTAGGAGGCTTCCTACCACCTGATCTCAGAACCTACTGTACAGCCATGGTAGTCAAAACAGCCTGGTACTGGTACAAGGACAGAGACCTAGATCAACGGAACAGAATCAAGAACCCAGACATAAATCCATTCACCTATGGTCAGCTATTCTTTGACAAAGGACTAAAGTTCATTAAATGGGGGAAAAGACAGTTTTTTTTTGTTTTTTTTTTTTAACAAATGGTGCTGGCAAAACTGGATGTCCATCTGCAAAAAAAAAAAAAAAAAAAAGGAAAGAAACAGGACCCTACCTCCACCATATATAAAAACTAACTCAAAATGGATCAAAGACCTAAATATAAAACCTAAGACAGTAAAGATCATGGAAGAAAGAATAGGGACAACCCTAGGAGGCCTCATACATGGTATAAATATTATACAAACCATAACTAACAATGCAGAAACACCAGAAGATAAACTAGACAACTAAGAGCTCCTAAAAATTAAATGCTTAAGCTCATCAAAAGACTTCACCAAGAGTGAAAAGAGAACCTACAGACTGGGAAAAATATTTGGCTATGACATACCCGACAAGGATCTAATCTCTAAAATCTATAGAATACTTCAACACCTCAACAACAAAAAGACAAATAATCCAATTAAAACATGGGCAAAGCTGAAGCACCTCCTGAAGAGGCATAGGCATACCCATACTCAGTGCAGCATTATTCACAATAGCAAAAAGATGGAAACAACCTAGGTGTCCATCAACAGATAAATGGATAAACAAATAATGGTACATACACACAATGGACTACTACGCAACAACAAAGAACAGTAATGAATCCGCGAAACATCTCACAACATAGATGAATCTGGAGAGCATTATGCTGAGTGAAATAAGTCAATCACAAAAGGACAAATACTGTATGAGATCACTATTATAAAAACTAAAGAAAAGTTATACACACAGAAATAAAACAATCTTTGATTCTTATAAGGGAAGGGAAGCCTGGGAAGGGGAAACCGCTAACTAGATAATAGCCAAGTGTTAACTTTGGTGAAGGGAAAGACGACATACAATATAGGGGAAGTCAGCACAACTTGACCAAGGCAAAGTCACAGAAGCTTCCTAGACACACTTGAACACCCTGAGGGACTGAGTTACTGGAGCTGAGAGCTGGGGACCATGGTCTTGGGGGACATCTAGGTCAATCGGCATAACAGTTCATGAAGAATATGGTCTACATCCTACTTTGGTGATAGCATTTGGGATCTTAAAAGCTTGCAAGCAGCCATCCAAGATACATCTATTGGTCCCATCCCTCAGGAGCAAAGGAGACTAAACAAAACCAAAGACACAAGGAAAATATTAGCCCACAGACTAACAGACCACATGAAACACAGCCTCCACCAGCCTGAGCCCAGAAGAACTAGATGGTGCCTAGCTATCACCACCGACACTCTGACAGGGATCACAATAGGGCGTACCTGAAAAAGCAGGAGAAAAATGTAGAACAAATTTCGTATTCATGCAAAAAAAGATCAGACTTACTGGTCTGACAGAGACTGGAGGAACCCCTGAGATTATGGCCCCTGGACACCCTGCTAACTCAGAACTGAAGCCACGTCTGAAGTCCACCTTAAAGCCAAAGATTAGACAGGCCTATAAAACAAACAATAACACATGTGAGGAACGTGCTTCTTAGTTCAATCAAGTATATGAGACCAAATGGGCAACACCTGCCCAAAAGCAAAGATGAGAAGGCAGGAAGGGATAGGAAAACTGGACAAGGGGAACCCGGGGTGGAAAGGGGGAGAGTGCTGACACATTGAAGGGATTACAACCTATGTCACAAAATGATTTGTGCATGAATTTTTTAAATGATAAACTCATTTACGCTGTAAACTTTCACCTAAAGCAAATAAATAAATAAATCATATTGGCAAATACTAAGATTAAAAAAAGAACCATGAGCAAGGAACATTTATTGCAATATGCCACTGAGGTTTTGTGGTTGATTGTTATGTAGCATTATTATGCATTGTTATGCGGCATTATTGTGGCAACAGATAACAGATATAGCACCATGTTCTTTGTGATGACTGAAAATGAAAAGATTTAACTAGATGGTCCCTAAAGTCCCATACAGCTTCAGCCTTCTGCAATTGGACCAGCACAGAGTGTTGGGCTAACCCGTCAAAATGTTTCCCTATCACTTTGGACATATCTGTCACAAATTACACTGCCAAATGCTACCACCAGCTTGGCCTCCAGTTAAGCCTGATTATGTAAGTCCTACTGCTATAGGGTCACTATATGTCAGAATCGACTCGATGGCAATGGGTTTGGGTTTTGGTTGACTGCTAGACAAGGAACCCTGGTGGCACAATTAGTTAAGTGCTCAGCTGCTAACTGAAAAGTTGACAATTTTAATCTGCCAGCAGGTCTGTGGGAGAAAGGATCTGGCACTCTGCTCCCATAAAGATTACAGCCTAGGAAATCCTGTGGGGCTGTTTTACTCTGTTTTATAGAGTCGCTACGAGTTGAGATCAACTCGATGGCACACAACATTGCTATACAATGGGGGCAGTGGTGGTAGTATTCACGTCTTCCATGTGAGAGACACAGCTTCGATTCCCAGCCAATACATTTCATGCGTGACCATCCGTCAGTGAAGCCTTGCACGTTGCTATGATGCTAATAAACTAGTTTCAGTGGAGCTTCCAGACTAAGACCAATTAGGAAGAAAGGCTTGGAGATCTACTTCTGAAAACCAGCCAATGAAAATCCTGTGGATCACAATGGTCTGACTGGCAACTGATAGTGGAAATAGAACCGTAGCAAGCAGCATGTTGTTCTGCTGTGCCTGGAGCTGCCATGGCTAACTTGACAGCTAACAATAATTGCTGGACAATCATTTGTTTACAAGTTTTGCATACTTGTACCTTTTAAATTGTCTGCAAAGTCAGAGGACAGGAGTGGCAAATTTATGGCTCTATGAGGCCCCATAAGGCTCCAGATTTGCTGACAGAAAATAAAAAAGGAAGGAAGAAAGGAAGGAAGGGAAGGAGGAAAGAATGAAGGGAAACAATGACAAGACAGAGAATCTTAAAGAATTGTCCACACTCCTTTAGATCACCCTTGAACCCACTGCTCTTTCTCTTACCCCAGCCAACCTTATTCAGCTACATTGTCCAAAAGGTCCCTGAAGGAATCTGGGTATGTCTATCATAAGACTTTTGGATCAAGAGCCTGGAAGAATGAGCTCTGACCTACACTCTGTTGATTAAGAACGATAATGCCTGTGGGCAAGTCGCTCGACCTCTCTTAGCCTCAATTTTCTCATCTATAAATTGACGAGTCATACCTTCCCTGACTACTTCAGAGGGTTATTCCAAGGAGAAAATGTGATAACATCTATAAAACTGCTTTAAAAACCCTAAGGAACTTTACAAAATGTCAGGCTCTATCATGAGGACAGTTGTTAAGGACGAAGGTCTTTTTTAGGGGAGTGATAAGGCCAACAGAGAAGAAATCCTGCCTCTTTCCTTTCTTGAAAGCAATACAGGCAGTTCCCGAGTTACGGATGAGATCTGTTCCTAAGTGTGTCGTTAGGTCGAATTTGTAGGTGAGTTGGAACCGGTGCATACAGTTCTAACTTAGCCTTACATTAGTGCAAGGATAGGCTCAAAGCCTCTTCAGTGATTTAAAAGCTGCATGTGCAGCAAATGAAGGCGATTGTGATCAGTGGCATTACTAGTGGGGTACAGGGGAGGGGTGTTGGACTGCACCAGGTGACACTGTCAGAGGGGGTGACACCAAAAGGACTGTCTATAAAATTTTTGTGCAGTATTTCAGCACAAATCTACTTTTTATAAAAAATATCTCTGTAGTTATAACAAAAAAAGATTTTAAGCGCAGTTACAAACATCAATATACCTAACAAGGCTAAAACTCTACGTTAATTTGCTTTTTGAACCTTCTAATGCACTCTTGTCAGAGCTGTTATTATTACCCAATTACAATGACGCTTCGAATCACGTGGTTTCATCAGCACGTGCTACAAGCATGTGCTATTATTTTTGTTGCTGCTGGTGTTTTCATAGTCCCTGATTTTGTCAAATTTTCTGGTGTTTTACCTACAGTACTGTGCTAATTAGCATGGGGGGTGACACCATGAGTTACTGCACTGGGTGATACCAACCCTAGTGATGCCACCGATGGTGATGAAGAATTTGTTTCGAGTAGGGGTTGGTTCAATCATTTCAAACGGAGGGCAAATTTACATAACATTAAAGGGCAAGTATGAGTTATCTGTAAGTCAACGTTCATAACCCAGGGACTTACTGTACTTCGAAAAATGTCAGGGCAACATTAGAAGTAGCTCCTCAGGGATCCTGCCTTTTTGTCCTTACTTTAAATCTCACCTGGAAAGGAAAAAAGAGAGACATAAAGGGAGGTTGGAGGCCAGCAGTGGTCCTAAGATGAGCACGTCTTCTTAAGACACAGAGCAAGAGGAGCAGAATAAAGTAATGTGTTATCCAACCCTCACCAGCTCAAGGGCGTTCAGATTGTCACACAGAGTTGACCTTCTTAGAAAAGATTCTTACGGGGATTTCCTCCCCACACACCTACACGTTACTGTGAATCTGTCACAGCAAGGAAACCGACAGATGGCATTTTGAATATCAGGTGCCAAGTATGCAGTGATTCTTTCATGCAAAAGCCAAGTGAAAGAGAATCATCTTACTTTTATTATGGTGCTCATAACAAAGGTTAACAGTGAAACGAAGGCAGATCTGCCCATAAATAAAAATAGGAATCCCATTATTCTACCCATCACTCTCATTTGTCAGATGGAAGTAGGTTTTAATTGTTTTAATCTTGTGCAATAAAGGCATCTAAATATCGTATAAATAAATTACACACACTGCCGATCATTCTCTAGGCTGAAAGCCCTGGGGCATCTTCAGTCTTAGCGAATATACCAAATTCTGTCCAAATAGCAGGCATTATGCCCACCACTCTTGCTGTGACATAGTCCTCTTTCATTTCTACTATTTGCCTTATACTCCTTTTGTAGAAAACACACACACACACAAAGTCATTTCAGGACCTAAGAAAACAATTTCATTTTTTGGATTTATTTATGTACTTGGTCTTGTTTAAATGGTAAAGTTTCAAAAGTGCTATCAATATCTAGTTATAGTCATAAGTGAACATTCTCTAAATCTGTCTAAAAACAAAATTCATGTGTGGAAGAAAGAAAATAAACAGAGGGTCTGTCACTTGCTCCCTACCTCCTTGGGGATGTTCCAAGGAAGTGTTGACCTTAACAAGACTAGGCCTCCTTGTAAACACTCTGTTGGGATTTACTAGCAGGAAGATAACACAGTAGTTCTCATCTAAGAATGGTTTTAGTGGAATATCCCTGGTCTGCCTTGATTGCTTCTTGTAATTGACCTGGAATTTATGGATTTATGGGGAGCAGCTGGCTAGAGAATGGACATCAGTCAGGTTCCTTACCTGAGTGACTAATGAAGTATAGAACTGAAAAGCCCTAAATCTAAATGGCTTCACCTGAACTAACCTGTATCACACTTAAGGCAGTGCTTGTTGGTTGCTTCTAAACCAAAATGCATTCCACTGCAGAAAGGACTTTAGGAAGCCCATCAGAAGGTTCAAGGCCTCTCTGGAGACAGATATTGGGATGCTGAGAATGTGCTTATGTTTTGCTTGTATCCTTCACTGATTATTAGTGATGGCTGATGTTGGTTAAGACCCATGATACTTTGTGGTATAACAATGGACTAGATGCAATATCTATTCTCAAAGAATAAATGACATTTTAAAGGGAAATATCTTAATTCCTTGAAGCTTATGGTAGCCTGTATTATGGTCCCACCAAAAGATACCCACATCCTAATCCCTAGAACCTGTAAATGTTACCTTATATGACAAAGACTTTGCAGATGTGATTAAGAGTCTTGAGATGGGGAGATTATCCTGGGTTATCCAGATGGTCCCTAAATGCAATCACAAGCATCCTTATAAGAGAGTTGTTGTTGTGTACCCAGACAGAAGGAAATCACTTACAGAGAAGGCAGCGTAAGGATAAAGATGAGAGATATTTGAAGATGCTGGCCTTGAAGCTTAGAGTATGCAGCCACAAGACAGGCAATGCCGGAAGCCACCAGAAGCTGGAAGAGACAAGGAAGGCATTCTTCCCCAGAGCCTCCAGAGGGAGCATGGCCCTGCCGACACCTTGATTTCAGCCCCGGGGAAACCGATCTGGGGCTCCTGGACTACAGAACAGTAAGAGAGTTCTGTTGTTTTAAGTCACCAAGCTTGTGGTAATTTGTCACAGCAGCCACAAGAAACTAATCCAATGCTGTAAAACAATAGTTCATTAAAAAGAAACAAAGAATCTGAAAAAACAATACGGCTTCTTCTAGAGCAAGTAATTTATGACTAAGAGCCCACTCAGCTGGCAAAACTGGCCTGTGCTTCTAATATAAGAGCCAGACAATGTAAACTCATTGAAGGCAAGCACTTTTTTGATTACTGTGGTATCCTTAGTATCTAGCTCTTCATAGACATTTAAAACACATTCAGTGAACGGACAAGTGAATAAAAATATTCACAAATTAAGAGTTTGGAAAAAACCATCACCAAGTTCGTGCTGGTTCACTAAGAGTATAGGTGGGTTATGGGCAGAATAGAACATTGGCAGACTATTTTGACTATCTCCCTAATGAAAGGCAACATCATGGCAGAACTCATTCACTCTTATGAGATATGTGTGGTGGACTACTACCTAAATGATGTTCCATACCAGCTCAAAGTCATCCACATTGTGACTTATACCTTTAGGTTTAATGGCTGGCACACCCATAGTCGTCAACATTGCTTTTTATGTCCTCAGGATCTGATTTCACATGAAGCTACCCCCAGTCAAAAGTAAGCAGAACATATATTACGAAGCTATCTATAAGTAATGTTCATTATCTGACATTTGGGGTTATCCATTCTTTTCCTTTTTTCAATTTCAGAGATTAATTGAAAGCTGTCAGTACCAAGTTATTTCTTATTAAATTGCCATCATTTAGTCAAAGGCTTAAAATGGTGCATTTATCATTTGATGTGTCATTTTTTTGTTCTGAGTGACACTACATCAAAAAGCGATTTGCACATTTAATGTATAAAACACATTTTACGTATCACAGGCTTGTTAATAAGAAGATGGACTTGTCAAGTGACCTTGGTGACTCAGTTTCTTTGAGAGATGCCAAGTCCCACAAAAAGGAAATAATTTTTGACAGCTGTTAAATTTAGCAAACAATATATGATCAATTTAATATCTATAACTCATCTTAGCTGATGGGTTACAAAATGATCAACCTAATTTATTAGTGTATTTATGCAGTCTTCCAGGTTCTCTGTATTACTTCCTCTCATTAACTTTAGACTCCTCTGCCAGTGCTTCCCTAAGTTACTGAGTACATGAATCACCTGGGGATACAGTTGAAATGCAGGTTCTGATTCAGTAGGTCTGGGTTGGGACCTGAGAATCTGCATTTTTAACCAGCTTCCTGGTTACACCAATGCTGCTGGCCCACAGACCTCATTTTGTGTAATAAGGTCTTAAGTGACTGAAGAACAGAAAAGTGAGTTAACTGCTGAAATCCTCAAAATCTGAAAAGAAAAATGAGAAAAAAAGGCGGGGGGGTGGGGATGTCAATGTCAACCAAAAAAAAGGGACACTGTGAATCTAGTTTAATGAAATATGTTGGTTTTTCCCTAGTTGTTGCCCCAGATTTTTTCCCCTAGAAATCAGTGATAAAGAGAAGATGTGCATCTATCAGAAAAGCCAAGTTTTTAAAAACGACTCAGAGTGAGCCCAACATTAATACAGAGTGTTTCCAAAACATTTTGATCTCTGCTGCAGATAAGGTCTTACTTCTCTGGGAGAGGTTTTCCAAAGATTAGGAAGTCTCTTTGATTTGGTGTTTGCAGGGGAAACTTGCCCAGGCATGTCCCTTTCGGTTGATGGACCTAAGGTAGCCACAGCCTCCCCTTGCCCATCAAACACACACCTTGACCCCTGCCACTTAAGGAGCCATCTTCCCATGAAGAGCCACCTCTGCCATGGTGGTGCAGATCTTGGGAATGCATTTTCTCTACATCACCTAAGTCCCTACCCAGTTATGTGTTCAGAAATGCGACAGACGCTTCTTGAGCTGAACCAGAGAAGCACCTTCAAAAGTGCCAAATCTCTAATTTTGTTCTTTATATACTTTTCAAATTGACATATAACTTACTACAGTAAAGCATACAAATCTTAAGCGTACAGCTCAATGGATATGTACATATCTGTACACCCAAGGGACAACCACCCAGACCAAGATCTAAGGCAGCGCTCTTCAAGAGAACTTTCTATAATGACAAAAATGTTCCATAACAAAATATAATGTAGTATGCACTGTCCAATATGGTAGTCATTAGCCACGTGTACTTACTGAGCACTTCAGATGTGGCTAGTGTGACTCATGGAATAAAATTTTAGTTATTTTTAGTTAATTTACACTTAATTAGCCACAGTGGTTAGCAGATGCCATATTGGACATTGCTGGTCTAGAACATTCCCAGCAACTCAGAAATTCCCTTGTGCCCTCTCACTGCCAATATCTTATAAAGATAACCTCTCTTCTGTCCTCCATTTTCACAGGTTAGTTTTGGTTGTCTCCATTTTAAATTTACTGTGATCAACATTTACAACTTTTAGCTGCTGTCAAGTCAATTCTGACTCATGGTGACCCCGTGTGTGTCAGAGTAGAACCGCTTCATAGGGTTTTTCAAGGCTGTGACCTTTCAGAAGCAGATGGCCAGGCCTGTCTCCTGAGGTGCCTCTGAGTGGGTTCCAGCAGTCAACATTTTGGCTAATAGTTGAGTCCTTAACCATTTGCACCACCCAAGGACTCCAACATTTATAGCTTTTAGGTCTGGTGCTTTATTTAGATGAATGATGAGTAAACAATTAGGAAATAATCCCTTAGTTGGGCACAAGAAAAGTCAATGTCTTACTTCATTTAAAAAAATCATTATAGTTGTTATTATTACTATTATCATTATTATTTACACCTACAAATACTCCTTAACTCTTCCTAAGTCAGAGTTAAATGACTTTTAAAGATCTATTGAGAGCTACCAACTCATACACACACACACAACACTGAGAAAAAAATGAAACCCTCAACTTATTCAATATTCATTTAAAATACTGTTGTTGTTAGGTGTCATTGAGTCAGTTCCGATCCATAGCAGCCCTATGTACAACAGAACAAAACACTGTCTGGTCCTGTGCCATCCTCACAATCTTTGCTATGCTTGAGCCCGTTGTTGCAGCCGCTGTGTCAATCCATCTCATTGAGGGTCCTCCTCTTTTTGCTGATGCTTCACATAGACAGAATTTTCTGATGGGCTATAACTTTTATTAAAAACCCTCTACAGCATTCACTGTATCTAGTATTTGAAGGTATACAGTTGTTTTCATCTTTTTTCACTTACCACTAGGTTGAAAAACCTTGATGATCAATATTACCTTAGATGTTTCTGTAAACCTGACAAAATGCACAATAGTGTCTTATACATTGCAACTGTCCAGGGTCCATTTATGGAAAGAAGTGGAGAATAAACGAGCATTCTAAAATTGAACTAAAATGAATTTAAATGTTTGTTTTGAAATGAATGTTAATGTGAGGTCGTATTTTGCTGTTCCATAGATCAATGTGATTAGCTATTATTTCCCTCCTTTTGCAATATTAATTATCCACTAAATTACAGCTGAAGTCCCTCAGTGGTGCAAATGGTTAACGTGCTTGGCTGCTAACTGAAGGGTGGGAGGTTCGAGTCCACCCAGAGGCACCTTGGAAGAAAGGCCTTGAGATCTATTTCTGAAAAATCAACCACTGAAAACCCTACAGAGCACAGTTCCACTCTGACACACGTAGGGTTGCCATGGGTCAGAATCAACTTGACAGCAACTGGTTTTTTCTTTTTTTGGTTTTTAAAATTACTGCTACTTAAAGTAGCCAGAACACAAACTATTTGTTATGATCAGCGACAGGATGAGGAACTTGCAGAACCTGCACAAGAATGTAAATCAAGTCATTGTTTCCTTCATTAAGAAAGTCTTATACAGGAGCAACACCAACTGGACTAAGTGGTGTCTCAATGAGTTACATTCCAGCACAAGCTCCTTGTCTCGTCCATTACTACACTTTTTCTCATAATTATTTTTTATTTTTTGATGGCATGTGTTTTCAGTATTGGAATGCATGCTGTTTTAGTCATCTCGTGCTGCTGTAACAGAAATACCACAAGTGGATGGCTTTAAAAAACAGAAGTTTATTCTCTCACAGTAGTAGGCCGGAAGTCCAAATTCAGCGCATCAGCTCCAGGGGAAGGCTTTCTCTGTTGGCGCTGGAGGAAGGTGCTTGTCATCAATCTTTCCCTAGACTAGAAGCTTCTTCACGCAGGAACCTTGGGTCCAAAGGACGTGCTCTGCTCCCAGAGCTGCTTTCTTGGTGGTATGAGGTCCCCCATCTCTCTGCTCACTTCTCTCTTTTATATCTCAAAAGAGATTAGCTCAAGACACAACCCAATCTTATAGATTATAGTCATTAACATAACTGCTGCCTATCCCACCTCATTAACATCACAGAGGTAAGACTTACAACATACAGGAAAATCACATCAGATGTCAAAATGGTGGACAATTACACAGTACTGTGAATCATGGCCTAGCCAAATTGATACACATATTTTTGGGGGACAGAATCCAATCCATGACACATGCTTACTAACTGAATATGTTTAAATTTTTGGTTGGTAATATGCATTTGGAGAAATATGATCTGGTAATACTAGCCACCAATGAGGCGAGTGGCACTGTGGCACCAATGATCTGTGGTATGACAGTATACCAATGGGAGCTAGATAAGCAATTTATTGCAGGCGTCTTTCCATTAGATTACTTGGGGAACTCTGGTTTTCCAAATATGACACAGAAAAACCAAACCAAACCCATCAGGGCTCCCTAACTATCATACAGGAAGCCATAATTACACTTGCAAGCCTTATCTCACAGAAATAAAGGAAAAAGAAAAAAGGCAAAAGTTTACAAAACTAACACATCCAGGAAGCATCACCTAATAGAATGCTCAACCTACACAATAATGAGGCTCCAACTCCAGTCTGCGGAGCTTCACACATTTCAAAAGGGACCCACCTTGACGATAAATGCATTAGAACCAGAATAGCACCTTACCTCTGAGGTCCAACCAACCAAAACTTGTTGCCGTTGAGTTGATTCCGACTCATAGCGACCCCATATGACAGAGTAGAATGGCTCCAGAGGGTTTCCAAGGAGTGGCTGGTGGATTCGAACTGCCAACCTTCTGGTTAGGAGCTGAACCCTTAACCTTTTTGTTACTATTGGGTTGATAGTGTATTAGCCACGTTTTATGCTTCTGATATACCATCAACCCAACAGTAACAAAAGGGTTATCTCACTGCTGACCAGTACCAGTTTGCAGACAACAGGTCCGCAGACCATACTTGGATACCAGTACCACTGCCCTAGACTCTAAGTTCTTTGAGAGCTGCATTTCATAAAGAGCGATTACCCAAGAAGCACCATTCAGTTCTGACTTCCTAGTGCTTTATAGTTCCTAGATTTAGCAAGTATCCAATAAAATCTTTTAAATAAACAAATGGTTGGTCAGCCACGACTCACAGATCTTCAACTATACAGCACACCAACCTTTATCAGTTACTGCACAAACTTTATACTAGAAGGGAAATGGGTGGTGGCAGCCAATGTTTGCCTCCTTGATCCCTCCTAACACATACAATGAGTATGATCAGACTCAACAAAAATATTGTTAAACAGACTAACTTTGTTTAATGAGACTCTGTTTTAAGAAAAAGAAGTGACATATTTTTAAACACACAGACTACAGCATAACACTGAATCAGAATGTTCTAGTTTTAAAATTATGGTTATGATTTTTTTCATTAATAAAAGATGAACTGGGAAATGAACGAGATAAAACTTTGAAATCCTCCTAAATGTCTCATTATTTAAGTGGCACTGGGCAACATAACAATATATTATATATTTGATTAAATATAACTACTGATTACATGGTTAGCATCTTCTATTGGAGTAAGTTGGTCATGGTTTTCACGTGTAAGTAACAAAAAGTGGCCCTGCTTTATTAAAGCAGAGAGGAATTTATTGAAAGGATAAAGGTAGTGCACAGCATTTCTGAAAAGCTTGAAGATCCAGAGAGAAACAAAGGAGGCCAAGCAATACCTGGACCACGAGCAGGATTCTACCCCAGCACCTGCCCAGTGAGGACCTACAAGTGCTGGTACATACCACCACACCTTGTACTGCCACCACCATCAGCACTTGTCACTACAAGTTCCTACGGGCCCCGTGGCCCTAAGTACCACCACTTCTACCAATAAAATGGATTCTCTCCTGCTCTTCTTCTTTGCATCATAGTCTTGGGTAGGTTTATCTCATTGCAGAGGCCCCTGTCGCATGTCTGTGCTCTAGCTGCACATGAAGCTGCGAAATGGAGTGTCTGGCTTTTTTGGCTTCTACAAACTCTTAAAGGAAGGCATTCTCCCAGCTAGAAAAGGGATTGTAGATATTCTCCCCTTCCCCCTAATTACAAATGTACAGTTGGATGTGTTTCCAAACTCTTCAGGCTAAGAGATTATCTGAATCATTACTAGTGTATAGATACAAATCATTACTAATGTACTGAGGACCTCTAAGTAAAAACATCCTCTAGCATCTTTCAAACACCAGATGTCTCTTGTTCAAAATGTAATTCTTACAGCTCATAACATTTTAGCATAAACACGTTTGGATGTTATCCACCCAGGGAAAGACTTTGCAATATTCAACTTCCTCCACCATTTCTCCCTCTCCCAATGCATTTCCCAAGGCCATTATCTAATTAACAATTACAGAGCGCCCTACAATACAATTGCCTGTGAAACGGCTGGTTTCTTCATTAGCTCATTTCTTTTTTCCTCATCTCTTCAGATTAGCAACTGATAAAAGAAATCAAAAGCACCTGATACCCATTTTTCCATAATGGAGAGATTTCATTTCTCTCTGAAGCATGAATAAAATTCAATTTCAGAGAACTCTCTTCTCCATTTAGAAAATGAGGCTTGAACACTGAGACTTTTATCTGGTAAAGACCCCTTTCTGAAAATGTTTACTTGCAGTATATCAATTAAGCAATTTGTTAATGCATTTCTTTCGTATGTGTCATCCCCATATAGACAGCATCAGAAACATCCACTTTTAATTTCTCAAACTTTCACATTTAAATTTCCGTAATAAAAGAATATTTGTCATGATTATTATTTCTGATGTGCAACTGGGTATATTGCCATGAAAACAGAGAAAGTAAAAAGATACACTGTGAAAAGAAAACTTAAAAGGATTTCTGTTTTGTTATTTAGTAAAAATTTTGTGTAGAAAGTCTGCTCTGTAGGAGATCAATAAACATTTATTAAGTGTCTACTATGTGCAATGATGTGCATAATCAGATACTGCCTTTGACTTTATGAAACACACATTCTAGTGGGAAGAATAGGCAATAAACGTGTAAATTAATAGACAAAATGAATAGTACTATGAAGGAAGTATTCAAAGTTATACGATAGAAGGTAATGAGGGGAGCCACTTGGCATTTAAGGCAGTTAAGGGAGGACCCTTTGAGGACATATGGCTATATGAGAGGGAATCAATCATATGACAAGTTGGAGAAGGAACATGCCAGGGGAGGCCAAGCAATTACATAGTCCCGAGACAGAATGGGCTTGATACGTTCCAGGACTTCAGAGAAGGCTGGTGAGGCTGGAGCTGGGCAGGACTCAGATCACTGTGGGACCTCTTAAGCCATCAAAAGGAGTATAGATTTATTCTAAGAGTAAGAATGAGAGGCCAGAGTCAATTTATATCTTTAAAGGAGCACCAGGTCTGTGTGGAGAGTGGATTAGAGATGTCCAAGGGTGGAAGTAGGAAGACAACTTAGGGAGTGTCATGGATTGAATTATGTCCCCCAGAAAATGTGTGTATCAATTTGGCTGGGCCATGATTCCCAGAATTGTGTGGTTGGCCTCCATTTTGTGATTGTAATTTTATGTTAAAGAGGATTCGGGTGGGATTGTAACACCACCTTACCCAGGTCACATCCCTGATCCAATGTAAAGGGAGCTTCCCTAGGGTGTGGCCTGCACCACCTTTTACCTTACAAGAGATGAAAGGGAAGCAAGCAGAGAGTTGGGGACCTCATACCATCAAGAAACCAGTGCTGGGAGCAGAGCACGTCCTTTGGACTGGGGTCCCTGCGCAGAGAAGCTCCTAGTCCGGGGGAACACTGATGAGCAGGCCGACAGAGAGAGAGAGACTTCCCCTGGAGCTGACGCCCTGAATTTGGACTTTCAGCCTACCTTACTGTGAAGAAATAAATTTCTCTTTGTTAAAGCCATCCACTTGTGGTATTTCTGTTGTAGTAGCACTAGGTGACTAAGACGCAGTTATTCTGTTCCACCAGGTGAGAGAGAATAGTGGCTTGGATCAGTGGTGGTGACAGGGAAATGGTGAGAAATAGACAAATTTCAAAAATATTTTAGACATAGAACAGATAAGAATCACTGATTCAATATGGGGAATCGGGGTGGGGCAGATTATATAAATGGCTTGGATCAGTGGTGGTGACAGGGAAATGGTGAGAAATAGACAAATTTCAAAAATATTTTAGACATAGAACAGACAAGAATCACTGATTCAATACGGGGAATCAGGGTGGGGCAGATTATATAAATGGCCATAATTCTCCATCTCTCCCTATATTCAAGCCTTCTGCAATGTGACTTTGCAGCTCCTCCCATCAAGAGGAAGACTCTGCTTCTCCACCCCTTCAATGAGGGCTTGGACACGTGATAACTCTGGCCAGATGAATGAGGTAGAAGAAACACTGTCAGTTCTGAGCCTAGGTCTCAAGATGCCTGGTAGCTTCTGCTGCCTTGGAAACCTGCCAACACCATGAGAAGAAGCCCAGGCTAGCCTTCTGGAATATGAAAGGGAAAAAGCCCCCATCATTCCAGCCACCCCAGCAGTGGCCATCCTAGAGCAGCCACCCACTAGCTGATCTGCCAGCTGACCTTAGACACATGAGCAAACCAGCTGAGAACAACCAAACCCAGCCTAGATCAGCATAACTGCCCAACCAACCTGCAGACCTGTAAGCTAAATAAATGCTTGTTGTTTTAAGCCACTAAGTTTTGGGGTAGTGTGTAACACAGCAATAACCTACTGATACAAAGGGAAAGGGAAGAACCATGTACGATGTTTACATCATATAATTTATAAAAGTGCCAAGACTCTATTCTAGAAAGTTTACATTTGTTTTCTTATTCTATGGGCAGCCCTAAGGAAAGTAACATTTATTATAATCAGAGCAAGGCTATGTTATTTGAGCATACACTGTAATGTGTCATTTGAGCATGGACTGACGTTAAGCTCTATGGCATCCAGGGAAATAAATGATAAGTTCCTGTTCTTTAAGTTTCACAGTAACTAAGAATGCCAGGTAAGAATGCAGGAGCTTACGTACTTTAGAATTTTGCAGAGGAATATTTTTGTTTCTAATTCTAGCTATCAATTAACATAGAGTTAACCACTTCTTATTTTACCAAGTAAGGGCATTACTTTCCCTCTCTCTCTCTCACACACACACTCACACACACATTCATACACACATATAAATGCCTCTACAAGCCCCATAGGTCCCTGGGTGGCACAAATGATTTGCATTGGACTACTAACTGAAAGTAATCTGGTATAAAGATCTCAGATGCAGGAGTCAGACAGACCTAAATTTGAACTTGTGTCATACCTCAGTCAAGATACTTCTTAATGATTTTGCCTATATGTGAAATAGAAGATGAGAATATATCCCTCACAGGATATTGTAAAAATTTGATGACATAAGTGTATCAAATAACTGGATCCCCAAATAAAAGTGGAATGAACATAGGAATTTTTAAGATCTCATGTAACAATAACAACAAACATAAAGGTGGTCTCAGAGTTAGTTAATAGTACAATGTCAGGGCTACGATCAGTTTCCCTATGATTTTCTTGGCTTTCCTCTCATTATCACAAGATGACTACCACAGCTCCAAGCATCGTGTTCTGACATGACATCATTGAAAGCAGGAAGAAAAGGTGTGGGAGTTTTCTTTCATGTGTGTCTTTCTTTTTATAAGGGAAGTAAGTATTTCCCAGACGACTAATCTCCCAAAAGACTTCCCTTGACCCATAGCTCTGACTGGGTCATGTGCCTATGTCCTAGCTTCAAAGGATGCTGGGAAAGTCAATATTGGGTATTTGTGGCTTCTTCAGTAGTAATGGGGTTCTCCCAGAAAGGAGGAAGACTAGTGGGAAGGCAGTTAACACTTTCTGCCACGTTATATGGAATGACTAAAAACGTTGTTGGCAAATAAGTACTGCCATTTAAGTAAACAGTATTCAATAAATGCTGGTTTCTTTTGTTCCAATACTGCCAATCTCTGCCCCATATATATAGTGAATATTTACCATTGTTGGTATCCAGACTCCACTTCCCATGATGAAAGTTCCCCAGTTCCCTTTTGGGGAATTGCCATTCTCCCAGTTTTGTGCGGTCTTGTTGGCAGATAGTGCCTGCCTTCTACTACTGAAGCACAGTGGACCAAATCTTTCCTCATACTTGTGGGCATGTGTCTTAGGCAAGGCCAACTCACAACTGCCTTCATGACTTTGAGTTTTGAGTGAGTGAGGCAAGGGCAGTTAGTTGGGAACCACAGAGGAGGCAGCAACAGTGGGAGCCTGCCTGCTGACCTTCCTCTTCCTGCTGTGTGATGCTCGCCATGTTCTCTGATGGCAAATATATTTCCAGTGAATGGTAGTGATGTCCCACCTGAATCCTCTTGACTGGGTGTACCCATATCTGGTGGATGTGCTAGCTTCTAAAAGCTCAGAGTTGTTCCTTTCACCAAAGAAACTGCTGTCAGCAGACAGGAGGCTACATCTTCAGGAGATGCCTGGGAGCAGTGATGTGCTGGATCCACATCATTGGATGCGTCTCACAAGAGGTCATTATCTGCAACTCTTCACAACTCTGCATTCAGTAGCTTTACATTGGTAGCCTGACTTAGCCCATGGTGGGAGTATTTATACAATGGGAATTGGCAAACGCTACAAATCAGGATATCCCCCCACATACACACAAGGGAGCCACTTTACCAGTACACCAATGCCTGGGAGGTTATGCTTTACCCAGGGGCAGCCCACAGCCAATGATGGACTGAGAGAAGCACAAAAGGCTGGCCTGTGTGCCTCATAGTGGAACAATTCTCTGATATTATTTAAGTTCCAGAGCTCCCTGCAGGATCAGGCTGAGGAGAGACTTCATCCGAAACTTTATTTTTTATTTTGCTCAATCCTTTCCCTTGCCCTATCCTGTTGCCCTCACTCCCTTACAGCTTTCTCCAGAGAGCATTCCCTTAATAAATCACCTGTACAAGGATCCCCACTCCAGTCCTGCTTTTAGGGACCCCAACCTAAGATATTCCTAAAGTACCCTTGGCGGCTGCTGTTTGCAAAGCCTGATGTTCAAGACTCATATCAATTCTTAGTCCCACTATCATTCCAGTAAGTTTCTTTTTGCTTAAGATAGCCAGTGCTAGACTCTATTTTGCTCACAACCATTGAAATAGTAGGAAATTAAAATGCATAGAAAGGAACTCAGTAGCCACCTTTATCTGCGGGGAAATGGCTAAAAAGGTTTCAGGAAGCAATATATTCCAGAAAATTACATTTGTGAAAACAAAACATATGATCTTAAATACTGACCCAACGTGATGTATTAACAAAGATGTTTAAAAAGTAAAGGCAGTTTTTTCAATTACAGTTACATTAGTATGATCCCAATAGCTAAATGAAATACCCAGACCCATTAAAGGCAATTATTATGTAATAAAACACTCTATTATATTCAGCCAGCTAAATCCTATGGAAAGAAGCTTCCCGGCATAATATGTTATCACTCCAGAAATATCCTGCATATGCAATCGGCTGCAGTAAACCCATCACAAGTACTGTTGCTTCAAATGAACATTTTTTCTTTAGTGTCTCAAGCCTCAAAAGTCAATTATGCTTTAAAAACATCAAGCCTTTCAATAATTAAATACTTTCACATTTAGCCCAATGAATAAAACCACCTTAATTAATTGAGAGATCACAGCCTTGTTCATGTTAGCAATACAAATAAACACCCTGAAGGGTTCAACTGGAGACAAGGAAATGCGCAGTCTTTGACCTGCCCTGCTGGCAGCAACTTTCCAAAGGTCTCTAAAGTTATGCCAAAAAGATGGCACAAACAGTGATTCAGACATTCAGCTGACAGCCCGAGGGGGAAGCATGATGCTTAAATTGCCCATAAATCAGGCACCCTGGCATGCCAAATACAGCAGTGTAAACGCTCTCCTGGCCAGACTTATAGGTGACTTCCTGAAAAGTTTCCTGTAAATCAGCTCAAAGAATGACTCTAAATCCAGACTCTCTAATTAAAGGAACCCTGAGGTAAAAATTCTGAAAAGTGAAAAATCCTCTTTTAAAGCAAATAACCACTATCTTACTTTTACCTGTGGCATTTGATTAAACCTACTAACCCACTGTAAAAACGATTTGCTAAGGACCTGTTCTTCATGGTACTTCTTCATGTATTACATATTTGTATGGTGTTCTGATTACCTAAATGCAAACTTCATGAAGACAGGCCTTTGTTTTGTTTCTTGAGGGGCCACAGGGTATATAAATATGCTCAGCTAACAGAAGGTGTTCATCCCATATTTGGTGGGAAGAGGGAGAGAGGAAAACAAGGTAAGTGAGACCTAATTTTTACTGTCTACCATGGGTGACCCTGTTGGTATTTAAAACACCGGTGGCATAGCTTCCAGCATCATAACAACACACAAGCCACCATATGAAAAACTGACAGATGGGTGATGGATAGGTTGCAGTGGAGCTTCCAGGCTAAGACAGACTAGGAAGAAAGGCCTGATATAGTACTTGAAGATGAGCCCCCTAGGTTGGAAAGCATTCAAAATACACAATGGCCACAACAATGGACTCAAGCATAGCAATCATCATGCAGATGGCACAGGACCAGGCAACATTTTGTTCTATTGTACTTGCGGTTGCCATGAATCAGAGCTGAGTCAATGGCAACTAGCAACAACAAAAACATATTTTTACTAGTAGAACTCATAATTAATATAAAAACCAAAAACCAAACCCGTTGCCATTGAGTTGATTCTGACTCACAGCGACCCTACAGGATAGAGTAGAACTGCCCTGTAGGGTTTCAAAGGAGCGGCTCGTGGATTTGAACTGCCGACCTTTTGGTTAGCAGCCATAGCTCTTAACCACTGTGCCACCAGGGCTCCAAAATTGATATATTAACAAAAATAACAGCAATGTATTTGTAAAGACATTCATAATATCCAGGCTTTCAAAATATTAATAATCGAAATAATTCAGTCCATTAAGCAGAAGATAGCCTTTCTCTGATCTTATATCTTAAAAAATCAGAGGAACCAAATCTAGCAGAGAAAATAAAACATCAGTTTGGACCAAAAATTGAATCTATGTACTTAGTCTTCTGGTGTACTGGTGGAACTGGCTTTCAGGGTTACTAAGAGAGTAACTGTGACACATGCCTCAAATCCTTTAAATAGCAAGTGAAACACAGGAACATTCTCCTAGACCTGTGCTGTTCTAATACAGAAGCCACTAGCCCCATCTGGCTACTGAGCACTTGAAAGGTGGCTAGTTTGAATTAAGATGTGCTGTCAATGTAAAACACATACCATATTTCAAAGATTTGGCATTAAAAAATATGAAATAGCTTCTTAGTAATTTTATCTGCGGGGAAATGGCTAAAAAGGTTTCAGGAAGCAATATATTCCAGAAAATTACATTTGTGAAAACAAATGTCTTATGGATTGAATTGTATCCTCCAAAAACGTGTATCAACTTGGCTAGGCCATGCTTCCCATTACTGTGTGGTCATCCACCATTTTGTCATCCGAAGTGATTTTCTCATGTGTTGTAAATCCTACCTTTATGATGTTAATGAGGCAGGATTAGAGGCACTTATGTTAATGAGGCAGGATTCAATCTACAGAATTAGGTTGTATGTTGAGTCAATCTCTTTTGAGATATAAAAGACAGAATCGAGCAGAGAGGAAAGGGACTTCACACCACCAAGAAAGAAGCACTGGGAACAAAGTGTGTCCTTTGGATTCGGGATCCCTGCACTGAGAAGCTCCTAGACCCAGGGGAAGATTGATGACAAGGACCTACCCCCAGAGCTGACAGAGAGAAAGCCTTCCCCTGGAGCTGGCACCCTGAATTTGGACTTCTAACCTCCTAAACTGTGAGAGAATAAATTTCCGTTTGTTAAAGCCATCCACTTGTGGTATTTCTGTTATAGCAGCACTAGATAACTAAGATACATTGTTTACATGCTGAAATGATAATATTTTAGACGTACTGGATTAAATAATATATATTATTAAAATTAATTTCACCTCTGTCTTTTTACTTTTTAATGTGTCTACTAGAAAACTTAAAGTTACATATGTGGTTCATATTAACGGCTCATATTAAATTTTTTTGGACAGCTCCACACTAAGGAATACACCGCCTACCTCTACAAGGTGAAGGCTCCTCACTGTGAACACCTGTAACTTCCTGCATAACAGTTTTCATCAGGCTGTAAGAACACACTTACCCTGTGTTCAAAGCAAGTCAGTAATGTCAAATAGTGAATGGCTCTAGAAGGAGCCTTTGACCAATGGCAGAAAGTAAGTTGGTATATAAATACACCAGTTTTTTTGCCTTTCAGTTTGGACAAATTCAAAGGCATGCTCTACAACACCCCTGAGTTCCCCCACAGGATTGAGCTTCAGTTGCCCATAATGAAACCTGAAAACATGTTCTTCATTGAATTATTTCCCTTTCCACTCTCACTTCCCCTCTCTCAGCTGTTTCTTGGGATCACTTCCCCCAAGAAACTGTTATACTTGCATTAGCATCCTCACGAAAAACCACAACAATAACAAAAACCCAAACCACCTGCTAGACACATTCCACACCTTTTAATCTGCTAAAGTGTAGTGACATCTTTCATGACTATCAGACCTAGTGTCCAGCTTTATCCAGACAGATTAAAATAAAATTTGATTTTGGGCTGTATCATGTGAATATAAAAAGAAAATACAGAAGTTACATTTTATCAATTATAATACAGATTTTTTTCCCCTAGATATAGTATTGTATTCTACCTCACCCAGTCCTTAAGAAGAACACGTAGCTCTGCTCTCTTCTTTGACTCTGTTTGGGAAGCTCCGACTTTTTAAAAGGAGACATTAGAATTCAGAGATCCTGTCATTCAGTGGAAGATTTTGTCAAGCCTCAATACGGATTTGAATCCTTAGGCTGGGTGTTCCATCATTTTCTCCTCATAAACTGGCCTGATTTAAAGAACTATGTAAATTAATGAGTACACTATAAAAACAGTCTTTCCACATGCCACGTCTTCCAAGGGCATTCTTATCCCCAGTCCTACTGATCTCCTTCATGCTAGTCTATTTTTAAACTTTTACTTGAATTCCTTTCAACTTCTCTGCAAGTGTGTTGGCAGTAATAATAAAATCGGTTCCCCAGATAAAATGTACCCACTCTTTATTTATAGGGCATAACCCATCATCAAGCGTTTTCAGCTCTAGGCCCCCTGGTGAAAAGAAGGATAAAACATTGAACTTAGCTGCAGATAGAAGTGAATGTGGATGCTTGCTGCTCTTAGTATAGAAACAACAGAATTCTTTGAGCAGGAGTTTACTTCAGAAGTTATGCGGCCGCTGAAGTGACTTCATAGCCTTATTTGGATTGCAGGCTCTTTTATATCCTCCAACGAGAGCAAATGTACGCAACAGCTTTATAGGGCAACCAAGAAATGTGTGCGTGTCTGTTGCTCTGGGCAGCCTTAGCTGGGAGTAAGAGTGTTGTAAGTCATTTATCAGAAAATCCCAGGTGTCGATATCCTTCTTAGCCTATGCATGCGGTGACCCCATCATGCTATTAACAACGACAGAGACTCCAGCATTTCATAGTTTCTCAGCACAGGGGGTCAGAACATTAGCAAGGCAGGGAGTAGGTCAAACACAAGAATATCTTCTCATCTACTAAAGACCAGTAGATCTGTCTCCCTCCCCCAGTGCCAACCTGTGCATAGACAGTGTTTCCTCCCTCCTATCCATGTCCACCATGGGCTAACTCAAGTCCTATATTGCTTAATCTCACAAGAGTGCTGGGAATGAAGTACTTAAGGCAGTGGTACGCTGAAGCCAGTTTGCGCAGGATAGTGACGATTGTGCGCTCTTTCCCCAGCTCTACTTCGGTGACATCAAGTTAGTAGCTTGAAATTGGTCGTGGTAGGGGTATTTGCATCATGGAAATCAGCCAATGCTACAGTACAGGGCTTTCTTTCATTGGAGAGTAGGTTGTTAAACATTTACCAGCACACCACTGAATTGGTGATGCAAGCAGTTAAGCACTCAACTACTAACTGAACAGCTGTCAGTTCAAATCCACCCAGAGGTACCTGGGAAGAAAGGCCTGGCAATCCACTTCTGAAAGCTCACAACCATTGAAAACCCTATGGAGCATAGTCCTACACTGAAAACACATTGGGTTGCCAGGAGTCAGAAATGATTCGATGCCAACTGGTTAATATGATCACGGAGTCGTGCTGCAAACGGTTCACGTGTTTGGCTGCTAACCGAAAGTTAAAGATCCGAGTCTACCCAGAGATGCCTTGGCAAAAAGACCTGGTGATTTACTTCTGAAAAATCAGCCACGGAAAATCCTATGGAGCATGGTTCTATTCTGACACACACGGGGTTGCCATGAGTCTCAATTGACTCGACAGCAACTGGTTTTTGCTTTAATATGAACACAGCAGCTTATCGAAATAAAATGATTTCTATCAATATGACCCCTGCCTCTGTCAAGGACAAAAAATGCCCCAGTCCACAGGCTCCTCTGGCCATGAACTGTCCACTTCATCTTTTGCTTGGAAGCCTCCTCTAAGGAAAAAAAAAAAGGCAGCAAAGCTTTCATCAACACGGAAATGAGTTCTGGAGCTCAGGGTCCAGAACTTACGGAGTTTAGTTCTAGGTCTGCTTCCCAAAAGAGACCGAGCCCCTGGTGACTCTAACCACAACACAGTCCCTTGAGGAGTTACTAACGTAATCTTCGCTTAGCTCCTAAGAACTCCTAATGAGAAAGCAAGCAAGCAAGCATCCTTTACAGGAAAAAAAAATAATTCAAATGAGAAAGAGTTCACTTAACACTGTGTCCTGAAGATAATGGAGAAAACCCACAAAAAATAAAAAATAATCTAAAGGGTATGGGAGTTGCGCAAAATGCTGCAGAATCTAGCTTTGCCTCTTTATAGGCAGTCCCCGGATTACGAATGAGTTCCTTTCCTAAATTTGTCTTTAAGTCGAATTTGTACGTAAGTCAGAACAGTTAGGTATGGTTCGTATCTACATTAGTTAGTCAAATGTTTGTCTTAGTATATAGTGTACCCTTCTATGCATAAAAAACACTAAAGAAACACTTCCAGATACACTAAATCATCTTTAACATAATAATACAGTAATAATAATAATGTTTGGATGTGCATGGCAAAGTAGCACCCATGTGTTATTACAAACTATTGTATGTACCTTCTCCACAGCTGAGATACCTACAGGGCAAATGTTACCTAAAATACTCAGAAGATTCTGCTCTGTAAAATCTTTGAGACCAATTAGATACTTTATCGTAGACTCTGAACTAAAAAATCTACGGTGTACCATTTCTGCTGGATTCTGAACCCTCCTCAACTGAGGCAGGGAGGGTTGGGGGAAGGTAGGATGGTGCTGGGGCCAGACGGATCATTCTCCCATCACCTCCTCACCCGACCTGTCAATCCCACGCACCAACTATGAGGCCCCTGCCTTGGGGTGCAAGGGAAAAAGTGCCGTTCAGGACATGCTAAGAGGGAGCCCCTGGAAATCATATAGACATAGAGGTCAGGAATCTAAGAATGCCCTCCACCCCTTCCAGCCACCGGAAGGCCAAGAACCGCTGCAATAGTGAAATCTCAAATGTGTAAGGTATGGGAAACAGGAGCCCAGAGAGGTGCTGCAATGGCTCCTGGCTGCACAGTACGGAGAGCGTGGCGGGATGGGGTGGGGCGGAGTTGGGTAAGCGGATGCCTCCGAGTCCAAGCCTTGTGCCTGCGCGGCACACTGACCGGTTGGCTGTACCTGGAGACCAAGGAAAGCGCAGCGCCCGCGTCCTGGCTGCCTGCTGCTACCCCCTGCAGGCCCGCCGTGCGGAGCGATGAGGGGGTGCTTGGTGCACGCGGAAAGTGAGGCCAGCCCTTTCCGAGCTTCGAGGGAGGTGTGTGCATGTGGGCTGTCTGCTGCTTGTAACATGTCGCAGAGGCCCGCCGGTGGCAAGCAGCCGCCCAACAACCCGCTGAGGCACCTGCGCACGCGGTAGAATCTCAGCCTGCCGTGAGAGCCCGGGGCTCAACACCGAATCCGTTTTTTCCTGATTGGCTTAACGGGTGTTCGCGTTGTACGTAAACAGGAAGTTCATAACCCGAGGACTACCTGTAATTTACTACCTGTTTTCACCGCTACACATCTGATAATAACACCAAATTTTAAGGAAATTACTTTGTAGCACATTTACGTTTGTAAGAACCTATTATCACATCTTAGAGATAAGAGTTCATCCATTTGCATTTTGGGAAGCGACTTTAATTTGGCAGCGTGAACAGATTAACATGATTATCTTTTGAGAAATATTCAGCTCTATTACTGATTGTTGCTTCACACCTACTGGAAATCTAAGATGGTTAGACTTCACAGAATTACCTGTCTTAACACACAGTTTCCCCGGTCCCACTCCCACTGATTCTGACATAGTGTGTGTGTCCCATAAATGAGCATTTCTAACAAGCTCCCAGGTGTTGGCGATGCTGCTGGAAGGTGGACCACCCTTTGAGTTGCCATGTTCTGCACAATGCAGTTGTTGTTAGAAGCTGTCAAGTTGGCTCTGATTCATGGCAGCCTTATGTAGAACAGAATGAAACAGCTGAGTCCTGTGCCATCTTTATGATCATTGGTATGTCTCAGTTCACTGTTGAGGCTGTGTGTCAATCTATCTCATTGAGGGGCTCCCTCATTTTCACTGGCCCTCAACTTCACCAAACATGATGTCCTTTTCTAGTGGTTGGTCTTTCTTGATGGCATGTCCAAAGTAAGCAAGTCTACACCTTGTGTAATTATAACATGATGTGCACAGAGCAAGGAATGGAAAGGAGGCACTCCTGGTTCTACGCCCAGGTCTTTTGTTAAGCCCACAAGTAGTGCTGTTACAATGTCTGTCCAAACACAGCCGGGGAATGACTCTCTGGAGACAGGGAGAGAATGTTGCTTGGTGACCGGGACTGCCGAGCCTTTGAGAAGAGGCTCATATAATACCCCCAGGAGACTTTTTCAGCTTCTACGGCTAGAGTTACGTTCAACCACTTCATTCTATAGTCAACGTCCCATTTTGAGACATTTAGTCAAATAAAAACTTCTAGATAACGTTGTAGTGGAAAAACCACAAGTCTGTTTAAGTTTTAAAAGAGAGAGTTTTATTATGGTGAAAAAGCATTTTGCAAAATGGAAAACACAGTGCCAGAATAATCTGACCAGAGCGTTTCAGGTGGCTGCAGTGACACAGAAGCTTATGAAGGAAAAAACCGCAAACAGAACGGTACAACTAAAACATTCGATTGGTTAACATTTACAAAGTTACAGGTAAAGATTTAGCTGACCACTAAAAATCACGTTTGCTGGCTTCCAGATATCTGCAGTTCGCGTTAAACTGAGTTACTTTAGTATGATGGTGGTGAGTTCTGTTGAAATATAAAAGCAATGCTTTGTTGAAGGAATAGGATGATAATAAGTGAAAATGCTAAGAATTCTAATGCTTAGGGAGAGAAAAAGGGTTTTGATATAGAAAAGCTATGTTAGCTAGAACAAAGGTTTAGAAAATTACAAGTATGGTTGAACGAGTTTAAGAGGGGTATCTTTTTAGAATCGGCTTTGTCACTAAAGTCACATGTTTAACATCTGTACAAACTGAAGCTTGTCTTCCTTTAGCATCAGCTAGTTTTAACCACATTTTCCTGTAGAACCGCTTATTTTCTAAGTTAAAGGGTATAGTGGGAAACTTGACAGAAGTGACAAGTTGTATTATATGACAGACTCTGCATGTAGAAATCTAAGATGGCATCACTTAGGACAAGGAGAGATTTGGTCTAGACCTTAGCTAGAAATTCCAGTCATGTCAAGAAGCCTCAGTTTTGGAAGGTTCTCTCTCAATAAGTACACAGCTTCACATTGTGGTAAGATGCTCCCGTACTGGGAAGTGTCCCCCTGCCCTCATTTTTTCCATGGCTTGTATTGAAAGGTGTTTAAATATTTGAAATTGAATTGAACAGTCTGGATGCCCTTTCTGTGTGGTTCTACTGAATAGCTGCAGCAGCTAGAGTGTTACAGTCACATGAGGCTCATTTATTGCAAATAATGATGGCTTTTAATAAATCAAGTGCCACATCTTTTTTTTTTTTTCCAAAAAGCAGAACCAGAAAAGAAAAAGAAAAAAAGGAAAGGCTCAAAAAGCTGATTCCAGACTTGGGCAATGACAAATAATGAAAACATTTTTAAAATGTTATCATTTCTTTCTCCATGCTACTCATCACGAGTTCTAGTATTGAGAGTTGAATGATTAGTTTGATCAACAATCCATTCTGGTAACAACCAAAAAAAATGGTTCTTGTTTTCAATTCTGAGCAAAACTATCCCACACAGATCTTCTGTTCTCTCATCCAGATATGGACTCTTAAAAGGCATGCAGAGTGTCAATATTGCTTATGAAAATCCATCAACCTGCTTCTGGCAGGATGGCCAGGATGTGTCCCAGAAGTTCCCAACATGGAATCTCAAGTTTTTGAAGGTTTAGAGAAAACATATACATATCTGAGTCCAAGCTTCCTTTTTCAGTTCATTATCTGTATCAATTCATCTGATACTAACACTCTTCCCACAAAATTACAGGGCCTGTTCAAAAGGTTGGCAGTTCATATCCACCACGCGCTCCTTAGAAACTCTGTGGGGAAGTTCTGCTCTGTCCTATAGGGTTGCTATGAGTCGGAATCAACTCGAAGGCATTGGGTTTGGCTTGGTTTTTTTGGGTTCTAAAAAAATAGCTCATTCATTTAGCACTACAGGTATACTAAGTAGTTTTCCTTACAGCATAACCATGTAAACTATCACTAGTGTCATTCAAAGGTGCTCTGGTGGCACAGTGGTTAACATGCTCAGTTGCTAACCGAGAGGTAGGTAGTTTGAACCCACCAGCTGCTCCAAGGGAGAAAGATGTGGCAGTCTACTTCTGTAAAGATTACAGCCTTGGAAACCCTGTAGGGCAGCTCTACTCTGTCCTACAGGATCACTGTGAGTTGGAATCAACTCAACAGCAACAGATTTTTAGTGTCATTCAAGAGTCAGACAAAGATTTTTTTTTTCAACTTTGGGTAATACTACAAGATGATCTACACTGATGGAAGTTATAAAGGGGAAAGTTATCTTTAGCATCTCCTCTTCCTGATGCCATTGTTTGTCATGGAAAAATCATCAACATCTCCTAGGTGTGATGCTTAAAATAAAGCATTACATATACTGGAGATAGAGCCCAGTACAAAAGCATGTTAACTCATAGACAGAAAATATTCATTAGGATTGACCCTGTTATTGATTAATAGTTTCCTCTCACTACTTTCTGAGATAAAGCATTTTAAAACAACAGCAACAACAAAGAACCAAACCCATTGCCGTCAACTCAATTCTGAGTCATAGCGACCCTGTAGGAGAGAGCGGAACAGCCCCATAGGGTTTCCAAGGAGCACCTGGTGGATTTGAACGACCCACCTTTTAAAGGTAAGCAGCCAAGCTCTTAACGACTGTGCCAGCAGGGATAACTCTGTGAGTATGGCTGCCAGTTGTTTTTGTAGAATAATCCAGATCACAGGTGGAAATGTATAGAACTGAGTAAAATGTGCCTCTTTTAAATAACAAATGACTCTGAGTGGATGGTTCCTATGGCAGAGACATTTACAACACATCAAATATCCACGTGTTCTCCCACATTTACCAATTGCCCTTGCAGTTGAGAGGGATCAGGTGAACAGTTTTAAGCAGTGACATATAAGTGGAAGTGACGTGTCACTTCTGGATGGAAGCTCCTACAAATTTATGCATAACCCCATTTCTCTCCTACCCTCCAGCCATGATCATGGAGATTGAGCGTTGAGATGAGGCGCCATAAGATGGCACATCCTGGGTTGCTAAATCATGGCATCGAGGACAGCTGCACTGGAGAATGGCTTAACTTGCAGTGGACTCGGTATGAGTGAGAAATAAATTCCTGTGTTAGGCTGCTGTAATTTAAGGTTATTTATTACCACAGCATAAGTCTAGCCTATCCTGCTAGTAGTCTCTAAAAGACAGTTTTAGTCATTAATCAGACTTTTACAGGAACAATCTTTTGGTTAATATGGCAGTTTACTAATTTATCCATGGTAATAATAATAACGGAGTCCCTGGATAGTGCAAATGGTTAACATGCTTGGCTACTAACAAAAGGATAGAAGTTTGAGTCAACCCAGAGGGGCCTTGGAGGAAAGTCCTGGTGATCTACTTCAAAAAAATCAGTCACTCTGTTAAATAAGGAACTATTTTGTTCTGTAAGCCTTCATCTTAAGTGAGAATAACAGCACAATTCGAAGAGCGTAGTCAATGTCACTGAACTGCGCATGTAGAAATTTTTGAAATGGTGTATCTTTGGCTATGTGTATTTTTACCAAAAAAAAAAAAAAGGTTGAGAAGTTAGAGGGTTGATATGTTGTGGGGTTGTTAACCAAAGTCATAAAACAACATGTGTACTTCTGTTTCATGAGAAACTATTTGTTCTGTAAGCCTTCACCTGAAGTACAATAATAAAAAAAAAAAAAAATCAGTCATTGAAAACCCTGTGGAGCACAGTTCTACTGTGATACACACTGGGTCACCCTGAGTCACAGCCAACTCGACGGCAACTGGTATTTTAGTCACAGTAATGGCTGCAGAAACTTTGGTTGCCTACAGAACAACCTTTCCTAGCCCTACTCCCCCTCCTTTTTTTTTCTGGCAGAGCCAAACTTCAATGATAAAAGGTAAAAATGATAGCTATTTTCAGTGGTATGCTGGAACGTTTATACTGGTTTATGAGAGCCATTGGAAAAGATTTGATGTGACTTGAGTTAGCTTGAAATTGGACATGGTGAGAGTATCTACACCATGGAAATTGGTAAATGATACAAATGAGTAGCCCTCAACCTCCTGTAGAGAGCTGGTTGGTAAACACTTACCAGCACATTGCTGGCTACTGTCTTTCTCAGAATCTGCGTATCAGAGAGAGGCATGTGACTCAATACTGGTCAGTAAGACTTGAGAGGAAATTGGATGGAGAACTTCTAGACAGGCTTCCCTCTTTATTAAAAACGAAACTTCCTATATGCCCAAAAGAAACACGTATATATGATCATCAAAAACTTGTATTAGAATGTTCATGTTCTATTCTTAATAACCTCAAACTGGTTACTACTTAAATGGACGTTAACAGCACATCATATATCCAGAAGAATGGACAACAAAATACTACAGAGCAATAAAAATGAATTATTTGCAACTACATACAAAAATGGCAAAGAATCTCACCAACATAATGATGAGTGACAGAAGCTAGACATAGAACAGTACATAGTGTGTGGTTCCATTTAGATTAAAGTTCAAAACAGGCAAAAACTAATCAGTGGAGTTAGAAATTAAAAATGATCCAACTATACTGACCGGGATCACAATAGAGAGTCCCAGACACAATGGGGAGAAAAATGCAGGACAAAAAATAAAATTCATAAAAGAAGATCAGGCTTACTGGCCTGATAGAGACTGGAGGAACCCCCAAGACTATGGCCCTATGACACCTCTCTGACTTGGAACTGTAGCCATTCCAGGAAACTACCTTCCAGCCAAGCAACAGACAGGCCTATAAAATGAGTAATAAACGAAAAGAACATGCTCCATAGAGCAACCAATTATACGAGACCAAAATGGCAACATTTGCCCAAAAGCATAGATGAGAAGGCAGGAAGAGGTAGGAAAATCAGATGAAAGGAAATGGGGGACCAGGGCGGAAGTGGGGAGAGTTGACAGTGTGGGGATTGCAGCCAATGTCATGGAACTCTTTGTGTAAAATTTGTTGAAAGGGAAATTGATTTGCTCTGTAAACTTTCGCCTAAAACACAGTAAAATATTAAAATAATAAAAAAAAGATCCAAGTAGTTACACTTGGAGAAAGTAGTGATTGAAAAGGGGCATATGGGAGATGTCTTGGATGCTAATTATATTCTGTTTCTTGATTTGGATGCTGAGTGCCAGATGTGTTCAGTCTGTAAAAATATATCAAGCTGTAAAATTACAATATGTGCCCCCAACTAATGGCAACCCCATGCACCATGGAATGAAACACTACCCAGTCCTGTGTCATCCCCATAATCAGCTGCAGATCAGACTGTTTGATCCATAGGTTTTTACTTTTTTTAATTGTGGGAAATATATAGATAACAAAACATTTGCTATTTCATCAATCTTCACATGTACAATTCAGTGACATTATGTTCATCATGTTGTTCAACCATCACCATTCCTGAATTTTTCCATCACCCTTCACAAAAGCTCAGCGTCCCCTAAATATTCTGTCCTCTGACTCACAGAGTTTTCACAGGCTGATTTTCACAAGTCGATCACTAGGCCTTTCTTTTTACTCCATCTTAGTCTGGAAGCTCTGCTGACACCTGTTTAGCATCACAGCAACACACAAGCCTCCACGACAGACAGGTGGTAGCTTCACATAAGATGCAGTGGCCAAAAATCAAACCCAGGTCTCTCACATGGTAGGCGAGAATTCTACCACTGAACCACCAAGAGACTTTTCCATCTTGTACAACATGGCCTTCCTAGTATCTAAGACCATGCCTAGCAGAGTGCGCACACTCAATAAATGCTTTTAAAATAAATGCATAAAGAAGGAATGCACATTTCCAGGCAACATTTAATTTTCCTGCTGAGTACCTGCTGGCTATTTGGGGATTCCCCTGTTCTCTGATTCTCAGTTGCCCCTCTGCGTCTTCCTTTCAGACATGGATACCAAGCAGGTCTGTGGGTTGAGGGTTGATCCTCTTACTTGTACTTGGGATTAAGGGAATAGCTTGTCACTTAGTTTTGTTCTGAAAGTTTTCTATGGGTTTTTAGTTTTGCTATCTAATTGCTCCATCTGTTTTTATAAGAGGATTTAAAAAGATCAAAAACTATGCCTCCATAACTGTAGACATTTTCCCAGAATTCACTCTAACTGTATTTTTAAAAAGCAGTTTCAAAATAACACAAAGACAGACATTCCTTTTACACAGCAAATAAACAGCTGTAACTTAGTAAGCCCTAACTTCTAATCAGAAGCACAGGGAGCAAATCTAGCTCAACTAATGTTTGTTAGATAAATGCAAATACAGGCATACAGACGGTATGACTTGACCCACACAATAAACAACTTGACATTGAAGCAGGATACGTTTCCAAAAGTTTGGAGATAAAGCCGTCTTCTCTCTTCATCAGTGTATTGCAATATTATCTGCAAAATCTGCCTGTGAATATGCCATCAAAATACAAGGCAGAGCCTCCACCAGCTCCCCCACATCACTGCCATTCTGCATAAGTACACAGATATCCCTGTGACATGCTCTACCCTTTAGCCATTGTACTAAAAATACTTGATTGCTACAGGGTGAAGACTTTGGCTTTGACATAATTTATCAGATTTGGCTACAGCTTTTCCTCCTCTTTTTTACTTTCAGTGACGCTCTGAACTCTTTCCCTCAAAATTGAATCTGACAATTGCAAGGTAAAGAGATTTAAAAGAACAAATGGTCTCCAAGCTTTCCTTCAAGCTCAGTTAGACAGGCTTAATGTACCTTTAGCTCCGCTGTGGGCCAGAGAGCACATCTAAGGTATAGAGTAAATTGAAATGCTTCAACAGAGGTGATGGAAGAGAATGGCTTCACCTTTTCTCTAAGTATATGGCTGCTTTTCCTATCCTTATAATCTATTTTAAACCACCAACCAGCCATTCCCCATCTGATGTGACCTCTGGTATTAGAATGAAATATTTGTAGAGGAAGATGCTCTTTAAAAACTAAATATGGTACAGAGAAATCAGTAGTAGCCAGTGGAAGAATATAGAACTAGGAGATTGTGGAATGGTGTGATCCTGCAGAAATGTATGAATAACTCTTTTGAGAAATTTTTGTTCCACGGGGAGTAGGAAAATGGGGTGGTAGCTGAAGGGGCTACGGTCAAGAGAATTTCTTTTTTAGATGGAATAAGAGTATGTGTATAATATAGAGAGGCGAAAACTGATGATGCAAGACAGAGAAAAGAGCTTCTGGAATAATGTCCTTGAGCAGACAAGAGAGGACGGTGGTCTACTTCATAAGAAGAGGAGTTGGACCCCAATCTGAGCATAGGCAGTTCACTGTGAGAAACAGGAGTGAAGGCAGAGAAGATGGGTATAAATGCAAGGTCAGAAGTATGATGGTGGGAACACAGGAATGCTCTATTCTTATGGCTACTATTTCTTTCATGAAACAATGAGCAGGGATATCAGCTAACAGTAGGAATGAGAGAGAAGAGAGGAGAAGTTATGAAATGGTTACCTAAGAGAACAGGGGAGTGAATGGACTCGGAAAACTACCCAGCAGCTCTAAGGACTCATGAGTGGTTTGTGGTCATGAATTTAAAGTGAAACCAGTCAGCACAATAGTATGTTTTTCTCCACCTGTGTTTAGCTGGGAGAGTGCAGGCAAGGAATGAGTGAATTGCTGAGTGGAATCAGCTTTTTCCAAGTGAGTACAAAGAAAGGAGAAAGGGGCAATGTGTGCAAAATGCATGCAGGAGAGTAATTATGATCCTGGAGAAGAGAATCTGAGCTGGAACAGGTGAATTGTGAGATCAGGAGGGGTTGAGGGACAGCAAAAGGTGGTAGGATCAATGGACTTTAAATTACAGTGAGGGTAAAGAATTGTTGATACCGAGATACTAAAGGGAGTAAGAGCTCTCAAGAAGTTATCCTCACTGACACGCAGGGCTCCAATACTAGTATAAATGTAGAAACAAGTTGTCAA
Source organism: Trichechus manatus latirostris (assembly GCF_000243295.1). NCBI lineage: Eukaryota > Metazoa > Chordata > Mammalia > Sirenia > Trichechidae > Trichechus > Trichechus manatus. Next base: position 8,502,405 of record NW_004444040.1, read on the forward strand.
GGATAGACAAACAGCAGAAAGTGTCACCCTGTGGTTCAAGGATGCATGTTGTTAGGTGTCGTCGAGTTGGTCCCAACTCATAGCAACCCTATGTACAATAGAACAAAACATTGCCCAGTCCTGGGCCATCCTCACAATCGTTGTTGTGCTTGAGCCCATTGTTGCAGCTACTGTGTCAATCCATCTCGTTGAGAGTCTTCCTCTTTTTTGCTGACTCTCTACCTTACCAAGCATGATGTCCTTCTCCAGCGACCGGTCCCTCCTGATAACATGTCCAAATTATGTGAGGCGAAGTCTCGCCATCCTCGCTTCTAAGGATGCATGAGAACTGACAATTCAGATGACAGCTGTCTTCAGAAAAAGACAAAACTGCCTTTAGTAAAACCAAAGATTAGAAAAGGACAGAGAAGGGCTCCTAGGCATGTTCTCCTTTGTCTATTAGAATGTGGAAAAAAGAAAGCAAAATATCAACAAGAGGAAAAAACATCCTAGAAACAAAACTTCCTGAGGCAGCCATAGCAATGACCCATATCCTGGAGCCTTGTGTCCTCCTTCAAGATTCATAAAATCAGACTGTCAATTTTGGAAGCTCTTCCTGTTACCATATCCAACCCCATTTTACAGATGAGTAACTAAGACCCAAAGAGGTAGGAGGGTTTACCTAAAGACCACATAGCTATAATGCAGATATCTTGACTCACCCATCTAAAGGGAATATTATTGTCTTTGTGTTGGGCTGAACCAAATGAAATTGACATTCTAGAAGTCAAAAATAGTTGAATATCAGCAATTTCATCTCATTCAACCTAACGCACTCCAGCATTCTCTCCACTATAGCAGAGTATCAACGTGGAACAGACATCAATATTTTTTAATAAACTATTGCCCCAGTTGTTGCTCACTAAATCTCTGAATTTTATTAAGAAAATGTTTGCAAGTAGTAGGTGCAATGAACAGCAAAGACTCTCCTAAAACTGAAGTTTAACCTCTAGTAAGGAAATGATACAGAATCCAAAGGTAATGGGTGACAGCTGCCATCTTGGAGCTGAAACCAAGAGATCAGTGGTGGCCTCAAAACTAAATTAACGTGACCTGGGGGAGGCACAATTGGATCATGATTATAA
>NW_004444040.1:8505316-8530776 GCF_000243295.1 Trichechus manatus latirostris
GTGACCACTATATGCCAGGCACTGTTCTAGGCACTAGGGACATAACTGTGAGTAACAACCCATTCCCTGCACTGCTGTAGCTTATATTCTATAGGGGAGTGTGGTGGTTTTAAAAGATGTCTAAAAATTCTTTGATACTGCTCCTTTCAAGAAGTGGCATTTAGTTTTCCACTGGACTTAGTAACTCATTGGTAACAAATAGAATATGTCACAAGTGGGGGTATGTCACTTCTGAGTCACATGTTGTAACTGTGGCTTTCTCTTTGCTTTCTCCTTTGAATCATTTGCTCTTGGGGAAGCCAGCTGTCATGTCGTGAGAAGACTCAAAACGGTCCGATGGAGAGGTTCACATGGTGAGAAACCGAGGCCTCCTGCCAACAGCCATGTGAGTGAGCCTGAAAGTGGGCCCTCCAGCCCCAGTCAAAACTTCAGCTGAGACTGTAGCCCTGGTTGTTACCTTGATACAACCTCATGAGACAGCCTGCACCAGAGGCACCCAGCTAAGTCATTCCTGAATTCCTGATCCGTAGAAACTATGAGGTAATAAATGTGTATTGTTTTAAGCCACTAAATGTGGGGTAATTTGCTATACAAAAATTTAATAAGCATATAAAAATATACTCATTATAAGCTAATTGTTTAAGATCAGCCAGGAAGAAAACAAGATTAAAAGAAATGAAAAGTTGCTAGTGCTATTTTAGGTATGGTGGACAGCAAAGGCATCTCTGAGGTTTTAATTTTTCATTTGAGACATAAAGGATGAAAAAAGAGAAGCGTTGATTGGATTTGGCAACTTGGAGGTATCTGGTGCCCTTGACAAGACTACTTAACAGTGATAGAGACCAAGTCCCAAAATATAGTAAAATGAAGAATAAATAGAAATAGAAGCATTATAGGCATATGTGTTCCTCAAATTTGAGCTACAAAGGAGAACGGAAACAGTGGGCAAGGTAGCGTGGAATGTGAGAGTGTTGCTGTTGGGAGTGGTGTTGTTACAGTTGCTCTTTTAAGATGGGAAGTGCATTCCTATATGCCTGTATGACAGGAAAAAAATGCAGTGAAAAAGCAGAGAATGAAAGGCGAGGATGTGTGATCTGGGACACAAATTGAGGGATTAAGTAGGAGTGAGATTTCCTGCATCAGGATGGGAGGGAGTGGGTAGGCTGAGCACTGGGGTAGATTTGTGTGAAGCTCTGTTGACATGAAGATGAGATAAATCCTGGGTCGCTAAGAGTTGAAACCAACTAGATGGCACCTAACCTAGTGTCTTCATTTAAAAAACAAAAAACCGTTGCCACTGAGTTGGTTCCAACTCATAGTGACCCTACAGGACAGAGCAGAACTGCCTCATAGAGTTTCCAAGGAGTTGCTGGTGGATTTGAACTGTTAGCAGCCAATCTCTTCAAAAAAAAAAAAAAAAAACAAACCAAACCCATTGCTGTGGAGTTCATTCTGGCTCATAGCCACCCTGCAGCTCTTATCAGGGTAAAATTCCCTCCCCAAATGCATACTAAGTTTTAATTATACAGCTATTAACTAAAATATTTACCGAAAGACCCCTAATTGTGTTCATTTTTATTTTTAATTTGCTGATGTGTGGTTTTGAGTCTTAAGGTCTTCCATGCCTCATGTGTATACATGCCAACAATTATGAACAAATTTGCCAATATTATCCTTTAATGCTTTTATATTTTTGGTTTTCGAACATGTAGTTCTTTAACCTAATGGATTTTGTTTTTTGTATATAAATTAAGGCAAGGTTCTAAGTCTTTCTTTTCTACATGGATACTCAGTTGTCTCACTGATTTGGTTGTTTACCTTCTCTGTGCTAACTGGAAACACTATGTATACTGAATTCTCATAAAATCATGAATTTCTTTCCAGATTACCAGTTCTTTCCACTGATCGACTGGTATATTCCTGCATATAAACTGTATTCTTTTTCTATAGTGAAATATAAAATATACTCAGAAAAGTGCATTAAATATATATAAACAGTATAATGAAAAATTATAAAGTGAACTCTTAGTTAAGCACCACTCAAGTAAAGACAGAGAGCATTACAAACCCCTCTAAACATTCCCCTCACCAAAGGAAAAATAAAAACAAAAAAAAACACCCTGAAATGTCCTTCCCCATTAGTAACTTCTCCTTTCCCTTACATGGAACCATATCCAGGCCTTTGGAATAAGTATTTCCTTCTACACAGTTTACACACACACACACACACACACACACACACACAAATACACACATACCCATAAACAATACAGTTAACTTTTTACCTTACTTTTAAAATTATTATAGTACATTTTGATATCTGGCTTGGGTAACCCTCTTCACTTCCATCTTCACTTTCCTTGGCTTCTTTCAAGAATTTTCTTTTTCAGATAAATTCTAGAAACCAGTTTGATAGTTCACAATATTCTATTAGCCTTTTGGTTGATTTTTCATTAAACTAATAGATTATATTGATTTTCTGTCATTTCTAAGAACTTGGCATTAGTGTAGGGAAGGGAATGGAGAGCTCGGCACTCTGCTCACCTCTATATATTTTCTATTAAGTCTGTATTTAATACTGCAGGTAAAATTAATAGCAATCCTTAAGTCTATTTCATTATTACAACAAAAACATTTGAATAGCATTGTTAGTAGAAGGTTATCCACTAAATATCCTTATTTTCAATTAGCAGTAAAGGGTAAAAGTACCGATGTACCTTAACTAAAAATAATTATAATAATAATATGATCTTTACTAATAGCTCAACGCACAAAGAAAGCATGATTCTGAATAACCAAGTATGTATAATAAGAGTTTGCATTCAATATCTATTTCAATATATGTATCTTATGGTAAAACGCATGTCTCAACGTAGTAAACTACACTTCCAACTCTCTATAGACATGTTTCTAAGAGTATCTCCTATGGAGCTACTAACAGCACCAGGCACGTTTTCTGCACCCTCTGGACCGTTGAGTACCAAAAATGACTTTTCTAGACTGGAGGGGAAAAGGCAGCTCTTAGTGAGTTGTTACTAGCATGGGACAAAATCAGATGAAAAATACACATTACATAACTCTTCTAGAATGCTCTCACCTCTGGTTCATTCTCCCAAAACACTAAATCAAATCAGGAAAATTATAGATAAAATCAGAAAGAAATATTGACTTAACAGAGTGCAATTTAGAAAGGCCAAGAATTGCCCCTTCCCCAAAAAAGTTTGCCTTATGTTTCTTCACTATTGATATTCAAAGCAAAGTTTATTTATTCTTCCACTAATTCCACTTCCAGTTTGAGTCTAAAATAACAATTATGCCAATCAAAAGCAAATGTTATCCAAATCCTAGAGGATTCTGAGATGTTTATGTTCTATACACCACCATTCAAATAAAATAAGCCATATAGAACTGCCGCATAGGGTTTCCAAGGCTGTAATCTTTATGGAAGCAGACTGCCACATCTTTCTCCTGTGGAGCCGCTGGTGGGTTCAAACTGCCAACCTCTCGGTTAGCGATGAGCGCTTAACCACTGCACCACCAGGGCTCCATACAGTTAATATATGCACATTTTTTAATTTATATATGTATTATGTGTAATCGTATGTTAAATATTAATTTCTGTATTTAGATAAAAATATATGTAACTACACACAAATTTCAATTATTTTCTTCACTTACTCCATTGTATCATCTGGTCTACATCCCTCGGAGACTGCTATTCTATACCATACATTGAATAGCAGCAACCTCTGACCAGGTCCTTTCATGTGCTATAACCATTTGACTGTTAAGCACATAGAAATTCAACTTCCTTTGAGTGTATTCCATCCATCAGTCATGTACTTTAATGGTTATAATCATATAATAAGTTATGGCTTAGTTCTCTCAGACATTATCAGAACCTTAATGTGCTAGTTCCTTTACTTATCTGGTGTCATTATGGTGATTATTTTTCCTTTATTGACAGAAGTCTCACATGTTGTGTCTCTTTTATAACTGTTCATGGAATGGACAGTGCCTAATACAGCATCTTCAGGAATAAAGAAAAAGATTCAAATGAAAAATATGAAGTTTTAAACTAGCAGCTATTACTGACGCTTATAGATAAAATATTCTAACATATGACAAGCGAAACCTCAACTTCCCAGAGTATCAAATCTTAACTGATCACACTTCTAAACAGATTCCATTACTTTCTCAATTTTGGATCTTAGGAACAGAATTGTGCAGGCTTGGGAGAAAGGTATACGTGGTCTTTCATGAATTTACTGTTGACAGAATGGTTTGTGTCAAAGAAGATGTAAAGAAATGGAAGAGAAAATTTTAGAAAAGTTTATGTGGTTCAGGTCTAAAAGTGACAATTCCTTCAGAAAGGCTACCATACCAGTGGGAAGTTAAGAGGATGTGGTCTTTGCTTGGTCTGGGGACTGGGAGGAGCAAGTAAGTCACAGGAGATATCACGTATTATGTTTGCTTAAATCAGAATGCCATAGTTAAGTAGCATTCCAGACCAGACCTTTTCCCCAAGTTCTAGACTTCTGTATCCAACAGCCTCCTTGACATTACTTGTATCACTTGTCTAACAGACAACTTAAACTCAACATTTCCCTACCTGGACTCCTGATCTCCCTTCCAAACTACTGCTACCCACATCTGTCCCCACTAAGGGCATGGCAACTCCTTCCTTTCCATTTCTCATGCCAAGAATCTTGGCACCATCCTTGGCCCATTCCTTCTCTCACACCAACAGCCAGTCCTTCAGGGAATCCTGTTGGTTCTATCTTCATAAAATATCCAGATTCCAACTACTACTCACTTTCTCCTCTGTCACCACCTATCCTGAGCCAATATCGTCTCTCCCCTGAATCAATACAAAAGTCCTGAAACAGGTATTAGTTTCTCCTTTTGTTCCCATATAGTCTGTTCTTAGCATAGCTGTCAGAATAAATTAAACAAACAAAAACCAAGTCAAATTTTGGCTCAAAACCCTGCATTGGCCTCATATGTTATTCAGAGTAAAAATCTAATTTCTTATAATGGCCTTTAAGGACTTAACATGATCTGACCCCACAGCCCCATTCTCTAACATCATCTACTAATACTCTCCCTCTTGCTCATTTTATTCCAGCCACACTTGTTCCCTGACAGGTACACTCCCACCTTTGGACTGTCTGTTCCCTCCTCCCCTAGAGATCTATATGTTCCCTCCCTCAACTTTTTTTCCAAAACCAAACCCATTGCCATTGAGATGATTCCAACTCATATAGGACGGAGCAGAACTGCCCCATAGGGTTTCCAACAAGTGGCTGGTGGATTTGAACTGCTGACCTTTTGGTTAGCAGCTGGGCTCTTAACCGGTGTGCCACCAGGGCTCCCAACACCTCTTTTTAGTCTTTCTCAAATCTTATCTTCTTAATGATGCCCATCCTGACTATCCCATTTAATACTGTAACCATCCCTTCCCCTATCCTACTCCAAACCAGTCCACTTAATGCTTCTTACCCTGTTTTCATTTTAGTAGCACTTACCACCTTCTAACATACTATACTTCACTATCTCTGAGACGCCATAAATTATAAATCACAACATTATCCTGCTCTGACACACCCAATCATGACATTCCTTTGATTGTAAGACGCATCCAGGTTTTAGGGGTATTAAAATGTGAAAATATATGTACCTTAGAATCAATGACATATGGGTGGCAGGCAGTACTTTATTTGGGAGTATTACCTCTTCAGCTCCTACATGAAGTCGACAGCAGGTTGACAGGAGTAGAGCCATTCGGGACTCCAACTTCTGACTCCCATTCTCATTCATTCATTAAAACAGTCTTTTCTGGGAAATTACTTTGTGTTAGACATTGTAGACACAGTAATAGAGAAGAAACAGCTCCTGCTCTCAAGAGCAATTGTCAGGCTAGTAGGAAGCCTGACAATAAAACAGATATTAAATTACAGTGTGCTAACTGCTGTGACAATTATAAGGTTTCAGAGGAGGGCTCCCAACCACCACTATCAAATACTTCCAAAGCTAAAGACAGAGCAAGCATGGTTGTCTACTTTTTCCTCCTTTTTGTTAATCTGTGAAAATAGGAAAAATCACAGTACTGACTTAAGAGGACCAGATATTATATTCAACTAAAGTATGTATGTTAAGTATGTATGTATGCATCTGTCTATCTATTCATCCATCCATCTATCAATCAATCATGTTTCCAAGTCCACATAGCTGCTTGTCTCTACCACCATGAAGTCTGAACTCAACTGCCAGTTCTTTTTCCATTTTTACCTCTCAGTACCGTTTGACGTTCTGAATTCTGTTTCATCAGTTCTAAGCAAGGGGCTAGGGAATGCTGACAGCCTGTCTATCTCAATACCTCAGATTCTATTATTGCCTTAAAAACTCTCAAGCAGCTTATAACTGCCCTCAGAAAAGGTGTCTATTTTGTTTGCTCCTCCTAGGAGATGTTATAGAATACTGTTAAAACAATGTCTAGTGATATTTATTTAACAGGTGAAAAAAATATGACACCCTAAATCAAATCTGAATTCATTAACACTGGGACTCAACTTATAATTTTCAATACAAGGTTATAACTCTCTGTAGACAAGAAAGAAGAGTTAGAAATATTCTGTTAGTTGGGTCTAATTTAACATGATGCACTCAAAGATCCTGAAGGCCAAAGCAGCTTTCATCTCCCTGCTAATAGATTTAATCATGCTAAGAATCTTTCATTTGTAAAAATTCTTCTAACTATCCTAATTGCCATTCAATGCATGAATCAAATTATTTTAACGTAGGACTTTGGCAAGAAACGGGGTCTATCGATCAAGTACAATTCTACAGTGAGACCATAATTTAAATTCCACGGAGCGGTAAAAAATAAAATTAACCAGTAGATGCCAGCGTCCTCTGAGTAATCAACAGTGATACAACCAACCATAGGAATCTCAGGATAGACCAAAAATACAGATTATGTGAATTTTTACTGGTTTAAACTTTAATTAGACAATCATTCCTGACGTTCTGGTTTTCTTTCAACAATACGATGCAGAAGCTTGTTAAATTCCTTGCTTTGGGGAAATTACTAGTGAGATACAGGACTGGGGATGGGAGAGTGGCTTTGGAGAGACAGAGAGGTGGAACATAAGTTCAGTTTTGGATGTATGCTTAAGCTACCACCTGGACGGAGACATGCAGCACAAGTTGGAAATATGGCTTTTGAGCTCGGGGGAGAGGTTGGAGCTGGAGACATAGACTTAGTGACAAACATTGTAGAAATCAATGTGAGAGCCATGGGAGCGGATACTTTTATACAGGGAGAAAGTAACCTGTGGACAGAGGCAGAGAAAAATCTCAAGAGAATGAAGAAAACCAAGAGGAAATGGTAGGAGGAGAGAGAGTTGAGAAGGGAGTTAGATCTCGAGAGGTCAGGTAGACTGAGAATTAAAATTATTCCATTGGATTTTTAGGTTATTTTTTCCCTTGAGTAAGAACTCTGCCCTTGTGTGAGGTCCCAGGTGGAAGTCTATGAAGAAAAAGAATAAGAAAAAGTCTTGTCCCAGGCTGAGGAGAAAATGGAGACTACGCTAGCATTCTGAGATGTTTGGTGGGAAAGTGGTAAGGAGACTTGTTGGTACGTGGGTCAAGGAAAAGAGGCCAAGAAAGATACACTTTGAAGACACAGGTAAAATGTAGGTCATAGCTGGGGAAGCAAAGTCCTAGATTGGGTGAGAGTATATGAGATTAAAGACACAAGGTTTGCAATGGGTTGGATGTTATGTATGAGAGTCTGGTGGAAGGAAAAGAAGCAGAGAAGTAAGGCACAGATGCACTGCATTCTCTGGGAAGTGGAAGGCAGGTTCATGTGCAAAAAGTGAAGGAGGAGACTGAAAGACATTACCACCTCATTCTTTGGGATTCCACAGTCCTTCTTACCTAAGCTTTCTTTCTCTTTATGGAGGAATAAAGGAGCAGATTGATCAAATACATATCAAATTGAACTAACTGCAGTTTATTTTCAAATTAAGATATTTATTTTAATATCATATCACCTTTCCAATAATTTCAGTAAGTCTTCATATTACATTACAGTCACTAAATTTCTTTGTGTCTTCTGACCTTCAGAATACACATTTCAAATTACAGCTTTCACCAAATATCATAATCCCTAGATATTTTTCTAGCCTATAGCCTAGGATCCTTATGAGAATTCCTGACATTAATAAATTACTCTAGAAAAAATGTAAAAATTCTTCCTCCATTATTAAACAGATTGAATCCATTTTTCTCCTCAGAGTCAGCAAATTAATATATGACATGTTAGTATTATATAAATTATCACTGTGCCTTAGTATGATCACATATGATGTGTATGATTATAACAACAAAATGCAAACAGAAACAAAAATCTTGGTGACAAGTGACAGTGAGTAAAGAATTTTAATGCTACAGCTTCAAAACGGTTATGATAAAATATGCTAACTAAACTGAAAGAATCACAGCATCTGTTTTGCCAACTTTTCAAGTTTATCAAATTCTTTCTCAGTCATTCCATTTCTCTCTGAGTGTATCTTCTTGGAAAATTATCAAGTCTCCAAGTAAAGATAAAATATTCTCTCTGTGTGAATGTTGGAAAGGTTTCATTTTATACAGAATTTCTCAAAAACTAGGATAACTAAGATTACCATCTCAAGAGAAAAGGAAAAAAAAGGTCCAAGGAGTAGAAACGTATTTGAAAAGTAAAAGCTTCCTGCCAGTAATATAGAAAAAGTTGGCAATCAAAACTTTGATTAATTCAATCACATACTGTCACTTTCAAGATTATGTCTAGTACATTAAAATAAACACTTAAATAATTTTGATATAAAGTAGCATGTCTGTGGATGATGGTGTCTGTGATGGTTAATTTTATGTGTCTACTTGGCTAGGCTATGCTGCCCAGTTGTTTGGTTAAACACTAGTCTAGACTCTGTTATAAAGTTCTTATATTTGATTAAATCAGTTGGCCTTGAGTAAAGCAGATAATCCTTTGTAATATGGGTGGGCCTCATCCAATCAGTTTAAGGCCTTAAGAGCAAAAAGGGAGTTTTCTCTACGTGTTCTCTTACTTACGGATTCTGGGACACAAGACTGCAGGAATATCCAGCCTGTCACCAGACCTATGGATTTTGGACTTCCCAGCCTCCTACAATCATGTGAGCCAACTCCTTAAAATAAATCTGTTTCTCCCTGTATAAATCTCTCTGGTTCTTTTTCTCTAGAGAACCCTGACTAAGACAGTATCAAAATCTCCAAGGGGTAAATCTTTGGACAGCCTCAAAGACAGTGCCTAGAATGGGCTGAGTACACATCCCTAACCCTCCCACCTTGCCTGACAGTCAGATACAGCAACCAATGAGAAACACTACTCTAGAGGGTTTCACTCTACATCTGTCAATCCTCCCTTCTTTGTGAATAGAGCTTTCTCCTGATGCTTGTCACATCACAGTCCAAAGATTGCTACCCCACTTTTGGACACCACTGCCCCATTCCAGCAAGAAGAAGAATGGAGAAGGCAAAAGGCAGAGGGACTAAGGGGTGTGCCCATTAAATCCAACCATTTTTAAAAGGATTTTCCAGAATCTCATTCAACGACTTCATAGTTGGAAAGAAGGCTGGGAAACAGAATCTGAGCTTTCCAACTTCAGTGGAAAGGGAGGTGTGGGTTGTGGGTGATTTTAGGGTACCCAGTGCAAACTGCACATCTCACTAGGACACTGTTAATGCTTAACCAGCACTTTCACGTTGTTGAATGATTTTGCCTCCTTGCTGTTACACCTCATGTCATCTTGTGTCTTGCTTCCTTGGTCCAGTAGAACAAATCCTTTCCCTTCTGTAAAAACCCTAACCTGCTCTTGTAAGCAGCATTTTCCTAAAATTGCAGTATAATATACACATAGAAAAGTACACAAAATACAAGTGTAGAATCTGATGAATTTTGATAAAATGAACACACTCATGTAAGAAGAAAGAGAATGTTACCAAAGCACTAAGTCTTCTTAAGTTTATATTATACCTTTATCTCAGGATACTAAAGCACATCTATAAAATCGATATGTGGGTAAAAGGACTTGTTAACTTATTTTATGGATAATGAATGACTGTTAAAAATATGAAGACTTGGATTTTCAAAATACAGAATGTGCTTCAATAGGTTTTCTTTTTTGTCTTGTAAAATCCATGAAACTGGCCATTTGAAAGGTGTCATAAAAGAGTGTTCTGTTGGAATTTTACCATGTTATCTGTAAGACAGCTACAGACAGGCCCTGCTAATCCTAGATGGATTTAAGCTGTATTATATTGTGAAGGACTGGTTTTAAATAGGCTAATGGGTACCTCTGAGGGGCATATTTAAGTATTTCTGGAATCACTCATCATGTAGCTGCTGAAAATGACAAGAAAAAGTAATTCTCCCTTAATTATATTTAAGTCAATAATAAAAAAAAAAAAACACTGATAAAGTCATGGTGATGGCTTAGCTTTCCCAACAATAACTTCCCTAAAGTACAGTGAATTCACATATATTACCTCAGTTATATCCTTTAGCCATACTTATTCAATCTGTAAGATGAACAAATAATCAGAGAAGCTCGACTATATGAAGAACAGGGCATCAGGATTGGAGGAAGACTCATTAACAACCTGCATTATGCAGATGACACAACCTTGCTTGCTGAAAGTGAAGAGGACTTGAACCACTTACTGATGAAAATCAAAGACTACAGCCTTCAGTATGGATTGTATCTCAACATAAAGAAAACAAAAATCCTCACAACTCGACCAATAAGCAGCATCATGATAAACAGAGAAAAGATTGAAGTTGTCAAGGACTTCATTTTAATTGGATCTACAATCAACGTCCAAGGAAACAGCAGTCAAGAAATCAAATGACGTATTGCATTAGGCAAATCTGCTCCAAAAGACCTCTTCAAAGTGTTAAAAAGCAAAGATGTCACTTTGAGGACTAAGGTGCACCTGACCCAAAGTGTGGTATTTTCAGTCACCTCATATGCATGCGAAAGTGGGACAATGAATAAGGAAGACTGAAGAAGAATTGGTGCCTTTCAATTTGTGGTGTTGGCGAAGAATATTGAATATACCATGGACTGCCAGAAGAACGAACAAATCTGTCTTGGAAGAAGTACAGCCAGAATACTCCTTGGAAGCAGGGATGGCAAGACTTTGTCTCAGGTACTTTGGACATGTTATCAGGAGGGAGCAGTCTCTGGAGAAGGACATCACGCTTGGTAAAGTAAAGGGTCAGCGAAAAAGAGGAAGACCCTCAATGAGACAGACTGACATAGTGGCTGCAACAATGGGCTCAAACATAGCAATGATTGTGAGGATGGTGAAGGACTGGGAAGCACTTCCTTCTGTTGTACGTGAGGTCTCTGTGAGTCAGAACTAACTGGACAGCACCCAACAACAACACCTCAGTTTACTCTCACCTTGAGCATAAAATGACCCATTCTACAGATCAGAAAAATAAGGCACAAAGAGGACAAATTACTTTCCTGCTTTCAAAAAAAGGTAGTGATCCTGCCCTACTTCTCATGCTTCTTCTGAATTCTCCCCCTTCTTGCCTCCCTCCCTGTACTACAGCCACAACAGTACCACTGTTGTCCACAGAAACTGCAGGCACAATCCCACCTCCAGGCCTTTGCACTGCCTGTACCATCTGCCTGAAATGCTCGTCCCCTAGACTTCTCTCTCCTCTTCCTCCTCCTCTGAATCTTTGCTCTTGACTTCTATTCCAGTACAGCTTTTGTCTTTCCTAACCATTCCCCATGCTCACTTCTTATTTTAAATGTTTGAGGCAACTGTGAGTCCAAGCAGGTGGCGTTTTCGCTTCATCTTGCTGCCAAGGCTCCATTTCTTGGGGACAGATTGCTACCAAACTTCTCTTCCATTCGGAATGCGCACCAGATGCCCTCACAATTCAAAGTGAAATAGTAAGTTCTTAACAGTGTGAATATTTACACTCTAAGTTTAAAAACTCACTTAACTTTCAACTCTTCTAATGGAATAAAGTTTCCATTCAGCCATCTTTTTCTGTTATTCCTAACACATTGCTAATATGCAGTTTGTCTCTTCCCATCATTAGGTGTTAATATCTGAGGCAACTTCAAGAGCACCTCAAACTAAACCTACCATGGACTAGGAAGGGGTCGCTATATTGAGCGGATATTGCTGGTGTCACCGCTGGATCCCCTTTCCTACTCCCATACCTGGGGGTTGGGGGAATTCTCAGGAAAGCAAAAGAACTGTCTTCCAATTTCCTACTGCGTTTCCAGGAGAGACTGAAATAAGGCCTCTCCCTCCCTTAACTTTCAGAGATTGCTACAAAGTCACTCCTGAGGACCACATGGAGTGGCATCAGTCAAAAACTGCCCCAGGAATAAGGTCAATCAGATTAAATATCTCATTTTCCCATAATCCCAACCACATGGGTTTGCAAAAAGGTGCTGATGCAAGTCAGGAAAGAAGAGGGTCTTTCCACATTCAAAACACACATCAAGGAATAAGCATCAGCTTGAAGGCAGTGAGGAGGGAGCTGGCAGAGAGCTTAGCTTAAGGATCTCATTCCCCAGCATAGCTTTCTACCTCAACTCTCAAACAGATCTCCCAGGACAGCTACCAGGGGCCACCTCATGGTGAAACAAAGCAAACTGTACCCACAAAACTTCCTCTACTGGTTCTGCTACTGTGTTTGAAATTCCTGCAACCAACTGCTTTGGCTCAAGCCTTTGAGAACCAAGGTTAAGATACAAACTTTAAGGCATAGCTTAAAATATAAATGACATGTAAATCAACTAATAAAATCTGCTTGCCAGTAAAAGAACAAGTGGTGCAAAAAGGGGCCCGATGGCAGGCAAATATTTGCTTCTGTTTGTTTTATGATATGTTTCTCTCTATCACTCTCTCTCTTCTTTCTTTGTGATGAGTCTATATATACAACACAAAATTTGCCATTTCAATGTTTGTACATGTAAAAATTGGCATTAATTTCATCATTGTATAACTATCAGCACTATCTATTTCCAAATTTTTTCCATCACCCTTAGAGAAGCTCTGTACCCCCCAAGCAATGATTCCCTGTTTCCCCTCCTTCCCACCCTTGGTAACCACTTTTGTCTCTATATTTGGCTATTGTAGATATTTCAAATAAATGGGATCATACAAGATTCGTCCTTTTGTAGCTGACTTGTTTCACTTAGCATAATGTCTTCAAGGTTCGTCTATATTGTAGGATATATCAGAACTTCATTTCTCTTGTTGTTATGTGCCGTCAAGTCGTTTCCAACTCATAGCAAGCAACCCTATGTATAAAAGAACCAGACACTGCCCAGTCCTATGCCATTTTCACAATCATTGTTATGCTTGAACTCATCGTTGCAGCCACTGTGTCAATCCATCTTGTTAAGGGTCTTCCTCTTTTTTGCTGACCCTCTAATTTACAAAGCATGATGTCCATCCCCAGGGACTGGTCCCCCAGATAGCAAGTCTAAAGTATGTGAGACGAAGTCTCACCATCCTTGCTTCCAAGGAGCATTCTGGCTGTACTTCTTCCAAGACAGATTTGTTCATTCTTTTAGCAGTCCATAGTATATTCGATATTCTTCTCCAACACCATAATTCAAAGGCATCAATTCTTCTTTGGTCTTCCATTGTCCAGCTTTCACATGCATATGAGGTGACTGAAAATACCATGGCTTGGGTCAGGCACACCTTAGTCCTCAAAGTGACATCTTTGCTTTTTAACACTAAAGAAATGTTTTGCAGCAGATTTGCCAATACAATATGTCATTTGATTTCTTGACTGCTTCAGTATGGATTACACCTCAACATAAAGAAAACAAAAATCCTCACAACTGGACCAATCAGCAACATCATGATAAATGGAGAAAAGATTGAGGTTGTCAAGGCTTTCATTTTACTTGGATACACAATTAACACCCAAGGAAAAAGCAGTCAAGAAATCAAGACATACTGCATTGGGCAAATTGGCTGCAGAAGGACTCTTTGAAGTGCTGAAAAGCATAGATGTCACCTTGAGGACTAAGGGGTGCCTGACCCAAGCCATTCTGTTTTCAGTCGCCTCATATGCATGTGAAAGCTGGACAATGAATAAGGAAGACCAAAGAAGAATTGACGCAGCTGAATTGTGTTGGCGAAGAATACTGAATATACCATGGACTACCAAAAGAACGAACAAATCTGTCTTGGAAGAAGTACAACCAGAATGCTCCTTAGAAGCAAGGATGGTGAGACTATGTCTCACGTACTTTGGACACGATATCAGGAGAGGTCAGCCCCTGGAGAAGGGCATCATGCTTGATAAAGTAGAGGGTCAGCGGAAAAGAAGAAGACCCTCAACAAGATGGACTGATACAGTGGCTGCAACAATGGGCTCAAGCATAGAAACAATTGTGAGGATGGCACAGGACAGGGCAGTGTTTCGTTCTGTTGTGCATAGGGTCGCTGTGAGTCAGAATCAACTTGACAACAACTTCCATGGGCTTTGACTGTAGATCCAAGTAAAATGAAATCCTTGACAATTTCAATATTTTCTCCATTTATCATTATGTTGTTTATTGGTCCAGTTGTGAGGATTTTTGTTTTATGTTGAGGTGTAATCCATACTGAAGGCTGTAGTCTTTGATCTTCATTAGTAAGGGCTTCAAGTCCTCTTCACTCTCAGCAATCAAGGTTTTATCATCTTTTTTCAAAAGTAGACTGTCAGGCCCTTCTTCCTAGTCTGTCTTATACTGGAAGCTCCCCTGAAGCCTGTCCACCAAGGGTGACCCTGCTGGTATTTGAAATACCAGTGGCAAAGCTTCCAGTATCACAGCAACATGCAAGCCACCACAGTATGACAAACCGACAGATGCATGGTGGCATTTCTCTTTGTGACTAAGTAATATACCAGTGTATGTATACACCACAGTTTGTTTCTCCATTTGTCTGATAATGGACATTTAGGTTTTTTCCACCTTTTGGCTATTGTCAATAGTGCTTCAATGAACATTAGTGTACAAATATCTGTTTGTGTTCCTGCTCAATTCTTTTGGGTATATACCCAGGAGTAGAATTGCTGGATCATATGGTAATTCCATGTATTACTTCTGAAAAAGCACAAAGTTATTTTCCATAGTGGCTGTATCATTTTACAATCCCACCAGCAGTGCACGAGGGTTCTAATTTTTCCACATCCTCACCCACATGTTGTTTTCCATTTTCTTCCTCATAGCCATCTTGGTGGATATGGAATGATGTCTCACTGTGGTTTTGATGTGCATTTCCTTAATGACCAATGATGTTAAACATTGTTTCATGTGCTCATTGGCTATTTGTATCTCTTCTTTGGTGAAATGTCTATTCAGCTCCTTTGCCTATTTTTAAATTGGGTTGTTTGTCTTTATTTTGAGGTGAGGCGTGGGAAAAGAAAGGAGAGAGAGAAATCTATTCAAGGCATAGGAGAGTGGGAGGACAGAAGGGCTGGGGTGGGAACGTTCCATAAAGGGAGGATGGTCTCTAAAATAAGCCACCTATGAAGAGTTCTATATTTTATAGCCTGATCTTGGATCAAAGAAGAGGAAAAGGAGAGAATGCTTTTGAAAATAAGCTTCTCCTAATTCAGAGTCAATCTCAGGTTGAATCAAGGCTACGAGAAAAGGGAAACAAAACTAATATATCTGGACACTTGATAAAGAAGAATGCCATTGAATACAGTCACCAAAGGGCAGCTTCCAATTCGATATAAACTGTTACAAAGGTAGAGGGGTGAGCCCTGAGGATGTTTGTCCATATTCAAGAAGGCAACTACCTCCCTTTCCCCCTCACTGCTCCCTGAGCTCTGCCATGATTACTTGAGACTGTACCACTCAGAAAATTGTATCCTCTGACCACAACCTCTCGTCTCCCCAGTTTTCTTACTTCCTTGCTCCTCATTCACTTGCTTTGCAGCCTCCTCAGTATCTCCAGTTCCCCAGACAACCCATCACTGTATGCCACTTTTCCCCTACTGGCTGACTAAAAGAAACCTAGTGACACAGTGGTTAAAGTGCTCGGCGGCTAACCAAAAGGTAAGCAGTTCGAAACCACCAGCAGCTCCATGGGAGAAAGATGTGGCAGTCTGCTCCTACAAAGATTACAGCCTTGGAAACCCTATGGGGCAGTTCTACTCTGTCCTATGGGGTTGCTATGAGTTGGAATCGACTCTACGCAACAGGTACCAGCTCACTTACTTGGACGAAGGACCAATCTCTGGAAAAGGGCATCATATCTGGCAAATTAGAGGGTCAGCGAAAATGAGGGAAACTCTCAGTGGGATCAATTGACACAACAGCCACCACAATGGGGTCAAACATACCAGCGATCATGAAGATGGCACAGGACTAGGCAACGTTTTACTCTGTTATATATAAGGTGGCCATAAGTTGGAGCCAACCTGACAGCAACTAACAATAACAACAACATATCCAGGCTCTAGGCTGGGACGTCCACTCCAGACATCACCACCTGTCCTAGAGACCTCACGAACAAAATACTGCTGATCTCGGTCAAAGCTAATCTTTTAAATCTTGTTCAAGCCCATACCCTGTCATCTCCAGGAAATAAGATATTGATTCACTAGATATTCTTTCAGTTTCTAGTATTTTAAACTTCCTTTTCTGTTGGCACCACCTCACCTCCCATCCTCCCTCCCACATGCAAAAAAAAAAACCCACCCCGTCCTTCAGTACACAAGGGACTTCCAATTGCTGGCCCCTACGTCTCTTGGTCTGAGCACTTTTCTCTGGCCATTGAATTTGTCTTTGTCCATCTGTGCAGATGGCTGGGTGTAGATGTGACTAATTGAGAGCAGCCAGGCATTAAGGGGGTGGGCTGAGCAGGCACAAACAACCCACCAATCCTTTAAAAAGTACAGTTTCAAACACAGCACTGATGCCCAAATCCAAACTACTCTATTACAATCAATTTTCTAGGCCTGCTTTATACCTAAGGCCTATGGGCTGGTGATAAAACAAAGAAAGACTCTTTATAAAAGGTATTTGGTTGGTAGGTCATGGGTGCATAAAAGCAACTGTCCCAGGGACCCCTCCCTACTGACTGGATGACACCTCCATGGCTTCGCTCAAGCTGCTGGGTTCACCTGGAATGGCTCCTCACCATTCTTTGGAAGACTTCATCTCCTTTGAAGTCTTAACCCAAGGAAAACCTCCTTTAATTAGCTTATTCTGCCTGCACCTCCTTCAGCGTTAGAACAGACTCCTCCCTCCAGAATGCTTCTGCCATTTATATCTCAGAACTTCTATCATATTATTGCTCTTATTTATAGATCTATCTCCCTTACTAGACAGTAAGCACCTTGAGGGACAGGATTGGGCTTGATGACTCTTTTGGATCCCCACTACACAGTGTCATATTCTACTTGTTTGTTAGATGGATAAATAAATAAATGAGCTAACAACTTATGAAAAGAAGATATTTCTGATACCTTTACATTAGCAGGGGAAATAAATGAAGATGTGATGAGTATTTAAAGGGTCCATTCCAAGAAATATCTTTCATTAAAAGGAAATGGAAGCAGGAAGTCACAGAATATAAGATTCCATGGAAGAAGCTTGGTAATCATGGTCAACAAAATCCTTACCCCTGGCTCTTGTATTAAGAACAGATCTTATGTTAAGAAGTCACAATAGTTCTACAACAGAACCACAAGCCAAGTGCTTTTTAGAAGGGCTGTTTGTAGCAATTACAATCCCCAGCCCAAAAACAATATAAGGAGTTATTTTCACATAAGGATGTACTGAGGAGTTGCCACAAATATTTTAAGTGGGACAGTAATTTATGGCAGAAACATCTCCGAACACATCTCCAATTTAATTTTCAAGAAAGTAAGCGTAGACGATCCTTTTGAGAATACCTAATAATAGATTCCAAAGAAAAATATTTGAATAGAAGCCTGAAGAATATATTACCATCTCAGAGATGACAGACATCCCATTTATATTTTACTATGTGTTAAAGTAGTAACCCCCTACAACATGATTATTTTCAGAAAGCGAGATTATTTGAGAGATTCACAGGTTACAGGAGATATAATTAACCTCGGATCAAGTGAAAGCTGGCAACTCAAATCCTTCTAGAAATCAAGCAGAGTATGACTCAATCAATCGAGCATGCTGGCGGGCAGAAAGGTAACAGTCAGATAACTTAGATAATGCTTGCTTAGAGAAAAGGGAGTCAGTCAAGTTTGCTCTACTGCATCAGTTCAGTATCTTGAAAAATCAGGGTTTAATAATTCTGATGGTGCCTCATCAATTTCTTAGCACGAAGAGGATGCTATTTTGTCCCAAGGGGCAGAGGTGTGTATAAATCATATCAACACAGTGGTCATTCTCTCTCCCTCTTTGTTCCTTCATTAGTGTTACCTCATTCATTCATTCAACAATTATTTGAGTATTAATTCTGCAGTAGACATTGGGCTAAATTTCTGGGGATATGAACTATATAATCCTGTCCTATGAATCTCACCATTTGGTGGTAGAAGCATAAACAAATGAGCAAACACATAAATGTTTCAAAAAGATAAAATTTTATGAAGAACATTAGTGTATGCTGTTACAAAATAACTTGTGGGTCAGGCTGTGCATATATATATATATAGGTTAGTCAGATAAAGTGGAAAGCGTGCCAACTCAGCATTCTAGAATTCTGAGGCAAGTTTCAGAGGAAGAAAAAGGCAACAGAGTTAATGGAGGCAGCAGGGGAATGGATGTAAATTATTGAATCTATCTTCATAAACAACAAACAGGACATTACTAAAGGAAATAGAGGAAAATGTGAATTAAAAGATTGGTGGTCTTCATGACAGTGAAACATCGCTGGTGTAAGTATATGACCAGATGGATAAGGATAGGAGGTTTGGTCAGATAATGGGACATAGGTGACTTTGATGTTGAAGGTGGTGGTGTTTCCAGTCGCAACAGGATCTGAAGTGTGACCCCAGCAGGGTGTGGTTGAGGTGGGATGGACAAAAAGGTCACTGGAAATGAGACGATCAAAGAACTAAGAGACAAGATAAGGAATTTAAACAACTCATGCTTCCCTGTTTTTGGAAAGTTGGTCCATAAAAGTATTTGCTTAAAGTCAGCATTTCACTTTTCCTTAAAGCAAAAGTCCCCAAATTTGTTATCTGTCTTTCTTTTTCCTCCGAGTAATACACCTTGCATTAGGCAAATCTGCAGCAAAAGACCTCTTTAAAGTGTTAAAAAGGCAAAGATGTCACCTTGAGGACTAAGCTGTGCCTGATCCAAGCCACGGTATTTTCAATCAGCTCATATGCATTGAAAGCTGGACAATGAATGAGGAAGACCGAAGAAGAATTGATGCCTTTGAATTACGGTGTTGGCAAAGAATATTCAGTATACTGGACTGCCAGAAGAATAAACAAATCTGTCTTGGAAGAAGTACAGCCAGAATACTCCTTGGAAGCAAGGATGGCAAGACTTTGTCTCAGGTACTTTGGACATGTTATCAGGAGGGACCAGTCCCTAAAGAAGGACATCATGCTTCGTAAAGTAGAGGGTCTTTTTTGCAAAAAGAGGAAGACCCTCCATGAGATGGACTGACACAGTGGCTGCAACAGTGGGCTCAAACATAACAATGATTGTGAGGATGGGGCAGGGCCAGGCAGTGTTTCATTCTGTTGTACATAGGGTCACTATGAGTCAGAGTCGACTCGACAGCACCTGACAACAACAGTACACCTTCAATAAAGGAAAACTCATGACTTCGGTATATGACATTCCTTTTTTTCTCACTCCCACTCCACCAGGACTTCCTTTCCTATTTACAACTGCATCATTTTTCCCACTAGACAATGACATTCTTCATCCCCCAAATCCTCACTCACCACACTCCACTTATAGCATAGCTCTGCAACCCAGAGAGCTTTGCCCTTTTGGATCCAATATGTGGCTTCCATAAATACCCTCAGGTGTGTGCTGCAAATATTAACTTATTAACAGGAGATGCTGAATTTCCCCTGGGTACTCATTTTCCGAGATAAACATGTCACCAGGCCATGTTAAAGAGATCAGTCTCTAGGAAAAGAGAAGCAAGATTGAGTTTTATGTTTCGTACTGGGAACTGTTGCATATTTATAAAATTTCAAAGCTGTATTACACATATTTTTATAACTGCATCTACACCAAAGGTATTTATACAATTAACTGAAAAGTATGCACCTGCCCAAGGTAAACTGTTTCAAAATTATTAATGAGCATTTTTCATACAAGAATTTAAATGACTTTAAAAATAACTTACATAATTATAAAATCAATCATGTTTACCATTGAAAATTTGGAAATAAAAAGGCACAATGAAATACAATCATAATTTCACCACCCCTAGATATAAACTCTGATAATATTTACCTTCTATTTAGATATCTAAGTACGGGAAAAAATACATCCCACTGTATATGAAGTTTCCAGCAGTACCTGCTAAAGATTTGTAGAATGGATGAACATAGTATATGTTTTGTTTTGTTCCCCACTTTAAAATGTCCTTATTTTGTTGTTGTTGTTAGGTGCCATCAAGTCGATTCTGACTCATAGTGACCCTATGTACAACAGAACGAAATGCTGCCCAGTCCTGCACCATCCTCACAATCATTGCTACGTTTGAGCCCATTATTGCAGCCACTGTGTCAATCAATCTCGTTGAGGGTCTTCCTCTTTTTTTGCTGACCCTCTACTTTACCAGGCATGATGTCCTTCTCCAGGGTCTGGTCCCTCCTGACAACATGTCCAAGGTACGTGAGACAAAGTCTCACCATCCTCACTTCTAAGGAGCTTCCTGGCTATACTTCTGCCAAGACAGATTTGTCTGTTCTTTTGGCAGTCTATAGAGTATGCAATATTTTTTGCCAACACCATAATTCAAAGGCATCAATTCTTCTTCGGTCTTCCGTATTCACTGTCCAGCTTTTGCATGCACATGAGGCTACTGAAAATACCATGGCTTGGGTTGGGCACCTTAGTCCTCAAAGTGACATCTTTGTTTTTTAACACTTTAAAGAGGTCTTTGCAGCAGATGTGCCCAATGCAATACATCGCTTGATTTCTTGACTGCTGCTTCCATGGGTGATGATTGTGGATCCAAGTAAAATGAAATTCTTGACAGCTTTGGAGGTTCAGGGTCACGGTTTCATGGGACATCCTAGTTAACTGGCATAATAACGTGTTTAGTGCCTCTGTTCTACCTCCTAGTTTGTTGTGTAGTTCCTGGGGTCTTAAAAGCTTACAAGAGGCCATCCATGGTACAGCAATTGGTCTCTATTTGCCGGCAGCAACAGATACCATTGCACTCCCACTAGGTTGGCTAAGATTGAAAAAAAAACAAAAAACAAAAAACACAGAAAATAACAAATATTGGCGAGGATGTGGAGAAACTGGAACCCTTATCCATTGCTGGTGGGAATGCAAAATGGTACAGCCACTGTGGAAAACAGTGTGGCAGTTCCTCAAAAAACTAAAAATAGAAATACCATATGGCCCTGAAATTCCACTCCTAGGTATATACCCAAAAGATTTGAAAGCAGAGACTCAAACAGAGACTTGTACACCAATGTTCACTGCAGCACTATTCACAATAACCAAAAGATGGAAACAACCTAAATGCCCATCAACAGATGAATGGATAAACAAAATGTGGTATATACATATAACACAATACTACTCAGCCAGCAGGAGAAATGAAATCTTGATATCTGCTGCTATATGGATGCAGCTTGAATATATTATGCTGAGTGAAATAAGTTAATCACAAAAGGACAAATATTGTATGACCTGACTTACATAAAAAGACAAAAAAAGTCAAATGTATACAGACCAAAGTTTATTAGTGGCTACCAAGGGTGGGAGGGAGGAGGAAAGGGGGGGTTATTGCTTAGGGTGTATTGAGTTTTGATTTACGGTGATGGAAAAACTGCATAGATTAAGGGCAGGGTTGCACAGCCAATTACTGTAAGTGCTGTCAATAAGTTGCACACCTATAGAAAGTTGAATTGACAAAAACTGTGTTATAGACATATTTACAGCAATGATTAAAAAAAAGAGAAAGTAGCTGCTGAGGCTGCTTATGTACAACTTAACACCTCATGGGATTTGGTTCCTTGTTTTGGAGGTTTAGAGTCATGATTTCATGGGACATCCCAGTTAATTGGCATAACAATGTGTTCAATGCTTCTGTTCTACCTCCTAGTTTGTTGTGTAGCTCCTGGAGTCTTAAAAGCTTGCAAGAGGTCATCCAAGGCACATCATTTGGCTTCTATTCACTTGGAGCAACAGAGGAAGCAGGAGAGACACGAATAGGAGGAGGAAATGGAATTCGTGGTTTATTGCCTCCAAGAACAACTGACTCCTTTGCCATGGGACCAGAACTGGATGGTGCCCAGCTACCATTACTGAACATTTTGATCAACGATTCTATAGAAGAATATTGATCAAAAGTAGAACAGAATTTCTGATCAAAGGATCCTGATCAAATGTAGAACAGAATTTCAAATTCTCATGGACTCCAGACTTTCTGGAGCCATGGAGGCTGGATGAACCCCTGAAACTACTGCCCTATGATAAAATTTTTAAACCTTAAACCAAAAATATCCCCGAAAGTCTTCTTAAAACCAAACAATAGCTTAGCTTAACTTATCAAATAGTATCTGCCTTGAGCATTATGCTCTTTTAAGAACTATCAACCATATTTTTACATAAATAACGTGCACCTTCTACATTTATTTACCAACCATGTCCTCCCCCCTTGAGGTATTTTTGTAAGCTCCACGGTGCCATTGTGGCAGTTATGAAAGTATCTCGTGGGTGGAGGGCACACTTGGCAAACAAATGTAGAAGGTGTGCATTATTTGGGTAAAAATATGATATATGGGATCAAATTGACAACAGCAAGTTGAAATATTCTATGGGAACCTTATGGGGCAGTGAGTTTATGTTAATGGGAGAGGAATAACGCAGAAATGGAGGGTGAGAACAGTTGCACAACTTGAAGAATGTAATCAAAGTCACTGAATTGTACACGTAGAAACTGTTGAATTAGTGTATATTTTGCTGTGTATATTCTCAGCAACAACAACAAAATAAATAAAATTTAAAAAAAAGAATAAAAGTGTATTTGCAAGACAGCGATTACACTAACGATCCATGGAATTAAAACTGGATAAGCAGTGAAGATACCCTTAATAGATATCTTTGGCCCCTATTAGAAAAATACAATTTTAAAAGTGTTATTCCTAAATGAAAAGTGTGTACATTTTTAATTTTGATACATATAGCACAAAATCTCTCTAAAATTTTACATAACCATCGTAGTGTAAAAGAACGTCCACTACACTGTCCTCTTGTGCCACGATTTCTTTAATTTTTGTCCATTTGATATGCGACAATGGTATCTTTTGGTTGTTCTTTGAGCTATTGTTGTTTGTTTGTTTTACTACACTTATGTCCCTAAAACAAAATGTACAATAACAGGATGGAGGTACTTGACAACAACACACAAGAACATGGGTCAGAGGAGTTTTAGCTGGAACATGCAACAACTCTATGGTGTGATATGGTTGCATTAATAAAGTGTGTCCCATTCACCAGCAGTCATAGTCCCATTCACTTGTGTCCTGGAAAGATTTTCTGGGGTCTTGTATTGAGTTCTGGATAACATGCTTTGAGAGAGATATTTATAATCTGGTATTCTACCATGACAATAAAGTACCTTCCTAAGGCCACCAAATATAAGACATAGTTAAACGTTTTGGAAATATTTGGTCTAAAATGGAGACTTCCATGGAAGGAAGAGAATGTAGCAAAGATAAATTAGCATGACACTTGTAAAGAAATAATCTGAATAATTCACGGATGATAGTCTACAAACTTCATCATCATAATTTAAAAAAAGAAAGATTCAAGGGTAGAATTTATAAGGAGACTATTACAACCTATGAAAGTAGTTCCTAACAAAGCAGAAGTGTCTTCTCCAGTCCTCTGGAGTTTTAGACTGAGGCTGAATGATAAATAACTACGGGCTAGAACAAGGATCTTTACCTTCTTCTCTAACTTTGGTATCACTGATACTTTGAGGGTGCAAGCCCCATTTTCATAGAGATAAACTCACTTAAACTAGTTCTCTTTCGGAAATTTCTAACATGGTCTGTTTTTCCAACCAAATAATGTGAGTGTCTCATTTAGCTCTCTGTACAGAGGTAAAGTAAAGGTCACTTTGGTTTATTAAACTTTTGGTTGAATACCCAACCACTATCAAAAAACATATATTTAAATTTACAACTGTTTGTCGTGAAGCTTAATATCTATTTGAACTTCATGCCTACAGGATGACAAGAAGAACGTACTCAGAGACCTTTTTCTTCCCAATTTCCTTGCAGTAGGGCTAGCTTTGACAGAATGATAAATATTTTTAGCAAGTAAAAAAATGAATGTTTAATACTGGACGTAATGTTTGAATTTATACAGATGCAGTTCACTGTAGTTATTTCAGAAGATTTTCTTCAACTTCTCTGTGGCTCATGAAATGACTGATCGTGCCCTAACAACCTTTGCTATCTCCACAATCTACTTGCTAAGAATGAAATCTAACTCATGAGTGTCAACCTGATGCCAACCTGCTCAACTCCTAAAGAAATTAAATCAACATCACAAACATAACTAACTGGCTTCTCTCATCTATAAACCTTCCTCCACTGAAGAGTTAGAGATTCTACATCATACTCCCAGCTCCAGAAGGACAGAGAACACTGAGAGAGGCAAAACACACTGTAGAAGCTAAATAGTAAAAGACAACACAAAGACACATGTTGAAAATTCAAATACTATAGGAGAGAGAGAGTTTGGAAAGTCATCTAATAGTGGTTGAATTAGGTATGAAAGCGATATCTAATTATCCAGTTTACTCTTACAAACCTTTATTTTTACAGCAAAATACAGACCCAGCAAAGAAGAAAGATACTGGGCAGAGGTCATACTATTTTATATATCCTACTATTTTACTATAGTCCCTATGGGAAAATAAATCATGAAAACCTTATACTTAACCCTTGTAAGAAGGTTTTTCAGGTCGTGGCTGAGAATAATTTAATGGGTCACTCTTCCCCTTCACTGCAATCTGGAAGGAGAAAAGGAACAAGAGGAAGATGTTTACCTGTGTTTTATGTTTATGCTTGAGCCCACTGTTGCAACCACTGTGTCAATCCATCTCAAAAGAGGTCAAGGGTGTCTGGGGGCCATACTCTTCGGGGTTTCTCCAGTCTCCTTTAGGCCAGTAAATCTGGTCTTTTTTTTGTGAGTTAGAATTATGCTCTACATCCTTCTCCAGCTCTGTCC
>NW_004444040.1:8532590-8588307 GCF_000243295.1 Trichechus manatus latirostris
GGTAATCAGTGCAGGGCAGGTTCCAGTAGGCCGTGCCTGTGCTGCTTGGTGGTGTCATGTTAAGTGCACAGTGCAGGTAGGCAGGATGTAGTGGGGAGATTGTTATGAGTGGAGCTAAGATTGATATGGGAGAGAGGAGAGAGGACCAGGAGCCAAAAACATACAAACAAACATAAAAGAATGCTAGGGGAGCTTGCCGTTGGAGTGGAGAGATGAGAGACTATGAAATGGAGAAAAACAAAAAGGAGAAGAGGAAAAAAAAAAGAAAAGAAAGGAATGAATAAATAAAAAATCAGACTGGTTAAAGAACATCAAAGTTCCCATGGATCCCACCGGTGCGGCTATGAGTTCTTGGGAAGTTGTTCTCAGGTGTTGCAGTACAGCCTGGCTAGAAGGCATAGGAGTATACAACACCAGGTATTCAGGGAATAGAAAGAGAAGGAAGATATAGAGAGACGAGAAACTGAGTAATGAAGAAAGACAAAAAAGGGAAGAAGAAAGAAAAGGAAACAAAACAAGTTAAAAAAAAAAGAACAAGAAAAGCCCCCAAAAGAATAGAAAAAAAGAAAAAAGAAAACCCAACGAAAAAAGAAATGCCTTCAGGGATCCCTCTGCATGTCTGTGCAAGCTGAGCAGGTAGCTTCCCAGCCACGCAGCACCACCTGGCCAGAACAGGCTCCCAACTCAAGAAAAGGAAAAGAAAACAAACAAACAATTGAAAACAAACAAATGAACAAAAGCCCCAGGATTCCACCAGCGTGGCAGCCCAGACCCGGAAAAAGCTCCACACTGAAACGGAGCTCTGCAGCCTCTCAGGAAGGAGCAAAGATGGTGCACAGAGCTAGGTATTTGAGCAAAAGGAGGGGGAGGTGGTGAGAGGTAAGGAAGAAATGAAAAGAAGCGGAAAAAAAGCAACACCAGCAGCCAACAAATGGCACTCAGAGAGCCAGCTAGTGCGGGCTGGTGGAATCCAAGCAGCCAGTGCTTCCCAGAGAAGAGACTGTGGCCGCAGGAAGCAGAGGAGGCCGAGTGGGGGTGAAGAGGGGTTGGGGGTAGGAAAGCAGATATCGCAAATTACTGGTTGTTTTGTCTCCCATTGGAAACTCCGTGAAGGTGCTTTCTCATACCCCCTGTTTGCTCGTCTCCGATACTAGTCCAAGATGGCAGATCCGCGCTGTGTTAGCTGATAGGGGACCTCTGCATGAATCTCTCCTCGCTCTCAGTTCTCTGTCAGTTTTCTCACTCCATTTGGTGCTTGGCTGAGTTCTTTATCTCTTCATTTGATGTTTTAGGGTTTCAGGATTGTTTTCTCTGTTCGGCTTAGTTTTTTGGATCTTTGCTGTGGAGGGACGGCATGGTGCTTCTGCCTAGAGCGCCATTTTGCTGGAACTCCTGGAGACTTGTTTTTTGCCAGTGTGTTCAGTGCACTTCAGTACCATTGGTTCTTGATCATATGCTACCTGCTGAAATGATTGAACATCGATCAATTCTTTCTGGTATGGTGACTGTGTATTCTTTCTACCTTCTTTTGATGCTTCCTGTGTCGTTCAGTATTTTGCCCATAGAATGTTTCAATATTGTAACTTGAGGCTTGAATTCTTTCTTCAGTTCTTTCAGCCTAAGAAATGCCAAGAGTTTTCTTCCCTTTTGGTTTTCTAATTCCAGGTCTTTGCACATGTCATTATAATACTTTACTTTGTCCTCTCAAGCTGCCTTTTGAAATCTTCTGTTCAGCTCTTTTACTTCATCGTTTCTTCCTTTCACTTTAGCTACTCTACTTTGAAGAGCAGCTTTCAAAGTCTCTTCTGACAGCCATTCTGGTCTTTTCTTTCCTTCCAGTCTTTTTAAAGACCACTTTTTTTCTTCATGTATGATGTGTTTGATGTCATTCCACAACTCATCTGGTCTTCAGTCATTAGTGTTCAATGCGTCAAATCTATTCCTGAGATGGTCTCTAAATTCAGGTGGAATATAATCAAGGTCATACTTTGGCTCACGTGTACTTGCTCTAATTTTCTTCAGCTCCAACTTGAACTTGCATATAAGCAATTGATGGTATGTTCCAAAGTTGGCCCCTGGCCTTGTTCTTACTGATGATATTGAGCTTTTCGATCATCTGTCTCCACAGATGTAGTTGATTTGATTCCTGTGTATTCCATCCAGCGAGCTCCGTGTGTACAATCGCCATTTATGTTGTTGAAAAAAGGTATCTGCAATGAAGAAGTTGTTGGTCTTGCAAAATTCCATCATGTGATCTCCAGCATCGTTTCTATCTCCAAGGCCATATTTTCCAACTACTGATCCTTCTTTGTTTCCAACTTTCACATTCTGATCACCAGTAATTATCAGTGCACCTTGATTGCATGCTTGAACAATTTCAGACTGCAGAAGTTGGTAAAATCTTCAATTTCTTCATCTTTGGCATTAACGGCTGGTGAGTAAATCTGAATAATAGTCGTATTAACTGGTCTTCCTTGTAGGTGTATGGATATTTTCCTATCACTGACAGCACTGTACGTCAGGATAGATCTTGAAATGTTCTTTTTGACAATGAATGTAAAGCCATTTCTCTTCAATTTTTCATTCCTGGCATAGGAGACCATATGATTGCCTGATTCAAAATGGCCAATACCAGTTCATTAACTCACTAATGCCTAGGGTATCGGTGCTTATGTGTTCCATTTCATTTTTGATGATTTCCAATTTTCCTAGATTTATAGTTCATACATACCATGTTCCTATTATTAATGGATGTTTGCAGCTATTTCTTCTCATTTTGAGTCATGCCACATCAGCAAATGAAAGTCTCAAAAGCTTGACTCCATCCACGTCATTAAAGTCATCTCTACTATGAGGAGACAGTTCTCCCCAGTTGTCTTTTGAGTGCCTTCCAACCTGAGGGGCTTATCTTCCAGAACTATATCAGACAATGTTCCGCTGCTATTCATAAGGTTTTCACTGGATAATTTTTTCCAGAAATAGACTGCCAGGTCCTTCTTTCTAGTCTGTGTTAGTCTGGAAGCTCAGCTGAAACCTGTCAGCCATTGGTGACCTTGCTGCTATTCGAATACCGGTAGCACAGCTTCCAGGATCATAGCAACATGGAAGGCCCCACAGTATGACAAACTGACAGTACACACAGCTAATTCCTCCTTTTCTTCTTCTTCACAAAAAGTCTCATCAAAATTTCAAACTCTGCCAAGTGTGAATGCTACCATCAATCTTGGAAGTTTATGATTTGCTGAAGACAAAAATAATTAGATTGTACACCCTACATGGATTGCCATAAGAAGGAACAAATCTGTCCTGGAAGAAGTACAACCAGAATGCTTCTTAGAAGCAAGGATGGCGAGACTTCGTCTCACATTCTTTGGACACGTTAATCAGGATGGATCAGTCCCGGGAGAAGGACATCATGCTTGGTAAAGTAGAGGGTCAATGAAAAAGAGGAAGACCCTCAATGAAATAGACTGACACAGTGGCTGCAACAATGGGCTCAAGCATAACAATGATCATGAGGATGGCAGGACTGGGTAGTGTTTCATTCGTTTGTACATAGGTCACTATGAGTTGGAACCGATTCGACAGCACCTAACAACAACAAACAATGTCTCTCATGAATATCCTATTGTGTTCTAAATGAAGAGTTTCCTATTCAGCACTTACAGAAGCAGCAAATTTTTAGGCAAAGCTTCTGAAAGACTTACCTAATCACTTGAAAAAAAATTTAGGAGACATATTTCTGTAAAAATACAAGACAGATTTTTTTGTTACAGTATATATAGCCAGGTAAATTATTTTTGCCAGCTAGAAAAACTAAACATTTTCTTCCTCTCTTCATCTCCACCATGATTGCAAATTCATTTTTAATTAAATGTGATATTGGCAAGATTTGTAATTCAATGTTTGAATATGGTAAAATCTTATTAATAATAAAACCTTATTAATTCAGACTAGTTATAGGAAAGTCCAGTATGAATTAAGGTATCTCAATTCAGAATAGCCTGAGATAAATTAAGATTCGTTAATTCCATGTATAAAAGTAACTCAAACTGAAGCAGAAGGTATGAGGCAAAGGATTGTGTTCTGCTGATATCAGGGAATGCAACCTCAGGGAGCAAGAATGAGGGGCACAGGTGCTGCAACAGGGAAGCAAGAAGAGCCAATACAAAAATGTTTTATGGTGTTGGCCACCACTAAGGGTAACTAGTTTCACTTATTCTCATGAGATCATCCTCTAAGAAGCCATATGGAATGCTGCTTAGGGCAGTCAGTATAGGGGAAGAAATAGGCATGAATTTTTTGAGTCATTTTTGTTTCCCATTGGTCCAAGATTCATTCTTTGGGGCATTAATTTCTCTACATTTCTGCGTTGTGCATGCATGTGCAAAAAGCCAGATCCAGTGGTGTCCCATGCTTTGGACATAAACAAGGGCTACCCAGGGCAGGGAGTCCCTGGGTGGTGCAAATGGTTAATGTACTTGGAGGTTAACTGAAAAGGTGGAAGTCTGAGTTCACCCAGAGGTACCTCAAAAGAAAGGCCTGGTGATCTACTACCAAAAAGTCAGCCACTGAAAGCCCGACAGAACGCAGTTATATATACTCTGACACTCGTGGGATCACATGAGACAGAACTGACTTGGTAGCCACATGTTTTTTACCTGGGACAGAAGGCAAGAGGCAGATGGCTCAGGCATAATGTGAGATGAAGCCACATTGTACTTGTGAGAAGCTGGCTGAAGCCCCACACTGAGCTGATGGCTGTTGCAGTGACTGCAAGAAGAGGTGAGTGAGGCCAAGAGGATCTGCAGTGGCATAAAAAGAATGTCAGATGCAGCCATCATTGTAAATATGGGGGAAGGAGCTAGTGTGTACACCTATCTGCTTTCGTATGCATTTAAAGTGTCTGGAAAGGTACCCAAGGAGCCCTGGTGACGTGGTAGTTAAGTACTTGGCTGCTACCCAAAAGGTTGGTGGTTCAAACCCACCAGCTGCTCCGCAGGAAGATGTGGCAGTCGACTTTAGTAAAGATTACAGCCTTGGGGCAGTTCTACTTTGTCCTATAGGGTCACATGAGTTGGAATCGACTTATCAGCAGTGTTTTTGTTGTTGTTGTTGTCGAAAAGGTACCCCAGAAACTATTAACATTGGTTAACTACTGGGAAGAAATAACTTCATAAACGGGGAAAAGGGCTAAACTGTATACATTTTTGTCTGTCTTTATTTTTGGACAATATGAAGTGTTTCTTATTCAACAAATTAAATCATTGAAAAATTAATAAAACCTTGAAAAAGAAATGAGATGTAAGCATATATTTAAAAACCATACAGAAGAAACATATAACCTTGGGAGTTGGAGACACTGGATGTTAGAGAAGGGACAGACAGGAGATAATGTCATTGCTCTAAATTCCCCACTCTTTCAAAGTGGGACTTTAAGATATTCTACATTAATCAATAAATATAAGTGTCAAAATATTGTTTAAAGCTAAATAGTAACCAACAGAAGAAATGGAGCTAGAAAAGGGGGACTTAACTTCCTTTTATCCTCTTTTGTATCATTGGAAATTTTCAACACGTACAAATATCACTCTAATATTAAAACACTGCTTAATAAAATTTTTTTTAAAATAGAAGTTTTTAATCCATGCCCTCAAATCCAGGCTAAATACAGGGCCATTAAGGTGTTGCACCACAAAGATCACCACTAGCCCTAAATCAAACTAAAAAAACCAAACCAGTTGCCATCCAGTTGATTCCAACTCATGGTGACTCCGTGTGTGTGTCAGAGTAGAACTGTGCTCCATAGAGTTTTCAAAGTTGTGACCTTTTGGCAGTAGATTGCCAGGATTTTCTTCTGAAGTGACTTTGGGTGAGTTCAAACCACCAACCTTTTCGTTAGTAGTTGAGCACTTAACCATTTGAGCCAGCCTAGGACTATCCACTAATCCTCAGACAGTATTATTAGAAGGGCACCAAAGATTCCAACAACATTTATACAACACTTAAGGACAACAACCAAAAACAATCAAGCACTTGTAAATCAAAATATTGCCACTGTTATTAAAGAAAACAAACACTGCACAGAAGAGCTTATTTTAAAAATGTAGGTTTACTAGAAATTGACATCTAGAATTAACAGCTGCAGTTGCCTGAAACTACAAAACCCCTCTAATAGGAAATCAATGACCACTTACTACACCAAGCCCAGATAGCATGAAATGGTATGCAAGGGCACATCGGAGCACACACTGGAGGACTGTGAAATGCAACACTCTAGCAAAGTACTTGAGAAACAGCAGTTTTCCTAAGACTATAGGGATAAATGCACCTTCTGTGAAAATGGAGATATTCTATATCCAAACAATTAGAATCACTTACTAAAAGCAAATAATAAGAAAAGAAAAAAAAAAAAAAAGGAAGATTATCAGAAAAATACATCAGCCTTCTAAATAAACCTTCTCTGATATAAAGGCAGATTAAGTGGATGTTGGAAAACTGATTTACTCTACTGCTACTGCCCACTGCTGTCAAGCCGATTACTCTAGCACCGGTGATTTAATCTAAACTGATTTTCAGGCATACTTAATCGGAAAACATGATGCAATTATGTATCTGTGTTAAAGTATCAACTGTAACAGAAAAATAACCTTCTGATAGACATGTTGTGGGAAAAAGTCAAATTAAAATAAATGGGGACATTATAGTCTGTACATTGTTCAGAAACCAGCGAATCCCTTTCTCAATTAAGCATCCCTAACTCCAATATCTTTTTCAGGAA
Source organism: Trichechus manatus latirostris (assembly GCF_000243295.1). Classification (NCBI taxonomy): domain Eukaryota; kingdom Metazoa; phylum Chordata; class Mammalia; order Sirenia; family Trichechidae; genus Trichechus; species Trichechus manatus. The sequence goes on from NW_004444040.1 coordinate 8,539,372, forward strand.
TAAAAGCTTGAAGCCTTTGCAGAAAAGGCATCCCCCAAAATCTGACATGTAACGTGCCATATACCAGCTGGAGAAGTTCATTATCTTTGTAGTATAAGAGTGAATAAAGGCAAATATTGAAAAACATCCACATATCCAATTAAGGTTTACAATGCCTCCAGAAGCCCACCTGGAAGGCATGGAGTCCTAGCTTTTGTGGGTTACATCCTAGGACCTGGCCACTCACATTATGGTCTGTGGATGAGCAGCCGCAGCATTACTTGTGAAATACAGAATCTCAGGCCCAATCCCAGACTTGCTGAATCAGAATCGTGTTAACAATAGCCCTAATGATTCATATGCTCATTGAAATTTGAGAAGCACTATCATGGTTTCCCAATCTTGGAATGCTTACATAAAATACAGAGTCCCACATGCCTTCTCAGACCTATGGAATATAGAGGGATCAACCTGTATAAATATGTTTAGCAAGCTCATCAGATAATTCTTAATATCAGGCACAGAGGGTAGACATACATATCAATGCAAGGGAATTAAGAGTCCAGCAACAAACTGATAGATACATCTATGGTCAATTGATAATTGACAAGGGTTTAAGACAATTCAGTGGGGAAGGAATAACATTTTCAACAAATGGTGTTAGGACAACCAGATAGCCACATGCAAAAGAACCAATTTAACCCTACCCTACCTCATAAAATATACAAATTAAATTTAAAAATGGATTAAAGACTTAAATCTAAAAGCTAAAACTACAGAACTCTTAGAAGAAAATATAAGTGTAAATCTTCATGACCTTGGTTTAGGCAATGGCTTCTTAGATATGACACTTAAAACACAAACATCCAAAGAAAAAAAATAGAGAAACTGGATTTCATCAAAATTAAAAACTTCAGTCTAGAGCAAGACAGTCGTGTGAGCAGAAGCATGCTCCCATCCCCCTACAAAAACACCAAAAGACACCAAGCAGAAACTGAAGAAACTGGCAGAACCAACTTTGTTAGAACTCTGGAAACTAGTCAAAAGATTACAGCAATGGCTGAATCAAGAAAAACGTGACATATAAAGGGTAGGAAAGTTTTGGTTTTCTAGTCTCCAGCACCCAATCCCTTTCCTGGCTCAGCACAGTCACCTTAAAGTGGAGGCAGCTCGCGTCCCCAGAGAAGGAGCAGAGCAGACTTCATTTGCAAATTATTGTGTGTGTCTGTTCTAACCTGTCTGGAGGCTGCCTGAAGGACTGAAGTAAGGTGCTCATCTTGGTTTGGCCTGTCTCAAAGCTCACACAGGCCTGAAGAGCAGGGCAGTGGGAACAACCTAAGGTTGTAACCGCCTGTAGCCACCTGGAGCTAAAAGTGCCATCAAGGCATACAATGGTGGTGTTGTTAGTTGCCACTGAGTTGATTCTATTGAGTGATTTCAACTCATGGTGACCCCTTGTGTGCAGAGTACAGCTACTTCGTAAGGTTTTCAAGGCTGTGATCTTCCAGCAGATCGCCAGGCCTGTTTTCCGAGGCATATCTGGGTGGATCTGAACCTGGACAGAGAGCTAGGAAAAGAGTTCATTTCAGAATTTAAGGCTTTAAAAAGCACTGTGTATACAGAGAATACAGAAAGCCATGCACATGCCCAGGGCAAGACACATGATCAGAAATGACCTGAGAACACTCTATGCTTTCACTTTTGGGCTGAGAGAGGTTTTTTTGTTTGTTTTTTTGTTTTGTTTAGCTATTCTTTCCCCTGGAAGGTAAGGAAATCTCTGTCAAAACACTGAACACAAGCTATGACACTGAGACCTCTACGCCCACATATGTCCAGAAGGGCAATCTTTGCAAAATTAGTTAGTGGAAGTCATTAAACAAATGGACAAATACAGAATTCAACAACTAGGGGGAGGAACCTTAGGGAAGGGAATGATTCTGATTTCCAGAGTTACTACATTATAATATTTAAAATTTCCAGTTTCAACCACCACCACCACAATAACAAGAAATCACAAGGTATACAAAAGGATGACCTACTCAAAAGAACAAAATAAAGTGACAGAAATTACGCCTGTGGAAGCCTAGTTAATGGACTTACTAGACATGACTTTAAAATAAGTGTTAAATATGCTCAAAGAGCTAAATGAAAACACAAACAAAGAACTAAAGAAAATCAGGAAAATGATACAGGAAGAAAACAATAATATTAATAAAGAGATAGTTAATAGTTGTGGAATAATTTGGAAAAGGATAGAGAGACTAGTTGCAAAACTTGAAGAATATAATCAATGTCACTAAACCGTACATGTAAAAATGGTATATCTTTTGCTACGTCTATTTTCACCAAGTTAATTGATTAAATTAAAAAACAAGGAAGAAGAAATTAAGTCAATTAGTACTTTAAACTTTATACTGAAATAAACTTATTCATTTTTTCAAAAAGAAAAGTGATGGAAATTATAAAAAGGAACCCAAAAGAAACAGTGGAGTTGAAAATACAATTATGAAAATGAAAAATTCACTGGCAGGGTTCAACAGCAGATTTGAGCTGGCAGAAGAAAGAACCAGGAAACTCGAAGCCAGGACAATTGAAATTATCAAGTCTGGGGAGTAAAAAGAAAAAAGCATGAAAAAGGTGAACAGAGCCTAAGGGACTTACAGGACACCATGACGAGAACCAACATACGCATTTTGGGAGTCCCAGAAGGAAAGAGAGAGAGCAATGGGCAGAAAGAACATTTCAAGAAATAATGGTTGAAAATTTCCCAAATTTCAAAAAAGACATGGATATACACACCCAAGAAGTTTAACTAACTCCAAGTAGGATAAACCAATGTGATCCTCACTGAAATACAGTATAATTAAACAGTATAAATTAAAAAAACAAACAAAAACAAAAATAAAGAGGGAATTTTAAAAGCAGCAAGAGAGAAGGGAATTGTAACTTACAGAGATCCTCAATAAGATTAAGCACAAATATCTCAACTGAAAACACAGAGGTCTAAAGGCAATCGAATGACATATTTTAAATGCTGAAACAAAAGAAGTGTCAACCGAGAATTATATACCCAGCAAAACTGTCCTTCAAAAAATGATGGTGAAATTAAAGCATTCCCAGATAAACAAAAGATGAGGAGGTTTGTTACCACAAGATCTACCCTACAAGAAAAGCTGAAGGGAGTCCATTAGGTTGAAGTGAAAGGATACTAGACAGTAACTCAAAGCCATAACAAGACAACAAGATCTCCAGTAAAGGTAATTTCATGGCTATCTATAGAAGCTAGTTTTATGGTATTTTGTACTATAACTCTACTTGTTATGTCCTACATGATATAAAAGACATGGTGGCCTAATCCTACTCATATATACAGCCCCTAGAGAAACTGTCACTCGGATGAATGAGAAGACATGTTCAAGAATATTCATAGTGGCATTGTTTGTAGTTGAAAAAGTTGGAATAAATTTAAAAGTCCATGTGGCAGGTACTGGTTAGATACTAACCACTCCCCATTCCACTCTCTGAATACAGAATAAGACTACATTTCCCAGTCTCCCTTGTAGTTCGTTTGGGGCCACGTGGCTAGGTTGTGACCAAAGCAAAGTGGGTGAAAACGAGGTCTCCAGTTCATGGTCTGGCCATGAAATAGTCCATGTTATCCTATTCTGGCCAAAAACAAGCAAACAAATAAACTGCCCCATGCAATCTTGCATTCCGGCTTATCAGCCAGCTAAGTATAGAAGATCTAGCACAGGACTCCAAGGACAGTGACCCAGGATGGAAAAAGTTAGGATTCTGAGTTCACATTTGAAGAGAGTTTCCCAGAGAGCATCAGCCTTAAACTTTATGAGCAAGAAATGAAATTTTACTGTTGATTTTGGGGATTTGTATTACAGCAGCTGTTATTATTTACTCTGACTGTCACAGTCCATTGACAGGAAAACAGAGAAACAAGTTGAGGTATATTCATACAACTAAGTACTATACATCAGTGAAAGTTAATGAATTAGTGCCATATATGTCAGCATGAATGAATCTTACAAACAGTGATTAAAAAAAATAAAGAAGTTGCAGGATATGATAATGTAAAATGAAATCATTTGCATTAAGTTTAAGAGCACACAAGACATTTTTATATACTGTTTAGAAATACCAATATATTGCAAAGCACAAAGAACTGCATGGAAACGATAAGTATCAAACTCAGGGGAATTGCCACACTGGCAAAGAGTTTTGTAATTCTTCAAAAAGTTAAACACAGAGTTACTATATAACTCATTTCCACTTCTAGGAATATATCCAAGGCAATTGAAAACTTATGTTCACACAAAAACTTGTGCACCAATGTTCACAGAAGCATTATTCATAATAGCCCAAAAAAGTGGAAACAACCCTGTTATAGATTAAATTGTGTTTCTCCAAAATATGTGTTGGAATCCTAACCTCTAAACTTATGGATTTAATCCTGTTTGGAAATAGGGTTTCTTTGTTATGTTAAATAGACAATACTCAAGTAGGATGGGTTCTAAATCTAATCACTTCTGAGCTATAAAAAGAGCAGATCAGACACAAAGACACACACGTATCGGGGGAAGGCAAATGCCATATGAGGACTGCTGACAAGCCAAAGAAACAAGGAATGCCCAGGACTACCTATAAGGAAGGAATCAATATGGCCAAGACTCTGATTTAGACTTTCAGTTTCCAGAACTATGAGAAAATAAATTTCTGTCCTTTAAAGCCACCCACCTGTGGTATTCGTGTTACAGCAGCCCTAGGTAACTACAATAAACCCAAATGTCCATTAATTGATAACTGGATAAATGAAATATGATATATCCATAAAATGAAATATTATTCAGTCATAAAATAGAATGAAATACAGATAGATGCTGCAGCACGGATGAACCTTCAAAACATTATGCTAAGTGAAAGAAGCCAGTCACCAAGTATCACGTATGTATGATTCCATTTATATGAAATGTCCAGAATAGGCAATTACATAGAGACAGAAAGTAGACTGGTTGTTGCCTAAGGCTATGGGTTTGGGGGAAATGGAGAGTGACTTCTAAGGCTTACTGGGTTTCTGTTTGGGCTGATGAAGATGTTGTAAAATCGATTGTGGTCATGGTTTCACAACTCTGTGAATACCAGTGAACTATACGATCCAATTGTATGGCATATAAATTATATCTCAGTAAAGCTATTGTTAAAAAACAGAGTGGTAGTTATCTTGGGGAGAAAGAAGGAAATGCAATTTGAAGAGAAATACACATAATGACTTTAACCTATATTTGCAATATGTTTTACACTGGGTGGTTGGTATATGGGTGTTCACTATGTTATTCGTTCTATCTTGTGTGTGACTAAATTATGCATCATAATTTTGTTAGAAAAATGCTTCCAGAAGTGTGATCTGTGCCCTAACTGTGTGGGAAACATCGTGACTATCACTTCAAGTTCTCAGCCAACATTCTCAACCATTGGCATGCACGAGAAACACCCACGATGCTTACATGAAATTATAGATATCAGGGCTTCACACCAGATTTAGCGAATCAGAGTCTCTGGGAAAGTAAACCAAAAAACCAAACCAGCTGCCATTGAGTCGATTCCGACAAATGGTGACCCCGGGTACGTCTGAGTAGAACTGTGCTCCATATGGTTTTCAATGGGTGGTTATTCAGAAGTAGATCACCGGACTTTCTTCTGAGGCACCTCTGGGTAGACTTGAACCTCCAACTTCTCAGTTAGCAACTGAGTGCATTAACCATACCACCCAGGGACTCTGGGAATGTAAACTGATCACGAAAAATAGCCAGGCATTTCTGCTGAACAATCCAGTCAAAGAACAATTGATGCTACTTTTCTGGTGAGGCGATGCAAAATTGTGTTACTTTTTTGGCAGCCTCGCCACAATGATGACTGAGATCTTGGGGTCTGAGGATAACCCTATATTTTAAAAAATGGAAAAGAGAAAATAAGTACATAACGTGAGGCAATGAATATCTACTTTTAGAAAGGAAAGTAATAGCTAATACAACTGAATGATCACAGCAGGCAAGTGACTTATTTTTTCCTCCCATTAGGGTTTTAATTGTGTGCCTAGTTGGACTCTGTCTCTTAAGAAATGCCTTGTCTTCAATGGTGCAATATTTCTCAAACATTTAATTACTTACACCCCAACTTCTTTATTTCTGCCGCATCCCTATACCACCTGTACTATTATTTATTTACAGTTTTATGTAAACCAATTTTAAATTGACTCACTTTAAAAATTAAACTTATAAATTGCAAATAAATTCATGAAATCTCAAGTTTGATGTGCCTCTTATATGTTTAAAAAAAAAAAAAAACCCACTGCCGTCAAGTTGATTCGGACTCATAGCAATCCTATAGGACAGAGTAGAACTATAGGGTTCTCAAGGCTGAAAATCTTTATGGAAGCAGACTGTCACATCTTTCTCCCTCGGAGTGGCTGGTGGGTTCGAACAGCTGACCTTTCAGTTAGCAGCCAAGTGCTTTAACCACTGTACTACCAGGGCTCCTCATATATGTTTACCCAGTGCCATCGAGTCAATTCTGACTCATAGTGACCCCATAGCGTTCCCAAGGCTGTAAATCTTTATGGAAGCAGACTACCACATCTTTCTCCCAAGGAGCCACTGGTAGTTTTGAACTGACAACCTTTCAGTTGGCAGTCAATAGCTTTAACCACTGCGCTACCAGGACTGCTTTCATATATGTGCAGTACATATTAAAAAAAAACTCATAGCTATTATTAACTATGTTTAAGTTTGTAAACTGTCTAACATAACACATACCACACGTGGTACATGAACCATCTTTTGGAGAACACTGCTTAAAATGTTGTAAAGTTAGAATTCTATGCTGGCTAAACTTCTCTGACCTGTTGAGATGTCAAAATTTTGAAAGCTTCTGACCACAGGATCCTATTTATTTTCCCTCTAATTTTCTGTTCTGTAAGCATTTTCCAAACACCTAATCACTACATTCTGATATTAAAATGATATTGTCACTGCCTCCTAAGATTTCACTCACTAAATCACCTTACCTTTGCTGGTTGGAGTTAAGTTCCTAGTAGTAGGCGTCCCTCGTTACTCCCTCTACCTTTCAGGTAGTGGTTCTCAACCTTCTCTGTACCTGGGGGACTTTCAAAATCCTGATGTCCAAGCCATACCTTAGATCATTTAAACCAGAATCACTTGCAGTCGGGCCTGGGCATCGGGATTCTGATAGCTCCACAGGCGATTCTAGCATGTAGCCAATCCCACCCCTTAGAAAGACACAAATATCAGCAAGGCAAACAAAGGCACTTAGGCAGTATTTAGCCAGGTTTAATTTAGCAGATAATTTCTTTATGGGCATCCCCAGACACAACATTTTATACTTCCAACTCCATGATACCAAATTCTAAATAATGTTTGACCAGTAGCTGTTAAAATTATGCAATTACAAAATGTACTCTATTCACTGTTACCCAAAAAGAGAATCCATTTCTTAACATAGACCACTAAAAATTTGCGAAGTCAAGTTTCATCATCTCTTGATACAAACAAATAAAAGAATTGCAAACTTTAAAACTATATATATATATGGTTTTTAATTTATTGCACCATATTGGTGTGGTGGGCAGAGTGGAAGCCTGCCCTGCCAAGTTGCCAAGAGGTAGCCCCACTCGAGACCCCTGGTACCTGACCAGACTCCCCCGAGTGCTGCTGCTAACCCAGCACTACCCTGGTGGGGCCCTCCCCAAGGGAATCTCCAAGAACCCTGACCTTCTGCCCATCCAGACCAACCATTTCCTGGCTGGTAGATATTCAGTTCACAGTTGCTAGATATTCACGAAGTAAGTGTTCAAATAACTCTAGAGATATGACAAACACTATGGAAATCAGCTCATAAAAGAGACATCTGGCAGCCGCATCAGCAATGGAAGCAGTGTAATAGGTTTATATAGATAGCAAAATTTCATACATTCCGTGCTGCCTAAGCATTACTTGAATATCTTTTTAACGGCTGTGGAATATTTAAATTGAGTATAATGAGCACCAGATTATTTAGAAAGAGCTGGCCAATGATCCCCTCCTTACAAATTAATCTGCCCCAAAATATGATCAAATCTGATTTCATGGAAGGTACTTATCATTGCAACATTGTGTACTATCACACCACTTTCCTTTTCCTGTGATTTACCAAAGACTACTGGGTTATTCTAAATGCTACAATGTCTACCTATACTATGGAATAAAAACCAAAAACTAAACCCATTGCCACTGAGTTGATTCTGACTCATAGTGACCCAATAGGACAGAGTAGAACTGTCCTATAGGGTTTCCAAGGAGCAGCTGGTGGATTCCAACTGCTGACCTTTTGGTTAGCAGCCGAGCTCTTAACCACTGCACCATCAGGGCTCCAGACCATTGAATAGTACTTATCCAAAAAAAGAAGTGAACTATTGATTTACGCAACAACATGGATGAATCTCAAAATAATTATGCTGAGTGAAAGAAAAATGTACAAAATGTATGATTCCATTTATGTAAATCTAGAAAATGGAAGTTAATATTAGAACAGAAAGCAGATCAGTAGTTTCCTGGGATGAGGGATACAGAGAGAAGAAGGAGAGAGGGATTACTAGAAGCAAGAGCAAACTTTTGGGAATGACATATATGTTTATTATTTTGACTGTGGTAATGGTTTCATGAGTGTATACATATATAAAATCTTAACAAATCGTACACTTTAAATATACATAGCTTATATGACAATTATATCTCAATAAAGCTGAAAAATAAAAACTAAATGTAAACAACATCTCTGCCTTCATAGGGCTTACATTTTGATAGCTGGAAAGAAAACATTTGAATAAACAAGTACGTACCATATAATGGTAAGTACTAAGTACTACAATTAAAATCAGTTAGCATGATGTTCACCAAAAAGTACATTCAAGAATGTTCATAGCAGCACTGTTATAATAGCCCCAAATTGGAAACCATCCAAATTCCCATCAACAGTAGATTAAATAAATAAATTCTGTGGTATATTAAATTTATTTATTAATTAATTGTGGTATATTCCCACAATGGAATACTCCATAGCAATGAGATAGGAGTGAACTACTACTACACATAATAACATGGAAGAATCACACAAAATGTTGAATGAAAGAATCCAGGCACAAATGAGTACTGCCTCTATGATTCCAATCTGAATCCGTGCTGATAGATGTCAGGATGGCAGGTACCCTTGGGTGTAGTGACTAGAAGGAGACAGAAAGGGGGCTTTTGGCGGCTAGTGATGTTCTCTCCTTGCCCTGGGCGCTGGTTACACAGGTGTGTTGACTTTGTGAAAAATTCATCAAGTTGTGCTCTTAAGATTTGTGTACTTTCTTTTTGGTATGTATGTTAAGTATCAATAAAAATATTTTAAATAAATTAGCAAGGAAGCCATGTGATGTGACAGGCATGACGGGCTATTTTAGGTTTGATCAACATAAACACCTCTCTGAGCAGGTAGCACTTAGGCTGAGACTTGAATGAGCCAGGTAGGTCAAGTTCTTGGGCTCTGCTTATTCCCAGAAGGGTAGTGGCAAATGCAGTGAGCATAAATAGGAGAACCCAGCAGAGCACGTATGAGATGAGGTCATAAAAGGACACCATAAGCTAGGTAAGGGATTTAGTTTTTGTTTAGATCGAATATGAAGTCATGGGAAGGTTCTCCAAAGGAAATGTGAGGAACTGATGTGTTTTTCTGAGTTTCCTGATCTGTTCAAGCCACAATTTTGTCATTGGTAAAATGAGGATAATGTAAAAATGATAATGCATACGAAGGGCATAATACAGTGCCTAGCAGGCCTTCAAAAATGGTTGTGGTTCATATTACCGTATTTTATTGAACCTAAGATACTGGAATTGCAAAGTGAGCCATTACTTTACAAATCAACCAAAAGAAAAAGAGTTGGCAATTAACATATAATAGTTACCACTTAGAATTTTTAGTTTATGCTTTTTAAAAGGGTTCTTTTAGACTTACTGAGCCATAGGTTTCATCATATGCCACTCTTATGCATATATAAAAAAGAAAAATATAAGCAAAATCAATCAGTTAATTTAAGTTATTCCTAACATTTCTTCCTATTCTGAGTCTGACTGTTCTGAATTATTTTGGACTCAGCATCCTCAACTTCCAGGTCTGAAGAACTTATAGAGACAAGGACAACAACATGAGGGTGACCCCCTGAAAGTCATGGGATTACTTTTGCCATCTACACTGTTAGTTGGGCTTTGTAAATCTAGGTTAACATTTGCATTCACAACCTGAATATGAATGACTATCCCCAGTCCTCAGAAACACAGGGAGTGGAAACTGAAATGCGTTGTTGAACACTTGGCATTTCTTGGGAAGAAAGGCACTGCATAGGGTCTAGGTGATGTTACTGGGTCAACTGCCCTCTTGGAATGGCTCACCAAATTCATAGTCACTTCTCCATCCCTTACGCCCAGTGTTACATGGAACAGTAATGCAGTATGCTTTTTATTTTCTTTCATATGTCAAATCCTTGTTCCAATATAATTTTGTAATGGTTCCATCTCTGTTGTAACTCTTTGTGTTCTGGATTTATTGTTGTTCTCACTGCAGCCCCAGTGATTCAAAAATAAGTCCTTATTATGATTAAAGGTCTACTATTGCAATTCTTTTTTTTTTTTCCCTACTATTTGAAACTGTTTCTTTTTTTCTGCCTACTAAAATGGTAATTTAATTTAATCCCACAAACTATTCAGGGGAAAATAAAACCCAATACTTTCTATTTCAGATGCCATATGATAACTCCTGCTTAACTCTTAAAGAACTCAAACCAACCAGTCATTTCTCTGGTTTTCTTTTCCTTGAGGCCAGACATACAGCTTTTCATAATGGATTGTGACAGTTGATTTTGCAAAGCAGAAATTAGGTGCACTGTTCAGAGAGCTCAAAAGTCACACTATAGTAAACCAGTTGCCATTGAGTCTATTCCAACTCATGGTGACCCTGTATCTGTCAGGGTAGAACTGTGCTCCATTGGATTTTCAATGGCTGATTTTTCAGGAGTAGATCACCAGGTTTTTCTTCCCAGGTGCCTCTGGGAGGACTTCAATCTTCAGTCTTTTGGTTAGGAGCCAAGTACATTAACCATTTGCACCACCCAAGGGCTCCAACATGCAGTAGAACTCCCAATCCTGTGTAATTGGTCAGTGGGATTTAATGCGAACTCTGAATTACTGGAGATTGGAACTTAAGGATCAGCATTGCATTGCAATTATGAGTGCAGGCTCTGCAGAGAGACTTGACTGGGTTCAGAAAGTGTGGACTTTGGGCAAATTGTTTAACTTCTCTAAAGCTTTATTTCATCATCTGAAATATGGGAATTACAGTAGTACTGACCTCATGGGACTATTCTGAGCGTAATATCTGGCACATTATGAGTGAAATAAAGGTTAGCTATGATTACTATTCCTATTAGTATTAGTTCTATTATTCTACTCTAACTACCACTACCCAAGCCAACGCAGTGTGAGGAGAATAATAGAATGGGAAATAAACCCAAACCGAACCCATTGCCGTCGAGTTGATTCTGACTCATAGCGCCCCTACAGGACAGAGAAGAACTTCCCAATAGGGTTTCCAAGGACAGGCTGATGGATTCGAACTGCCAACCTTTTGGTTAGCAGCCATAGCACTTAACTGCCATACCACCAGGGTTTCCGTCAGAATAGGAAATGGGACACCTAAATCTCATCTTGTATCTGCTACTAACTGCTTGTGACTGAACACATTTTTTACTTCTCTGGTATCTCTTTGACAGAAGCTAAATCACGGTATAATCAGTTCAAAAATTATACAAATAAGGGCACAGGACATAATGACTGCAATGTGGTGTGGAGCCTCAATACTAATATAACTTCAAGCTCTAAGTTTCCGTGATTTCAAGTCTATACAATAAAAAAGTCTTATTCAAGTGAAGAACTTTCAAGTCTATACACAGAAGAGCCTCATGTGCTACCATTTACTGAGTGCTGACTTAGGGTCTAATTCTGTGCTAACCATGATTTATTTCTTCATTCTTTCATTCAACACATATTTACTGAACCCCTAATATGTGCTGGGTCCTGCTCCAGCTCCTAGGGGTACAGGGCTAAACAAAACAGATGAGGTCCTTGATCTCATGGCATGAGTATTTTAACAGTGAAAGAAAAAAACAAAAAATGAACACATAAATGAACAAGGTAATTTCAGACAGTGAAAAGTAGGTAGAAAATAAACCAGAGTCACATTTAGGGGTGCAGATGCTGATAATGAGATTCCTAGTAGTATTATTCAGGCAAACGAATGAATTGGATCAATTTGCACAGTTAGGAAGGGACCGAGCAGGGGCCCAGGACCCAAGTCTGCCAGGCTGGAGACTCCAGTATCTCACCTACTATGCAAGCTGCCTTTGTATTATGAGGTGTTGCTCAGTAACCTGCTATGGTTAGTACAAAGTTGTACTCCAGGTCGACCCCTGTTATTTTTATCAAATTCCAAACCTGTCAATTCTGAATTAATGAGGTGTCACCAGGTAAGGGCCAGGCATGACCAGCTGTCAGCAGAACCTTGTCTGTGGAGTCACAGAGCAGCTGGGTCATCAGCTAGCTACCTCTGTCACATAAAACTCAACTGCTATTTACAAAAGAAATGTTCAACCACTTCTATTGTGAAAAATTAAAGAAAGTTGAGTTTCTTTTGAAAAGCGAAAAAGAAAAGAAGAAATGCAAATACATAACGAACACACCCATCAAATATGTTCCTATTCACTGTTCTTCCCACCTTTGATCTGGAAGAAAATTGTCCCAGGGAATTTTTATTTTTTTCTGGAAGGAAACAAAGGTCTTCAATCTCCTCTTCTCTGGAGGAGAGAGTGAATGAATATACAGATTCTTCTAGACGGCAACCCAAGGATCCCCAAAGGAGGTAAAAGGAAGGAAATGATAGGGTGCTAAAAAACTAAACCAAACCCATGGCTGTCAAGTCGATTCCGACCCATAGCAACCCTAAAGGACAGAGTAGAATTGCCCCACGTGGTTTCCAAGGAGCAGCTGGTGGATTTGAACTGCTGACCTTTTGGTTAGCAGCCATGTCACTTAAACACTGTGCCATCAGGGCTCCAATAGGGTGTTGAGGACCTTCAATCCATTAACATGGGAACAGTGGCTCACAGGGCTGACTCTTGCAGGGGCTGACTATTGGCAAGAACCAAGAACCCGAACCATTTCAGGGAAGCAAATATACCTGCACAGATGCACACAGACCCTAATGTTCCTAAGGCCACGTAATGGAAAAATGAAATGATCACGAAGTACATACCCAATACTATTCCATGGCGAAGTCTAGAAACATTATGGTCTCAGAGGGACCAAGGGCAATCATTAGATAGGAGTCTAGACTTGCCATTTTCCCTGGAATACATGAATATCCAAAACAAAACAAAATGGTAGACACGTATCACTCTTAAGGTGGACAGAACACAGGCTAGCAGATAGGATGGCAGAAATAAGACATACAAGCATATTGAACATCATTACAACTAAATAATAACAGCCAAAATAATACATAGTAGTCATCAAAGTTACTTTCTAATAAGTCTTTTCCAAAAGTTGAACTGACCTAACAAGCATGAAACTATACAGGACAGCACAACACCACATCATTTAAATCACTAAAGGAAAATATACTCTGTATGAGAAAGCTGAAGAAAGAAAATTTCAGGATAAGTTGAGGGCTTGGGTTGCATACATTTCATGTTAGTTTGCAACAATATGTCCCCACTAACTCACATAAGTTCATTTCCATGAGAAACGTTTAGATTGCAATTATCACTAATTTTCCTCCCATTAAGTTAGGTTCAGCATATGCAAATGACTTTTCATTTTAATTCCAGACTAAATTAGTATATCAACACAAATTTATTTCTTACCAAGGTTCCGAAATAGAAGTAGCAGTACAATGGCAAAAATGAGGGCACAAAGATGAAGAGCTAAGAGCACGAGAGCATAAGAATAAAGAATACATGTATAGTGTGTTTGGAAACTGGTAGTTCATTTCCTGGAAGGATATATTTAAAATACAATCAGTCAGTAGATTAGGACTGTCAAAACTATGACACAAGAGAAATTTCACTGGGATAGAAAACTTAGTGGAGCCTATAACTACATCAGTCAATTTTACCTTTATTCACTCTAATAAACATTTTTTCCCCTACCCACATCCTGAGTCAATTCCAACTCACAGCGACCCTATAGGACAGAGTAGAACTGCCCATAGGGTTTCCAAGGCTGTAATCTTTATGGAGCAGAGTGGCTGGTGGGCTTGAACTGCCAGCCTTTCAATTAGCAGCCAAGCACTTAACCACTGCAGCACCAGGGTTCCTTCTCCTGATAACAGCATCCTGATAATCCTTGTGGATCCTCACTACCCCCACCTTCAGGCCAGGTGGTTTGGGAGAAAGTAACTCCACTCTTAACACTAGGGGTAAGTTTGGACCCAGGTGGTGCCCAAAAGAGCAACACAGTCCTCAAGATGCAATAGACTAGGAATAAGCACTGACACTTGCCCCACAACAGTCAAATCAGAACCACTGAAATTCAGTCCTGAGACTTTTGTTGGAACTATTGGGCTAGAGAACATTACCTACTGGATTTTGAAGTTAGCAAGATCTAAACCTACAGCTGTAGAGAGCCATCTTGTCAGCATAGTGGAAGAGCCTGCCTGAGAGTGAAGCCCACAGAAACAAGCAGAGCTGGAAGATGGGGAAAGATGGCACCATAATAAGATTCTTGAGCTCCAGAATCCAGCCAGATACCTGGACTTTTCAGCTATATAGGCCAATATATTCTTCATTTACTTGATCCACTGAGTGGTGGGTTTCTATCTCTTTCAAGCAAAAGAATTCTGTTGAAGGCACTCACTCTCCACTTCCCATAGCATCCAGCTGTAAATACAAACTTTAGCTTATAGGGGATATATCCAGTATTTCCTCCCAATAATACAAACTCTCATGAAAAAATGAATCAAGAGGTAGAATTAAACCAAAAAAAAAAAAAAAAAAAACCAAACCCATTGCCATCAAGTCGATTCCAACTCATAGTGACCCTATAGGACAGATTAGAACCGCCCCACACAGTTTCCAAGGAGAGGCTGGTGGATTTGAACTGCCGATCTTTTGGTAAGCAGCCATAGCTCTCAACCACTATGCCAACAGGGTTTCTGGAATTAAAAGAAACGCCTATTTTCTTTCAATGCATTTGAGAAATTTTTAATTTGCCCCATATACAGAAGGTCTCTTCTACTTTATTTTGGGTTCTAATTAAATTTGGCCAAAATTTCTTTTCCTGGTAGATACAAAGAAAATACGCACTTAGAATTTTACTTTGCAATCATGGTTTCATTAATACAAACTGATGGAAGTACATGGAAATGTTAGGTCTCTGACTGACTCGGTCTCTGAATTTTTGCAGAGACCATTTCATACTATCTCCACTCACCTCTAACTCGGCATCATTATTGCTACCACCACCCCCACCCCCACCTCCCCTCTCAAATTCAAGAGATGACTTTGCCTCCTTATTCAAAGATAAAAAGAGAAGCCTTTAAATAGGAACTTTTTCAGCTTCCCAACACCAAATTTCCCTAGATCTACCCTATTCTCTCCTTTCCTTCTGTTCCAGTATATCAGTCTCCTCTCTAGAGCTACTCCCTCCATGTGTTCCTGGGTATTTCCCTCTACACCCTCTCAACGACATAAATCTTCAGTTCTCTTAATTACATCTTTCATTTTCTCTCAACTGAATCCTTGCCATTAACATTTAAACATGCTCAATTCCTCTCATCTTTATAAAAAATGTTCTCCCTCAACCCCACATCCTACTCCAGCCACGACTTTTCTCTCTCTCTTTTTCTTGTCCTTAACTCTTTTCAGTCCTTCACGGTCCTAGCAATCACTGATATGACCACATCAACTTTGGATCTCCTTCTTGCTCCACAGTTATTTGAAACAGATGGCAAATTTGAAAACACTCTCCTCACTATCTTAAACAACTTCAATGGATACGTTCTCATCAGGGAAACCATCTGGATTATTTTCGAAATCCCCACTACAGGTGGCTACCTGCTTGCCCAATATCCTCACGTCTTCCAGATCAAATATATTTTCACCATCCAGTTAATATTCACTAACATTTACTGTATACCCACATATAAATATGACTGAGGCTTGCCTCTCTACCCTAAGCATACTTACTATAATCTCTTCTTTCTCCATGCAAAACAATTTGTAATTTGGGGTTTCTAGCAAGGCCTATACTCAAAATCATTTTTATTATTCATGGCAATAAATATACTTTTAATTATATATTCTTCAATTTATCCTATTTTCATGGTATCTACCTTAAAAATTATCATGGGCTTGAACCACATTATATGGGACATAGAGTTCCATTAATGCCTTGGGAGAGACAGCTTAGCAACTGGTCCACCGATGCCCTACAAGAATGCAATTGCATTACATGGGTAAATGCTTTACTCCTGGGGAATATTTTACCCTTTCTGTTTCATAACAAGGTCAGTTTTAGCCATACTTCTGTTCCATTTTTCAACATTAGATGCATTTAGCAACTGCATGCTTAATTATCTAAGACTCCAATTCATCATCTATAGTTATACTGTCTCATTCATTTGGGGTGAAAATGACTTTGAGTGCAACTTAACTCTCTTGTTCAATGCCCTTTTATCAATTGTGCATGTGGTGTCCTGGTTTACACTAACAGATGGCCCAACCAATACACTTACAGTTGGTAGCAAAAGAGAAGGTTTTTTACAATGACTTCTGAAGGATCTCTGACGTTTTGCAGGCACAGGCTAAGGGGACAACAGGTATGAATGTAGCAAACTCTGTTCATGTCCACCCACATGCCTATACCCTACTGGCATCCAACTGCCAGCATTTGTGTGGCTGGGAGTCTTCTCAAATCATGGAATGAACAGCAGAACTTCCAACAGAGGAATTAGCATCCCTTGGGAACAGCCTTCAACCAATGACAGATGAGAGCTGGTGTATAAATACCCAGCTCCCTCCCCTTCAGATGGAATTATTCTGAGGCATGAGTTTAACACCATTTCTAAGTTTCCCCTGAGTATTAAACTCCAGTTTTGATAGCCTTTCCTTCTTTGTGTTACTTCCTCTCTTTCCAGCTGCTTATTCATTGAACTTTCCAAATAAACTACTCACTCTCAAATCCTTGCCTCAAGGTGTCTTTCTGGGTAGAACCCCAACTAACATAGAGAAGGCAAGTGGAATTAGGCTTAAGAATTTGAGGAAATAATTACAATGAACAATGACCAAAGCTTTACTCCTGGTTTTTCCCCACAAAGTTACTTCTCCCACTCTTCACTTTCTCAGCCGATGGCAATTCCATTCTAGTTGCTCAGGACAAAACCTTGGAGTTATCCTTGATCCCTCTCTTTCTCTCATAACCTTTACTCAGTTATGAGAAAATCCTGTTATCAAAATACATGAGAACTGCGTCTTTTCTCATCACCTTCACTGCTGTAAGCCTGGTCAAATCATCATCATCTTTTGCCTGAATTACTCACTGTCCTTCTGACCAGTGTCCCTGCCTTCATCTTTATCCCTCTCAACAGAGAAACCAAAGTCACTCCTATAAAATATAAGTCAGATCCTGTCCTATGCTCAAATCCCTCCAATAGCTCCCCATCTTCCTCAGAGTACAGGCCCCGGTGTTTACCTTGGCCTCCAATGCCCAACATCTGACTCCTCAGCTCCCTGACCTCATTTCCTTCTACTCTACTCCTCATTCACATTGTTCCAGCCACACTGGCCATGTTGCACTTGCTCAACAAAGCCAGGCATTCTCTACCTCAGAGCCTTTGCATGGGCCATTCTCTCTGCCTAGGATGCCCTCCAGTACTTATCTATAGGAATACTTCTCTCACCTCCTTCAAATGTCAACTTCTTAATGAGGCCTACCCTGGCCACCCATCCCAGCATTCCTGATCTTTATCCCACTGTTTTCAAAGCTCATATTACTTTCTGACATTCATACATTTACTTATTATGTTTATTGTTTACTGTCTCTCACTCCGTAAAACCAAACCAAACCCATTGCCGTTGAGTCTATTCCGACTCATAGCAACCCTATAGGATAGAGTAGAACTGCCCCCATAGAGTTTCCAAGGAGCAGCTGGTAGATTCAAACTGCCTGCCTTTTGGTTAGCAGCCGTAGCTCTTAACCACTGTGCCACCAGGGTTTCCCCACCCTCCATAAGAATTAGTTTTATCTGTTGTGTTCGTTGTTGTGCCCCACATGCCTAAGTGCTAACCTAAATAGAACATAGTAGGTGCTCAGTGAATATCTATTGAATGAGTGAATGAATAACTTGAGTAACCATTTGGGAATGGTCATTGTAATAGCTGTTCCCTGTAGTTTATCTAGCCTGGTCAACGGAAGAAGCAGAAGTAAGCACATGCCATCCTAATAGATCCAGATCCAGCTATCTTTGTTTATTTTAATCTACCAGTTAAGTGATTAACTTAGAACAAAAGTTTATTTTTGTTTTTGTATTTTTCTGTTTTACAGTGACATCTCTAATAATTTGCACATGTTGGCCCATGTAGAAAAGAAAACCTTCTTCAACTAGTGGACTGTGCTCTATATTTAAAATAAAATTGAGGTCTCCAAAGAAATGGAAAAATAATGTCTAAAGTCTTGTCTCACTCTTCTATCCCAAGTAAATAAAAACTCAGGGACAGCCCTGGAATTTTTTATCCCTTTTGTTTTTCATTATTTTTTAGTAAGGTGCAGTGATATCACTATTCTTAGTCTCCCTGGGTGATATCAATATTGATTTTGAGATTCTTCCAGCCATTCTATAGAATGCATATCATTTATATAAGTTTCTGCTTCAATACTGTGGGTATATTTGCATACTGAATATTTTACATTTTCCAGATGAAACTGTTGATAACATGATAACAAATATGATAACATCCTTTTGAGTTTTGATAATCCCTAACTCCAGCAAGCTCAAGACTGTATGATTCCCACTCCCCCATTTCAGTTTAATTCATATGGAATACAAGAGAAAATTTTTTATAATCATTCAGTATTGAAAAAAATATTGAAAAAGTTAGTTGCTGAGGCCTAACTAAACAAATATTTCCACCAACTAGTCCAACACTTGATCTTTTTAAATAAACCTTATACCACACAGGAGACCTTACTCTTGATTTTTTTTCTAGGCGAGGATTATAAAATGCATCTTTCTAAAATGGAATTTGTCTTATATTTACGTTTTTAAATAAATTGGCCTGTATTTTCAGGAAATAAGATTAAGAAGACACATTATATAAGGGATAAAATAATCTAAAAACACACAGCAATCCTTCCTGTAATCCAAAACTGACAAATTCAAAGCCTTCAAGGACCAAGAGGATAATATAAATGATCCTTAGTGGCGCAGTGGTTAAGAGTTATGACTGCTAACCAAAAGGCAGGCAGTTTGAATCTACCAGTTGCTCCTTGGAAACCTATGGGGCAGTCTTAAAGGGCCGCTATGAGTCGGAATCGACTCAGCGTCAAGGGGTTTCGTTTGGTCTTTTTGGATGGGGGAGGCAGCTGCTACTCCATTACCCAGCTACAGTGGACGAGTGCCGTGAGGAAACATGGTCAGTGTTGCCAAATTTTGCATTTCTATGAGTATGAATTTTTCTTTTTTAAGAGAAGTGAGAAATCTGGATTTTAAGGGTATATTTCACACTTATGTGTGTCAAACAACAAATTTAGGCCACAAAAATAGAAACTCTGCTCTAAATCAACATCATCAAATATTTAGTACCTAACAGAATAACGTTTTGCCATTGGGTTGATTATGACTCACAGCGACCCCATGTGTTACAGAGTAGAATTACTCCATAGGGTTTTCTTAACTGTAAACTTTACAGATGTAGTTTGCTAGGCCTTTCTTCCTAGTCCGTCTTAGTCTGGATGTTCCACTAAAATCTGTTAAACATCATAGTAACACGCAAGCCTCCACTGAGGGATGGGTGGTCACTGCGCAGGAGGTACCCTGGTTAGGAACTGAACCAGGGTCTCTCACGTGGAAAGTAATACTTCTACCACTGAGCCACCAATGCCCTCAACTACTGTCAACCTGCTCATATCCCTTCTGGATATCACTCTAGAATCTTCTCTCTCTAGGAATCCTGCCACAAATATATCTGATCAGAAGCCCAAAGAGTCCCCTGAACCCACATTAGGGAACACCTTGCTAAGATCACTTACTTTGATTCATTTCCCTTCCAGGCCTTCCTAATTTTTTTTTTTTTTTTTTCATTTTATAGTGCATCTGTAACTATAGAAAAAGGAGCCCTAGTGGCGCAGTGGTTAAGCACTCAGCTGCTAACAGAAGGGTCAGCAGTTCAAACCCACTAGCCACTCTATGGGAGAAAGATTTGACAGTCAGTTTCTGTAAAGATTTCAGCCTTGGAAACCCTATGGGGCAGTTTTACTCTGTCCTATAGGGTCACTGTGAGTCGGCTTCAACTGGACGGCAACGGGTTTTGTAACTGTAGAAACAGTGGTGCTGAAGGCTTGGGCAGAACTGAATAAAACCCAGCTTTTAGTATAAAAATCAACTGATGTTGCAGCAGGGGTCATATCACCAATCAAGCACATTCATGCCAGGTTTGGGACAACAGAGCAGTAGGTGTCAGTTGCATCTAGTAATCAAACAATTATTCTTAGTGCTTTTCAAGAAGCTCTGTCTATTTACTGTCTTGTTGAAAAGGTGGCTCGTCACTGACGGTTTGTATCATCACCTTTTCACTTTTTAGTGTGTTTAGAATCTCCTTCTCTCCATACCCAATATTAAAGTTTTTGTTTCTCTCCAACCAGAAGATTGGGGGTATTAATCTCTCCATCCACCTGTGTTTCACTTCTAGAAGACAGAAAACTTAGTGTTGAGTTTTTTTTTTTTTTTAAGGAAATGGATTAGATAATTTCTAGTTTCCATTCTAGAATTTTAAATCTTGGCACTACTCTTTTGCAAGTATACTCATATTTTTTTAGCCTGGGTAACATCCAGTCACAAACATTTATTAAACACTTGATATGTGTATGCATATTGCTGGAGATTCAAAGATGAAGAAACAAGATACCTGCTTTAGAAGAGTTCCTAGTCTACTTCAGGAAGGGCGACAAGTGAAAAAAAAAAACAAAAAAAAACAACACCTACAAAACAATGTGGGGAAGGATTTGAGAAGGGTAACCCAGATCATGTGAAAGAACTTTATTTGGGGTCGGGGGGAGAGGCCAGATGGATAGGAAGATTTCGATGAGGAGGTGATAATCAAATGTTCACTTTGGGGTGGGCATGAAGACATTGCTAGGAGGCTGACCCATTGATCTAATTGAGAGATACTAAGGGGTGTGGCAAGTCAGGAAAGGTGTGTATCAGGGTTGTATCCTTTCACCATACCTATTCAATCTGTATGCTGAGCAAATAATCTGAGAAGCTCGACTCTATGAAGAAGAACAGGGCATCAAGATTGGAGGAAGACTCATTAACAACCTGCGTTATGCAGATGACACAACCTTGCTTGCTAAAAGTGAAGAGGACTTGAAGCATTTACTGATGAAGAACAAAGACCATAGCCTTCGGTAGGGATTATACCTCTACAAAAAGAAAACAAAAATCCTCACAACTGGACCAGTAAGCAACATCATGATAAATGGAGAAAAGATTGAAGTTGTCAAGGATTTCATTTTACTTGAATCCACAATCAACACCCATGGAAGCAGCAGTCAAGAAATCAAAAGACGCATTGCATTGGGCAAATCTACTGGAAAAGACCTCTTTAAAGTGTTGAAAAGCAAATATGTCACCTTGAAAACTAAGGCACGCTTGACCCAAGCCATAGTGTTTTTAATCACCTTATATGCATGCGAAAGCTGGACAATGAATAAGGAAGACCAAAGAAGAACTGACACCTTCAAATTGTGGTGTTGGTGAAGAATATTGAATATACCATGGACTGTCAAAAGAACAAACAAATCTGTCTTGGAAGAAGCACAACCAGAATGCTCCTTAGAAACAAGGATGGCAAGACTATGTCTCATATAGTTTGGACATGTTATCAGGAGGGCTCAGTCCCTGGAGAAGGACATACTGCTTGGTAAAGCATAGGATCAGTGAAAAAGAGGAAGACCCTCAACGAGATAGATTGACACAGTGGCTGCAACAATTGGCTCAAGCATAACAAGGATTGTGAGGATGGCGCAGGACCGAGCAGTGTTTCGTTCTGTTAGACATAAGGTTGCTATGAGTCAGAACCAACTTGATGGCACCTAATAACAACAACAAGGGGTATGGCAGTAGGGAAAGGAAGAGGCACATGCAAAAAAGTTTAAGTTGATGAGGTTTAGTGACTGGCTGGCTGTGAGGGAGAGTGGGCTATACTTGGAGTAGCAAGGAGATAGGATACAACTTGAAAGTAGATATTGTCTTAAAAACTCTCATAAAGGGTAAAACAAATAAACCCTTCTATTTAACTCAAATCATGAATAGATGTTATTCAAATATTATTGGGAAATTCCTTTTATCATTTATTTCCATGCCTCTAAAACCTAGAGAAGAAAGAATATTGTCCTAAAAACCACATGGATGAGGAAAGCTGTAAGTTCATTTTCTGTAGGATCTTTTCTTTCCCCCCTTTAACTCTCCTGCATGAATATTCTTATTTTTAGAGGTTAAATCGTACCCACGTAGCAACTGTTCTTACTTTGGAGGAAGAATTTTTCTTTTAAACAAATGAAGTATAAGTTTTCTACTCTTTGCTTGAAGGAAATTCTCTTCCTGGGTCAGCAAACTGCACTGGAGCCAAAAGATTAGGGAAGGGGCAACTCCCTTGACAGTTAAGAGAACCTAATTAGAAAATCAGAGTCTTACACCAACACCCATTTGCATGACTCAAATGACCATCCATACAAGCAAAAGGATCAAGCACATCCATAAAACAGCCAAACATATAAAAAAAACTAATTCAAAATGGATCAAAGACCTAAATATAAAACCAAAAACTCTAAAGATCATAGAAGAAAAAATAGGATCACTGCTAGAGGCCCTGCTACACAGGATAAACAGGATATAAACCATAACTAACAATACACAAACACCAGAAGATAAGCTAGCTAACTGGGATCTTCTGAAAATTAAAACTATTACACTCATCAAAAGGCTTCACCAAAAGAGTTAAAAAGAGAACCTACAGACTGGGAAAAAAATTTTGGCTATGAAAAATCCGATAAAGTTCTGATCTCTAAAATCTGTAGGAAAATCCAACACTTCTACAACAAAAAGACAAACAATTCAGTTAAAAAATGGGCAAAAGATATGAACAGACACTTCACCAAAGAAGACATTCAGGTGGTTAACAGACACATGAAGAAATGCTGGATTACTAGCCATTAGAGAAATGCAAATCAAAACTACAATGAGATAACCATCTCGCCCTGACATTACTGGCATGAATCAAAAAAATAGAAAGTAACAAATGTTGGAGAGGCTGCGGGGAGATTGGAACTCTAATGCACTGCTGGTGGAAATGCAAAATGGTACAACCATTTTAGAAAAATGATATGGCGTTTCCTTAAAAAGCTAGAAATAGAAATATATGATTCACCAATCCCACTCCTAGGAATATATCCTAGAGAAATAAGAGCCATCACACAAATAGGCATATGCACACCCATGTTCACTGCAGCATTATTCACAATAGCAAAAAGATGGAAACAATCTAAGTGCCCATCAACAGATGAATGGAAAACAAACTGGTACATACACACAATGGAATACCACGCAACAGTAAAGAACAATGATGAATCTGCAAAACAGCTCACAACATGGATGAATCTGGAGGGCATTATGCTGAGTGAAATAAGTCAATTACAAAAGGACTAATATTGTATGAGACCACTACTATAAAAACTCATGAAAAGGTTTACACAGAGAAAGAAACAATCTTTGATGGTTACGAGGGAGGGGAGAGGTGGGGAGGGAAAAACACTAAATAAACCAAAACAAAAAAAAACAGAAAATAGCTGAAGTTTCCTAAATAAAAAGTATATAGAACTTGAGTTTTAATTGACAAGTGAAACTCACAACTTTTGGCTCTATTATAGATCTTATATTTGGAACCCAAGTGTGAGTATGAGTTCCTTTTTTCTCTGTCTCTCTCATTTTCTACATTGCTATTAAAAGGGTAGTGGAATCCATAATGTTTGGAAAAAAGTCTTCTGGATTCAGCTGGACAGTAAAGTAATAGTGAGTAAAAATATGAACCAGTACCCCTCATTGACAATTTACCTGCATCACCAATGACACAAATGGCAATTCTGTTGAAAACTAGAAGAGGGTGCCCCATAGCTGACATCTGGTTTAAAATGTAAGTTAAATTTGCTTCTTATATGAGCAAGAAACACTGACTTTTTTTTTTTTTTTTTTGTCATTCAGTGAACTGTCAGTTAATCATGGTACTGAACCCAGCAAGGCAGTCAATACATTCACTTGCCTTTTCAAGAGAAAATCTGCATGAACAGAAATGCTGAATCAGAGGGTTTGAGCAGATTGGAGAATCAAAGTGGTTTGATTAATCCAGTGATATTTAAATTATTGAGGGTTCAAGGGCTCTGTCACGGACTGAATTGTGTCCCCCAAAAATATCTGTCAACTTGGCTGGGTCGTGATTCCTAGTATTGTATGATTGTGTACCATTTTGTAATCTGATGTGATTTCCTTATGTGTTGTAAACTCTATCACTATGATGTAATAAGATGGATTAGTGGCAGTTATACTAATGAGGTCTACAAGATTTGATAGTGTCTTAAGCCAATCTCTTTTGAGATATAAAAGAGAGAAGGGAGCAGAGACACATGGGAACCTCATACCACCAAGAAAGCAGCGCTGGGAGCAGAGCACATCCTTTGGACCTGAGGTTCCTGTGCAGAGATGCTCCCAGACCAAGGGAAGACTGATGCATCACAAGGACCTTCCTCCAGAGCCAACAAAGAGAAAGCCTTCCCCCGGAGCTGATGCCCTGAATTTGGACTTATAGCCTACTAGACTGTGAGAGAATAAATTTCTCTTTGTTGAAGCTCTCCACTTGTGGTATTTCTGTTTTAGCAGCACTAGATGACTAAGACAGGCTCCAAACAAAAATTCTGTTCTTATCCATAGAGTTGCTGTACACCACAATGTTCACGAACTTTGGATTCAGATGATCCAGGACTTGACTCCCATTTTCTACCCTATCTAGCTGTGTGATATTTTGCCTTCAGTGGTCTATTTCATAGTGCTCTTATGAAGATTAATTAAGACACACAGGTAAAATGCTTGGATGAGGGATTAACACATCATGTTTAATAATTGTTAGCTACAATCACAGAAGTGTAATATACTTTTCTCATAATCTATATTGCTGTTGCATGAGTAGCTAAGTGTGTGTGTGTGCATATGTGAACAATTGTTACCTTTCAGAAACAGACCTGAGCAGGACTGCTCCTAACATTTGAGAAGGTCAAGGGCAACAGTACAACTGAAGTCCTATATACAATATATCTAAATATTTAAAAACTATTAATCAAGTTAAAAACTATTAAATGTGTTCTGTCCTCCTAGCTTGACAAATGTGCCTTCATAACAACCTAGAAGCCAGTTTAAATATAGAAATCTTGAATTTCGGAACATGGCAAAGCAGAGTGAGCCAGCCCCCAGGCCCAGCCCAGCTCCTTCTCTGTCTACCCTGTCCTTGACTCCCTGTGCATGGACTACAAAGTCCAGGTGCCCAAGCTCCATCCACACCTCCCATTAACAGTCTTTCCTCAGTACCCCTGGGGACCCAGGAGCTTTTTGAGCAGGGAATTCCAAGGTCCCAGGTACCCAGAGCAAGGTGCAGAAGGGGATCAAGGGCTTCAGATGGCACACGGTCTCTTTGATTGGTTCAGAAATGCATGCAGTATGGGTGCAGAGAAGGCAGAAGCAGAGGAGCGGGGCTCTCTAACATGCAGGGTCAGGGAAGGCCCATCTTGGTAAGTCAAGACGATTTTCTCTGACACGTTTTCAGTACAAGTGAAGAATAGTTACTTAACTTTTTCCCCCATTTATAAATCTTTCTTCACATATGCTCCATAGAGTTTTCAACGGTTGATTTTTCAAAAGTAGATCGTCAGGCCTTCTGAGGTGCTTCTGGGTGGACTCAAACCTCCAACCTTTCAGTTAGCGGCCAAGGGCTTAACTGTTTGAGCCACCCAGGGATTTAATGATACTATATCACTTGCCAAATATAAGATCTTTCAGGAAAAGAGAAGCACAGACTTGTCCTGGTGGCCAACCTACTTTCACACTATACCTCTTGCTTCTGTTCAATGGTTTTGTTCAGATTATCCTTTCATGCCTCTCTTCCTCACCTTCAAAAATCCTGCCTGCACGTGAGGATCAAGTTCAGAAAGCCACATTGCTCATAACATGTCACTGCTGACTCCAGTAGAAAGAAGTATCTCCCATTTGGGGCCCTTACATTGTACATTTTGTTATCACGTACATCAAAGGAAACACTGTGCCCATTGTGTACCTGTGTTGGTCAGAATCCTACATCACAGCGGAGGATCCTTACAGGAGAGAGGGAGGGATGACTGGTATTCAACCCTGTTTGCCTCCAAGGTCTGGGGTAATGGGTCATTTTAGTCTGTCTTTTTTGGTTTGGTTTGGTTTTGGCTCTTAAGCATCCATTCCATCTTTTTTATTTCTTTCATTGGAAAAGGGGTGGTGGGCCTACAAATCAAGGGGCCCTGCCCTCCCTGATGCTGAGTGGGCTGTGAGGGGTGAGATCCAAGCATAACCACCAGCAAGCTGTGCTCAGATCTTGGAGGGAGTCTGTTCCTCTAATACCTGATATCTGGACTCTGAGCTGGCTAGATTCTTGTCTGCTTCCAAGCCTGGTTTTATTTTTGTTTGTTTGCCTTTTTTATGCACCACCCCTGCCCCCAGCCCCAGCAACTCATTTAGCTATCTGATACCCTTCAGGTAAATTCCTTGTGCCCAAGTTAGGCAGATTTTGTTTCCTTTATTTGTATGCAAACTTAGAGTCATTGCTGATACACTTGGCAGAGCCCCTGACACAACAGATAATCAATGAATGTTTGTTGCATAAATGAATAGTTACGACCCAAATGTGTATGACCTCCATCTTTGTGAAACAGTGCTTTTTTTTCCTGACTCATAAAACAATATGTGATCATTAACTAAATTTTGAAAAATTTGGAAAAATATAAGAAAAGAAAAAGCATCAATATTCCTACCACTCAAAGATAATTATTATGCAACATTTTTATGGGTTTTTTTCCAGTTTTTTTATATGTCTATATGATGTTTACATTTCACAAAACATATATCATTGGTAGGATACAATATATGCAGTAGTACACTTTGCTATTCCCACTTAAAATTTTGGTGAACACTCTTCCATGTCATTACATAATCTTCAAAACTATCACTTTCAATACCTACATAATAATCTATCGTTTGGGGACCTTAAAACATCTTTAACTAGTCTCTATTTTTAGTTATGTATTTTGTTTTCAAATTTTCATATTATAAAATACACAATAATAAGAAATCCTCTATATAAATTTTGCCTGAATTCACTTCCTTAGCAAAGGCTTGAAAGAAATAGCTGTGTCAAATAATTATTCACCTCCTTAGAGAAGACTTGAGAGAAATAGCTGTGTCAAATAATTTGAACTTTTAAAAGCTTTTGATAAATATTTTCAAACTGTTCTCCAGGAAGGTTATATCATGCAACCCTCCTACCAGTTGTGAATGACAATGACCTTCTTATTGTATCCTTGAGTTTGCATATACTTTTTTTTATATTTTTTTAATTTTATTGTTGTACTTTAAGTGAAAGTTTACAATTCAAGTTAGTTTCTCATACAAAAATTTATACATACATGGTTATGTGACCCTAATTGCTCTCCCTGTGATGACAGCACATTCCTCCTTTCTACTCCTGATTTCCGGTGTCCATTCAACCAGCTCCTGACCCTCTACACCTTCTCATGTCACCTCTGGACAGGAGCTGCCCATTTTATCTCATGTATCTACTTGAGCTAAGAAGCACACTCTTCACAAGTATCATTTTATGTCACATAGTCCAGTCTAATCTTTGACTGAACAGCTAGCCTCAAGAATGGTTTTAGTGCTGGGTTGACAGAGAATCCAGGGGCCATGCTTTCTGGGGTTCCTCCAGTCTCAGTCAGACCATTAAGTCTGGTCTTTTTATTAGAATTTGAGTTCTGCTCCCCACTTTTCTCCTGCTCCAACAGAGACTCTCTGTTGTGTTTCCTGTCAGAGCAGTCATTGGTCATAGCCGGGCACCATCTAGTTCTTCTGGTTTCAGGCTGTTGCAGTTGCCAGTTAATGTGGCTCTTTCCGTCTCTTGGGCTAATGCTTTCCTTGTGACTTTGGTGTTCTTCATTCGCCTTTACTCCAGGTGGGTTGGGACCAATTGATGCATCTTAGATGGCTGCTCACTAGCTTTTAAGACCCAGATGCCACTCACCAAAGTAGGATGCAAAACATTTTCTTAATAAACTGTTATGCGAGTTGACCTAGATGTCCCCTGAAAGCATGGTCCCCAGACCTCCACCCCTGCTACTCTGTCCCTTGAAGTGTTTGGTTGTATTCAGGAAACTTCTTAGCTTTGGTTTAGTCCAGTTGTGCTGACCTCCCCCATAGTGTGTGCTGTCCTCCCTTCACCTAAGATAATTCTTATCTACTGCCTAGTTAGTAAATAATAACCCTCCCCCTTCCTCCCTACCCTCATAACCATCAAAGAATGTTTTCTTCTGTGTTTGAACCTTTTCTTGAGTTCTTATAATAGTGCATACGCATATATTTTTGTTTATTTAATACCTGAAATATGGCATCTCGGTTTTGTCTCAATGTACGCTTCTCTAATAATAGTAAGAGCAAACACTTATTAAATATGTGGATTGGCCTTTTTATTTCTTCCTTTTGAATTGTTTATATAAATATTTGGACAATTCTATTAGGATGTTATTGTTCACTTACTGATTTGCCAGAATTCTCCAGATGGTATTATTATATTAACTGTTCTCTCATGATTGGTGTCAATAGTCTTCTCCACAGTGATTTTCTGCTGTAAAATATATATTGCTCACATACAATAGTTTAAAATATACTCAAATCTACCTTTTATTTTGGATTCTTTCCTTTGGTTTTATACTTAGAAAGTCCTTACCACAAAATTAAACATTTTCTTCTAGCCCTTTTTTTTTTTCAATTTGCGTGTAAACTTTTACATTTATTTGGAATTTAGTTCAGTGAGTCATATGAGTCAAGGCTCTAAATTGAATGTTTTCCACATACTTAGCCAATTACATCAACAACTTTTGTTAAATACTCTGCACTGTTTCATAATGCTTTCTCCATCACATTTCTATTTACAAAAGCCACCTGGGCCTGTTTCCAGGCTATTCTATTCCATTGAAATACCTTATCAATTCTTTCACCAGTACTACATGGTTATAACGACTGTAGTTCAATAATTAGACTTGTTTTTATTTCTGGTTGGGCAAATCACCGTCTCCACCACCTCTATAACTCCCACCACGTCTACTACTCCACCATCTCCACACCACTTCCACCTCCACCCCACAACACTTCTGCCACTAACAACCACCTCTATCACCTCCACCACTTCCCTACCAACCACCACCTTTACCACAATCTCCACCATCACCTCACTACCACCAACGACAAATTCCACCACCTCTACCACCTCCACCACCACCACTACCACCACCAACCACCTTCACCACCTCCACCATCTCCCCATCACTGCCTCTACCACCTCCAACACCACTTTCACCAACAGCCACCAACAACCACCTCCATCACCTCCGCCACTTCCCTGCCAACCACCACCTTTATCACAATCTCCACCATCACCTCACTACCACCACCACCTCCGCCACCACCACCCACTTCCACCAACTCCAGCACTACCACCACCACTACCTCCACTACCTCTACCACCACCTCTACCGCCATCATCCACCTCCACCACCACCACCACCACCTCCACCACCACCAACCACCTTCAACACCTCCACTATTTCCCCCTTCCACCAACAGCAACCACCAACAACCACCTCCATCACCTCTACCACTTCTCTACCAACCACCACCTTTACCACTGTCTCCACCATCACCTCCGCCACTGCCACCACCAACAACAAATGCTTCTACCACCTCCACCACCTCTACCACCACCAACCACCTGCGCCACCTCCACCACCTCCCCATCACCACCTCTACCACCTCCACCACCACTTCTCACCAACAACCACCTCCACCACTTACCTACCAACCAACATCTTTACCATCACCTTCACCACCAACATCACTTCCACCACCTCCACCACCTTCACCATCACCTCCAGCACCATAGCTATTCATTTGCAAAAAATTTTTGCCTATACTCATACAGTTATTATTCCATACAGATGTTTGTAAGAATCATTTTGTCAAGTTCCCCCAAATCACAATGCAATAAAACTATATAATTGATCTGGAAAAAATAACCATTCCTTAATATCCATCTTTCTACCTAAGAATAAGGTATGTCTTTCATGTGTGTCTAAGTAAAAATCTATAGCTTTCCAAATAGGTCCTTGCATATTTTTCATTATTCCCAAGTATTTTATGTACATTTTCTATTTTTCCTAGGTAATTTGTATTTTTGTGGATTCATGAATAGAATCATTTTCCATTGTATTTTTCAGTTGGTAAATAATGGCCTTTTTGGTAGCCATTGATTATTGAACATGTATTTTATAACCAAACACCTTACTGAAATCTCTTATTTGTTCCTTTAGGTTTTAGCTGACCCACTAGATATCCATCATTAAAAATAAATAAATAAATAAAGACACAATGTCTGATTTCTGTGGTTACTTATGTGAAAAGCTTTATTTAAGCATATGCATTAAATGACATTTTATTATTTATTTAACAGATCACCTTTAATGAGAAAAATAAAATAACATGAAATTAAGGCCACCCTAGACATCCAAAATGTTACCTTGCGTCAACACAGGTTGAACAACATCCATTGTCCTTGGGCACTCAGTCTTGCTATTCAAAACCACCCAAATGGGCTCTGAGTGAAAGAGACATTAAGTTACCTTTCACTTGGGTTAAACAGAACAAATAAAACACCTGAGCTGGTGTTTAAGAATTCTGATAATGGTGGAAGACAAATAAACATGCTGGGAACTTGTTACTATAGAAAGAGCAACATGTCTCTTAATTTAACCCTAGAGAAAATGGCCATGATGACTTTTAAAATTAAATAGGACCCACCCAGATATATTCAGAAAGTCATTGCATGCTCTTCTATATATGGACAGATTCCTTTTTCCCCAGATAAGTATAAGTTTCCTAGTTTTACAAAATAGGATAATAATACCTATTAATTATTAATTTTTCAAATATTTGTTGTGTTTTTACTAAGTGTTGAGTTCTGTGTTGTTGGGAAGGATTAGAGGATTATAGTGAGTCTTAGGGATAGGGACTGTAGAGAACCCAGCACATAATTGAAACTCAATAAATATTATTATTAATCTTTAGAAGGCTAAGAGTCTTTTCATCATTGTCTTCCTAGGTCCTAGCATGGCAAATCAAATATACATGTCCAATGAATATTTGTTGAATATTTGTCAACTGACTGATGTATTTTACAAAATCCCCAGGTGCCAGAAAATATTTTGATTCAATTCTTAACTGCTAGCTTAAAAGCAATTCTTAGAAAATGCATTTGTTAAAGACAGGAACACTCTTCTTTTGAAGTCTGAATAAGATTCTAAATTGCTCTTTTATACAAATTAGTTTCTGAAAAATCAGACCTTTAAATTGGCACAGAAAAACATTATGAGGGAATTCATTCCTTCACTCATTCATCAAACATTTAATGAGCATCTGTTGCACGCAAGACACAAAATAAATGGCCAACACAAAGCTTACAGACATTAAATGTATAACCAAACAAATAAATAGGTAATTGAAAATTGAGGTAAGTGCTATGGAAGAAAAGAAAGGGGTGATGAAAGAGTTGAATTACTGCGAAAGGGGGGTCAAAGAGGCACAAAGGATGTGTAGCGCTTTAACTGGCAAAGAATAGGAGGAAATAATTGGGATGTTTAAGAAACAGATAACAGGTCAGTGTGATGGCATCAGGAGGAAGATATGTTCAAGATGAGGCTGGCCCAGTACCCAAGGCTTTAAGAGTCTCTGTAATCTGTCCCAAGTGTGTGGATGTGTTTTATGCAGGGAATTCACATGATACTGTCTGTTGTGGATGAAGGACTAGAGGGATCAAGAAAGAAACCAGGGGTTCTTGTTAGGAAGTTATATTAGTGGTCCAAGTGAGAGATGGTGACTTGGAGTTTGATGGTGTTGGTGGTAGAGATGGAATGGAGACTCCATTGAGATATATTTAGAAAACAGAATTTATAAGACTGTGTGATGGTTTTGGATATGGAGTACAGGGAATGGAGGTGTCAAAGATGATTCTCGGGTTTCTGGCTGAAGCAACTCCATGGGTGATAGTGCCATTTACAAAGATAACAAAAACTAGAAAGGTGTTAAGTTTGGGATATTTTTGTTGCTGTTGTCATTTTGGTTGTTTTATTTGGATTTTTGTTTATTTGTTTGGCATTGTGTTGGTGGGGTAGCAAAAGGAAGGAAAACCATATCAAGAAATCAGTTTGGGAAAATACATTATGTACAAGAACTAAATCCTGGATTGTCTGGGTTTCCAGATAAGTGACATCTGTGTAAGTGAAGTACCTCTAAATGCTGTTCTTCCCTTCACCATGGATGGGTACCTAAAGCCTCAAAGAGGTTGTTGTTGTTAGGTGCCCTCCAGTCAGTTCCGATTCATAGCAACCCTATGTACAACAGAACAAAACACTGCCTGGTCCTGCGCCATGCTCACAATAATTGTTATGCTTGAGCCCATTGTTGCAGCCACTGTGTCAATCCATCTCATTGAGGGTTCTCTTAGGCTTGGTTCTCTAGAGAAGCAAAACCAGTAAAGCGTATAAATATATGTAGAAAGAGATTTATATCCAGGAAACAGCTCACATGATTGTAGAGGCTAGCATGTCCCAAGTCCGTGGATCAGGGTAGAGGCCTCTGCAAATTCACGCAGCCGCAGAAGCTGGTGAACCCAAGGTCAGCAGGTCGGACAACAGGGTTCCCGCTCACAGGCTGTGAAGGTCGAGGAATTCCAAGATCAGCAGACAAGACCACAAGGTTTCTCCTGATTTACTTAGCTGCAGGGGCTAGCGAACCCAAGATACGCAGGTCGGGAAACAGGACTCTTGTTTGCAGCCTGTGAAGATCAACAAATTCCAAGATTGACAGGTAAGCTGCTAGTCCAAGTCCCAAGAACCGGAAGTGAGATGACAAGAGGCAGCTGCTGGGTCTGGAACAAGCCAAAAAACCTTGACAAGATGAGCAGGAAGGAAGTAGCTGGCTGAGGGTGAAGAGATGAAGGCTAAGGGGGCAGTGAGCTGTCAGAGGCCCCGCCCCCACAGTACCACTCAGCAGATTCCATCACAGGGGTGATCGCATACCAAATTTCAACAGGGAAGTGATCACAATGTTCTACAACTGCCAAAACACTAAGAATCATGGCCTAGCCAAGTTGACATACAATCTTAACCATCACAAGGGTATTCCTCTTTTTCACTGACCCTCCACTTTACCAAACATGATGCCCTTCTCCAGGGACTGATCCCTCCTGACAACATGTCCAAAGTATGTAAGACATTGTCTTGTCATCCTTGCTTCTAAGGAGCATTCTGGTTGTACTTCTTCCAAGACAGATTTGTTTGTTCTTTTGGCAGTCCATGGTATATTTAATATTCTTCACCAACACCACAATTCAAAGGCATCAATTCTTCTTCGGTCTTCCTTATTCATCGTTCAGCTTTCACATGCAAATGATGTGATTGAAAATACCATGGCTTGTGTCAGGCACACCTTAGTCTTCAAGGTGACATCTTTGCTTTCCAACACTTTAAAGGGGTCTTTTGAGGCAGATTTGCCCAATGCAATGCATGTTTTGATTTCTTGACTGCTGCCTCCATGGGTCCTGATTGTGGATCCAAGCAAAATGAAATCCTTGACAAACTCAAACTTTTCTCCATTTATCATGATGTTGCTTACTGGTCCAGTTGTGAGGATTTTTGTTTTCTTTATGTTGAGGTGTAATCCATACTGAAGGCTGTGATCTTTGATCTTCATCAGTAAGTGCTTCAAGTCTTCTTCACTTTCAGCAAGCAAGGTTGTGTCATCTGCATAATGCAGGTTGTTAATGAGTCTTCCTCCAATCCTGATGCCGCGTTCTTCTTCATATAGTCCTGCTTCTCGGATTATTTGCTCAGCATATAGATTGAATACATATGGTGAAAGGATACAACCCTGACACACACTATTCCTGACTTTAAACCACGCAGTATTCCCTTGTTCTGTCCAAACAATTGCCTCTTGATCTATGTACAGGTTCCTCATGAGCACAATTAAGTGTTCTGGAATTCTTATTCTTTGCAATGTTATCCATTTTTGAATGATCTTCAGCAAAATTTTACTTGTGTGTGATATTAATGATATTGTTCAATAATTTCTGCGTTTGGTGGGATCACCTTTCTTGGGAACAGGCATAAATATGGATCTCTTCCAGTAGGTTGGCCAGGTAGCTGTCTTTCAAATTTCTTGGCATAGATGAGTGAGCACTTCCAACGCTGCATCCGTTTGTTGAAACATCTCCATTTATATTCCATCAATTCCTGAAGCCTTATTTTTCACCAATGCCTTCGGTGCAGCTTGGACTTCTTCCTTCAGTACCATCAGTTCCTGATCATATGCTACCTCTTGAAACGGTTGAATGTTGACCAATTCTTTTTGGTGTAATGACTCTGTGTATTCCTTCCATCTTCTTTTGATGCTTCCTGTGTCATTTAATATTTTCCCTATAGAATCCTTCACTATTGCAACCCAAGGCTTGAATTTTTTCTTCAGTTCTTTCAGCTTGAGAAATGCCGAGTGTGTTCCTCCCTTTTGGTTTTCTATCTCCAGCTCTTTACACATGTCATTTTAATACTTTATCTTCTCGAGCTGCCCTTTGAAATCTTCTCTTCAGTTCTTTTACTTCATTATTCCTTCCTTTTGCTTTAGCTACTCAACGTTCAAGAGCAAGTTTCACAGTCTCTTCTTACATCCATTTTGGTCTTTTCTTTCCTTCCTGTCTTTTTAATGACCTCTTGCTTTCTTCTTGTATGATGTCCTTGATGTCATTCCAAAACTCATCTGGTCTTCGGTCATTGGTGTTCAACACATCAAATCTATTCTTGAGATGGTCTCTAAATTCAGGTGGGATACACTCAAGGTCGTACTTTGGCTCTTGTGGACTTGTTCTAATCTTCTTCAGTTTCAACTTGAACTTGCATATGAGCGATTGATGGTCTGTTCCCCAGTCGGCCCCTAGCCTTGTTCTGACTGATGATATTGAGCTTTTCCATCCTCTGTTTCCACAAATGTAGTCAGTTTGATTCCTGTGTATTCCATCTGGTGAGGTCCAGGTGTACAGTCACCATTTATGTTGGTGAAAAAAGGTATTCGCAATGCAAAAGTCGTTAGTCTTGCAAAATTCTATCCTGCGATCTCCAGCATTGTTTCTATCACCAAGACCATATTTTCCAACTACTGATCCTTCTTCTTTGTTTCTAACTTTTGCATTCCAATCACCAGTAATTAGCAATGTATCTTGATTGCATGTTCGATCAATTTCAGACTGCAGAAGCTGGTAAATATCTTCAATTTCTTCATCTTTGGCTTTAGTGGTTGGTGTGTAAATTTGAATAATAGTCGTATTAACTGGTCTTCCTTGTAGGCATATAGATATTATCCTATCACTGACAGCGTTGTACTTCAGGATAGATCTTGAAATGTTCTCTCTGAGGATGAACGCAACGCCATTCTTGCTTCAAGTTGTCATTCCTGGCATAGTAGACCATATGATTGCCTGCTTCAGAATGGCCAATACCAGTCCATTTCAGCTCGCTAATGGCTAGATATCAATGTTTATATGTTCCATTTCATTTTTGATGATTTGCAATTTTCCTAGATTCATACTTTGTACATTCCACGTTCCAATTATTAATGGATGTTCACAGCTGTTTCTTCTCATTTTCAGTCCTGCCACATCAGCAAATGCAGGTCCCGAAAGCTTGACTCCATCCACGTCATTAAGGTCAACTCCACTTTGAGGAGGCAGCTCTTCTCCAGTCATCTTTTGAGTGCTTTCCAACTTGAGGGTCTCATCTTCTGGCACTGTATCAGACAATGCTCCACTGCTATTTATAAGGTTTTCACTGGCTAACTCTTTTCAGAAGTAGACTGCTGGGTCCTTCTTCCTAGTCCGTCTTAGTCTGGAAGCTCAGCTGAAACCTGTCCGCCATGGGTGTCCCTACTGGTATCTGAATACCAGTGGCATAGCTTCCAGCATCACAACAACATGCAAGCCCCACAGTATGACAAAATGACAGACACATGGGGGTCAAACAGGTTAGTTGTATCAAGTTACTTTTAAGGTCTTTTTTGATCCCATCTACTTAGGCTTACATCTTCTCTTAGGCTGATGTAACATTAACACTGTCATTAAAAATGGTTCATAGGGATATTGGGAAGATTAAATGTGACCACATGTTTGAAACTGACTAGCATAATATGGGAGCCCCGGTGGCACAGTGGTTAAGCGTTTGACTGCTAATGGAAAAAGGTTGGTGGTTTGAATCTACCAGCCGCTCCTTGGAAACCCTATGGAGCAGTTCTACTTTGTCCCATAGGGTCACTATGAGTTGGAATCAACTCGAAAGCAACAGGTTTGGGTTTTTTTGGTTTAGCATAATATGGAGAACATAGTATAGGTTCAATAAACATCCATTTCCCTTCCCCTTATAATGGTCAACACCATTTTCCTGGTGGTTAATATTATGAGTAATCCCCACACCTACCCATTTAGGTAGGTCTTACTATGCCTATTCCCAGGCTTGTTTTACAGATGAGGGAATTGAGGCTTGGGAAAGCTAAATAGCTTGTCCAAGATCACAGAGATAAGTGTGGAGGAGCTAGAGTTCAAACTCAGCTTTGTCTCATCGAGATGACACCATATCCTAGAACACCCACTTCTTGTACCAGTAGCGTTGGTGTTTTCAATGTGTGCAATTAAAACTCACACTCATCACCAAAGTAGTAAGTTGCAGGGACAAAGTACAATCAATCTCTATCCATTCACAGAGGAACACAAAAATTTTCTTCTAAGACCAATGCTATCAATGAACTTGCCATCAACTTCTATTGCTTCCATTAGCAATGTTTCTGCTTTGTACATAGGTATTCCAAGTCAAGGTATTATTATCAGATTAGACATTTATGGCTTTAATTTACTTAAATGCATTTTCCTCAAGCGTTCCCCATTTCATTTTGATGATACTGACTCATTTTTGCCACCTAAGGAGACCGTAAAAATGAATAGCATCAGTGCAGAAGTGTCTCTAAACTTCATATTCACAGATGTCCATCCTTTATATTATAAAGAAAAAAATTAAAAGCATGTTCTAAATTTACCTTCCCTTCCTAACTCAGTGAGTGGGCTGTTGAATACATGCAAATGTAAGATAGAACATATAAGATCATGTCAATTCCTTGCATGGGATATGCAAATGTACGGTTGTAGACAGGGATTGATTTCATGGAATTATAGTTTAGAAGGGGCCTTTAAAGAGCATCTTGTCCTTGTAGACTCAGGTAAGAGGGTGTATCCGCATGCCACCAAACCAGAGAAGAGAAAAGAAGGTGCAGACCCTATGACTATTTCCCGGTAGCATCCTCACTGAATGTCAGGTTTCCTGATTCCCCCCAAAGTGTATTCAGCCTTGCAAGCTGTCATCAACTATTAACAATGACACTTTCCTCTGGCTTTATGCCAACTTCTCTTTCTCTTTATTGCCCTGGCCTTGAAATGTCCACCACAGATAGCACCAATGCTTTGAATGTCCTTCACTGATATTTAATGTTGAGGCATTAACTCATGTCCCATGTTTAAAGCTCCAGCTAAATACACGTTTCAAGAGAGGTGATCATGCATGTCCTCCAAACCCCAATCGGCACTGATGATCCCTGGACTTTTCAAGTTTACCCTCCAGGAGGCCAACACTGCTCACAATTTTGACAAGAGTTTGGAACTGAGATCTCCCACGCTCTGCCCACACCCGTGCCCACAAGCAGAAGTTCTCTTTCTCTCCATTACAACCCACCACGCACACACACACCGAAGCAAGTAACAAAGGAAAACACAGCCCCATAAAGGCTCAGCTATTGCATCTTCCAGACAACACCTGCCAAGAGACGAAAATCATACGGGAATCCTGCCCTGGCAATATGTCCCACACTCCTTGGGAGCAAGCATCGTGGCACCCCCGGGTGTGCACGGCTGTATACACAAAGAACGGGTGCTGGGGTTGCTAGATGTCCGGGGTACGAGCGCGCTCCCCAGGCTGCTATCCGGGCTTCTCCTCCACGCCCTCTCGCCCAACAGAAAGAAATTATCCTTTATTTGACCCATAGGGAGCCCAGCGTGGATGGTAGCGCATGGGGTGTGGGGGGATAGTCCCTGGATCCCTTCCCTCCAAGCAGCCGGTCCCCAGCCTTACAATCGCACGCTGTCACAGATGTCCGCTTCGCACCCTCTCCCGGCAAAGCAAGATGCCCCGGGTCCCAGCCGCGCGCATCACCACAAGCGCCCCTCCCCATGCCTATGTCCACCCAGGCAACCTCGCCAGGCGCGCCTGTCTACCTGGTGGCTGGCTGTCAACGAAGCGCGGTGGCTCATCTCTTTCTTCTCCTCAGCTGCTACATCGCTCCGAGCGCCATGTTCCCGGTGTCCCCGGGCGCACGCTGGGGAACTACTACGGGCTGAGCAGGGGCAAGGGGGGCGGGGGCCAGAGGGAGGGGGTGGGAGGTAGAGCTACAGCTTTCTACTCTCCACCCAAACCTCCCCCGCTACTGAGCATGCCCAGCTGCCCGGCTTCGCCCCTGGGAGGACTTTGCATGAGCGCAAGCCGCGGCTCCGGGTTTTCGTGGCAGCCGGCGGGAGGCGAGCTGAAGCAGCAGCGGGGCGGGGAGAAGAGGAGGGTCTACTCCCGCGGTAGCCGGTAGCTGGAGAACGCAGCCGTTCACCAGTCACGCTTTCCTTCTGCCCTCCTCCGCGGGGGCAGCTCCTGCACGCCCCCTCCCCACACACTCGGGGTTTGCCAAAATGTTGTGCAGGGTGGACCAGGCAGGGCTGAGCTTCGCTTAAAAGGCCAGCAAATGATGGGGGGAAGGAGGGCGGGACCGAAAGACTGATCAGCTGCTATCCACGTCCCCACCACCCGGACGGGCACTTCTCAAACTTTAATGTGCCTGTGAGTTAAATGTAGATTCTGATTCAATTCTGGGGAGGTGCCTGAGATTCTGCATGTCAGAGACACTTCCCGGTGGTGCTGACGGTGCTGATCCTCCCACCACAGTGAGTAGAAGGCACCTAGACCACTCCCCACCGGTGGCTTCTGAGTGGCCATCTCAAAATCAGCTGTCCCACATAGACCTCTGGCGCCCACATAGACCCCTCCTACCTACAGATGACTTGGTAACTCAACAAATGCAGTAGCCCCTGGGGTTGCCGTGCCCTCTAGTGCTGAGCTCTGATCACCCAGCCCTAACTGGCTACTATCTGATTTAGAAAATGAGGTCTGGA
This sequence comes from Trichechus manatus latirostris, assembly GCF_000243295.1. Lineage (NCBI taxonomy): Eukaryota > Metazoa > Chordata > Mammalia > Sirenia > Trichechidae > Trichechus > Trichechus manatus. The sequence goes on from NW_004444040.1 coordinate 8,579,411, forward strand.
CCTCTTGCTGCTCGCTATGCTAGTTAGCCACCACCCGAGCTGCTCTACTCAAGTCTGAACCAGTGTGCCTTGCTTGTCCCCCTGCCTTTCCTGAGCTAAGACTAAAACCCAGTCTGGGCCTCAAAGTGTCAATTTATTGTATATGTAATGATAAGGCTGGACGCGCCCAATTAAGAACTTGCGTTAAAAATAGGGCATTTTTTGTACCAAGAGATGACAGGCTTTTCTCTTGAGTGATGTTTGGGCTAAGCTTACAATAATATCTTGTGATTCTGCTTAAATCCCCCAGTTGCCCATTCCCCTCCCAGCTCTCAGAAGCTCCAGCATTGTCAAGAATATTCCCTGCCCCACATTACAGTGAAAGAAAGATGTTTACAAAACCAGGTGTGAGTTTTCAACCTTGGAGAATAAATACAAGAAATAAAGAAGTCATACCCTCTTCTGTCCTCAGCAGCCTCAACAATACCCTAATGAGCTAGTGCATATGGTATTATGTGAGCCCATAACTGAATAGGTAGCAGATTACAAAACAAGGGTTTGTATCTATCAGTACTCTATTATACTCGATAACCATATACAGTTTTCTAGTCAGTGGTGCAATGGTCATCATTTCCCCTTGTTTGTTTTCTGTTCACACAATACCCTCATGCAGTAACTTCTGTATCAGAAGAGGAACCATGGGCTAAATGGTGAATTATTTTTCTCCCTCAATATTCCTATGTATGATGGGGAAATACATCATGGTGTATCATACACTCATGGTGTACTCATCAAAGGAATAGGAATCTCCAAACCCATCTCTTTACTCTCTAAGCTGCACACATAGCCCTAACTACCCACCCACCACCCCCGCTGCCACCTGCACCATTATTTGCATAAGTATTTTCTATTTTGATTTTCTTGTATGTGAATGAGCACAGATACAAAAGAAAAAAATATTCATGGTGTTATTTGTTGACTTGGTGGTATCAATTAAAATTATGCTTTGAAATACAGTACTTTGATCATTTAAAATATCTTTCCTGTTATACGTAAAGCTTGTGTTCATGTGGTTATTTCTACTGGCTAAATACTATGTTGTTAGCTGCCTCAAATTCACTTTGAAAGTTTGCAAGGTAAAAATTATGAATTAACAATAATACTATTTCTGTAAATACTGCATTGCATTAAGTCCCAAGAGATTTCGTTTTATATAATGTCTTTTCTTGATAAATATGTGGAACTTAAAGAAGTCATAAGGCAGAGTATCGAAGCTGGACAGAAAACTTAGGAACCCTAACTTTTGATTCTGTCTTTACAACTTGCTGTGTGAACCCAAGAAATTAGTGACGGTTTTCTTCTTATTTCTTACCTTCCTAGTATTTACAGGTTGGGTTCGCCATGACGCTGACTCTGAGACAGAGTTTAGCCTGCAGGATGTTGATAAAGGAGTGCGCTTGGGCCCAAAACCTATGGGGGAGAGATGGAGGAAGCAAAAGCGAGCACAGGGAGAAGTCAAGCTGTGACACAGGCCAATGACAGACTTGGCCAACCTCACAGGGAGTTCTGAAGTGGCCCTCAGAGTTCCCCCAAGTTGGGCTGAGATGGTCAGGACTTTATATCCCTGCATGCATCACTGAGTGTGGGCTGCCCCTGGAAGGGGCTTGAACCTGAGACGAGGCAGCTCCCTGAAGCTGAAGCAGTAGGACTCTACTGATATGCCAGAAAATTTTAAAAAGTATATTTTAAAATAAGTAATAGCCTTTCTAACCGGCTCAGAGATTTAAAGGTTGAAAAATAACCTATAATCAGAAATTGGAAGTATTTTATCTTACGGTTTAGGTGTCTGGCTATGTACATTTTTTCTGATGTGAAGTGATTAATTATGATCTATTGAGCAGGCATATATTCATTTTCTGCTATTTGAGATGTCTTTTCTCTGCTATCAAAATCTATAGTTAAAATTTGAAAGTTTTGGCATATTAAATATTAGATTGTACCTAGAAGTACATGTGTTTCAATAAAACAGAGCTGCCTGCGGGTCAATATTTCATGAAAAACTGATCTCAACCAATCTTATAAACACAAAAAAGCTGTGGGAAAATGTACCTCAAGGGTAGAAAACTTAACAGATGAGTTGAGGAAGGTGTTTAAGACAACACACTGAAATAAGGTTCGGCTTACTCGCCCTACTATTTACTCTCCCCCATGCTATTAATCAGCAAATAGCTGGCATCCTTCAAAGATCAGTCAGAATAATAAAGGAGCGGATTCCAGAAAGGAACTGGGCATTTGCTAGATTATGGGGTTGGAGGAAGAACAGGAGATGGAAGAGAAGGTTCAAGCAACATAAACAAAAAGCTAAAGGATATACATCTAATGGAGAGTTTAGACAAATACTTTTCCATAGTTTCAAAGAAATTAAAGGTAATATGATCTAACTAAAAAGAAAAGTACCACAAAAGAAATACGAAGATTTAAAAGGAACAATAAGACTAAAATGAAAGAGAAATTGTCCAAGTTCAAGAAAAAAAGGAAGTTATTAAACCATTCAAAAGGTAAAAGCCACATTAGAAATGAGATTAAGAAATAAAACTAGACAAGGAGCAGCTGGCTTTACTGGTGAATTCTACCAAACATTTAAAGAATAATTAGCACCAGTTCTTTTCAAATTCTTCCAAAAAACAGAAGCAGAGAGAACGCTTCCTGATTCATTCTACGAGGCCAGCATTATCCTGATACCAAAGCCAAATAAATACATTACGAGGAAAAACGACAATGAAAATACGAGAGACCAATATCACTTATGAATATAGATGCAAAAATCCTCAACAAAATACTAGTAAACCAAATACACCATTATATTAAAAGGATTATATATCATGTCCAAGTGGGATTTATCCCCAAAATGCAAAAGTGGTTCAATGTACGAAACTCCATCGATGTAATACACTACATTAATAGAATGAAGTAGAACTATATTTGCAGATGTTATGATCTTATATATAGAAAATACCAAAGAATCTATAAGAAACCAACTAGAGCTAATTAATGAACTCAGAAAAGTTGCAGAGTAAATAGCAACATGGAAAAAACAGTTATGTTCATCCACACACCAGCAATGAATAAGCTGAAAAGGAAAATTAAGAAAATAATTCCATTTACAATAGCATCTAAAAGAATAAAATATCTGGGAATAAATTACCCGTGGAGGTGAAAGACTTATACATTGAAAATGATAAAATATTACTGAAAGAAAATTAAAGAAGACCTAACTGAATTGAAAGACATCTTATGTTCACGGATTGGAAGACTTAATATTGTTAAGCTGTCACTACTACCCAAGTGATCTACAAATTCAACACAATCCCTGTCAAAATTCCAACAGCTTTCTTTTGCAGAAATGGGAAAGTTGATCCTCAAATTCATATAGAATTGCAAGGGATCCTGAGTAGCCAAACAATTTTGACAAAGAACAACAAAGAGGATTCACACTTCACAATTTCAAAATGTTCTATAAAGCTACTGAAATCAAAATAATGTGATGCTGACACACAGACCAGTGGAATAAAATTGAAAGTTCAGAAGTAAAACAATGCATCTATGGGAAATTGATTTTAGACAAGGATGCAAATTCTATTCAATGGCGAAAGAATAGTCTCTTCGACAAATGGTGCTGGGACAACTGAATCTCTCCATGCAAAAAAAAATTGAAATTGGACCCATACCTCACACCATATATGAAAATTAACTCAAAATGGTTCAGTGATCTAAATATAAGAACTAAAATCATAAAACTCTTAGAATAAAACATAAAAATAAATCTCAAGACCTTGTTTTTTGACAATGGAGTCTTAGATATGACATCAAAAGCATGAGCAACAAAGGAAAAACATAGATAAATTGGACTTATTGAAGACTTCTGTGCATCAAAGGACTTTATCAAGAAAGTAAAGAGACACCCTACAGAATGGGAGAAAATATTTGGTAACCATATATTTGATAAGAGTTCAATATCCAGAATATATAAAGAACTCCTACAACTCAACAACAAAATGACAAAAATTCTAATAAAAAAATAGACAAAGGACTTGAATCAATATTTCTCCAAAGATATACAATCAGCCAATAAGCACACAGAAAGGTGCTCAACATCTTTAGTCATTAAGGAAATGCAAATCAAAACCACAATGAGATACTACTTCACTCCCTTGTAGGATAGTTATTATCAGAAAAACCAAAAATAACAAATGTTGGTAAGCATATGGAAAAATTGGAACCCGTGTGCATTGCTGGTGGGAGTGTAAAACGGTGCAACTGCGAAGGAAAATAGTTTGGTACTTCCTCAACAAGTTACACACAAAATTACCATGTGACCCAGCAATTCCACTCCTCGGCTTATATCCAAAAACTTGAAAGCAGTGACTCAGACAAATCCATGTACAAGAATGTTTATTGCCACATTATTCACGATAGCCAAAAGGTGGAAACAACCCAAGTATCCATCAACAGATGAATGGATAAGCAAAAAAACAAAATGTGATGTATCCATATAATGGGATATTGTTCAGCCGTAAACAGAAATGAAGTTCTGATACATGATACAACATGGATAAACCTTGAAAATATTATGTTGAGTGAACTACACAAAAGGACAAATATTGTATGATCTCACTTACATTAAAATATCTAGAACAGGCAAATGCACACAGACAGAAGTTTATTAGTGGTTACAATGGATTGAGAGGGGAGGAAGGTAGAGAGTTATTGCTTAATGAGTACTGAGTAGACTCTGTTTGGGTGATGAAAAACTTCTGGGAATGGATAGTGGTAATGGTTATATGTTATGGTGAATGTAAATTGCATAGTTAAAAATGGTTACAATGGCAAATTTTGTGTTATATATATTTTACTACAGTAAAATGTAAAAAGACTAACCCAACTGCAAACACAGTGATAGATAGACAGTACTTAGATATAAAGAAAGAAAGTTTAAAACCTATCAGAGGAAAATGATGTGGAAGACAAAGAGATCCAACACATGTACAGCCAGTAGTCTACTTGAGCTGACTTGTACCAGCTTGCGAGAGCTAATTAGTATCTCTGTCTAACTCCACTTTCAGTAACATCACGTTGGTAGCTTGAAATCAGTGGTGGGATTTATACCACATGAATCTGCAAACACTACAAATCAGAGCTTTTTCTTTGTTTCCAGAGAGCCAATTGTTAAACATTTACTAGGAGACCACTTTTTACAACCTTTCCCATAAAATAAAGCAGAACAAAATAAAATTAAAAAGTAATCAAAGATATAACAAAAGTTAATTTTATGAACTAAATAAGTCTTAAATCTGCAGTATAAAATCAAACAGTTGTCCTGGGGTAGGAGGGGGGAATCAATACAGAGCAATTAACTCAAAGCATATTCTGGTGAAGTTAGAGAACTACAATCTTTGGTGCATCCAGGCAGAAAATGTAAGTTACATACAAGAAAAAGAAAATTAGGCTGCATTTAGATTTCTTCACAGCATTTTACAATGCCTGAGGGAAGGCTCTGAGGGAAAGAAAGAGTGACCCAAGTACGTTTGTTTTTCCTAACCAGGCTATTCTGTAAGTTTTTAAGGCAATGGTTAATTGGCTCAAACATACAAAAATTCAAGATATGTAATAGACCAAAACCTTCATCATGAAGTCCACTTAACTAAGACATTAATTAATTTAAAAAAAATAAAATAAAAAACTTCAAGAATACTGAAGCCATGGTCAAATGTTGTGATAATGATTAACAAATCTATTTTTAAATGACTCTAAGACTGAAAACCTATGTATTTAGGGGTATTAGAGCAGAATATAAATATCAAAAACCTTGACAATGGAAATATTTTTGTGTAACTCACTAAAATCTGGAGATAGTGAAGTTGTGAGGAAGTTTAAGTCCAATAATTTCTTTGTTCTCCTCAGCAAGGTCAGTGATTATCATTAAAGTTGAAGCAAATAGAACAATAACAGAAAACCCACCTCCAATCTCATCATGGTTTTTTACAGTCTGTTCTTATGTAAGGGTATATTTTCTCACTCCTGTTGTGGAGAAACATTTTTTCTGAAGTTCAGAAGTTACTTCAGGTATATTTTAGTTTATTTTCATTTCATTTGCTTTCAGTAAGATTAAATATAATTTAGTTTTAAAGTATCATGTGTGGTACTACCCATATATGAAAAGATATCTGTCTATTTTTTCAATTTATCATCACTTTATACTTTTAACTTTATGAGAAGTTTATGGAATATTATTTAATGCAGGGTATTTCTGACAGAATTGATGCCTTTGAATTATGGTGTTGGTGAAGAATATTGAATATACTGTGGACTGCCAGAAGAACAAACAAATCTGTCTTGGAAGAAGTACAGCCAGAATGCTCATTAGAAGCAAGATGGCGAGACTTCATCTCACATACTTTGGACATGTTATCAGGAGGGACCAGTCCCTGAAGAAGGACATCATACTTGGTAAAGTAGAGGGTCAGCAAAAGAAAGGAAAACCCTGAATGCGATGGATTGACACAGTGGCTGCAGCAATGGGCTCAAACACAGCAACTGTGAGGATGGTGCAGGACTGGGCAGCGTTTCCTTCTATCATATGTAGGGTCGCTATGAGTCGGAACTGACTCGATGGCACCTAACAACTCGAAGGCACCTAACAACAACTTCTGACGAAAAGAACTTGCTTGATTATTTACTTTCTGTTCTACACTTTTCCAAATTGCTTGCATTTTTAAAATAATGAATTACATATTTTTAAAAAAAACTAAGTAAGTCATTATTCTTCTCAAAAAAATCTCAACAATATTATTTCTTTTTGTGATATGTTGCCATATTGCAGAATCTAAAAAAGGAATGAAAATTGATAATTAAAATAAACCTGGAATAAAATAAGACACAATCACTAATATTAGGGATGAAATAGGAGCTATAACTAAAAATCCTCCAACCATTAAAAGGACAATATGTGAGTACTATGAAGAACTTTATGCTCATAAATTTGACAGCTTTGGAGAAATTTACCAACTCCTCAAACGTCATTAGCTACCATGTGAGATCAAATTGACAACAGCAACTCTAAAGGTTTGATGGGAAGCCTAGCGGACAGTGAGTTGAAGATAATGGTGGTGGAATAATTTGGAAAAGGATAGTGAGAATAGCAGCACAGCTGGAAGAATGTAATCGATGTCACTGAGTTGTACAAGTAGAAACTTTCATAATGGTGTAACTTTGGCTATGTATATTTTCACCAAAACAGAAGTCCTGAAGGTCGAGAAGGGAGAGTGTTGACACATCATGGGGTTCTTAACCAATGTTGTAAAACAATGTGGGTACTGAGTGTTTAATGAGAAACTATTTGTTCTCTAAACCTTCATCTAAAGTACAATAAAAAAATTAAAAAAAAAGTCATTAGCTAACAAAACTCAAGACGATGAAATACATAATCCAAATAGTCTTATAATCATTAAAATCAAATTCATAATTAAAAAGCTCCCCAAAAAGAAATCTCTAGGCCCAGACAGTATCACTGGAGATATCTACCAAACATTTAAAGATGAATTAACACCACTTCTACATAAACTCTTCCAGAAAATAAAAGAGGGAACACTTTATAACTTTTTTTATGAGGCCAGCATTACCCTGATACCAAAACCAGATAAACACAGTATAAAAAAAAAAAAAAGGAATGTGGGGGATTACAGACTAATATCTCTCATGAAGTTTGATGCAAAAATCCTTGATAAAATATTAGCAAACTGAATCTAACAATGTTTAAGAAGAATTATGCACCATGATGAAATGAGGTTTACCAAATGCAGAATTGGTTCAACATTCAAAAATAAATCAATGTAATTCACCATACTAAAAAATAAAAATAATATAATCTTATCAATGGACACAGAAAAAAAGCATTTGACAAATTCAAACACCTATTTATAATAAAAATGCTCAGCAAATTAGGAGTAAAGAGGAAATACCTTGACTTGCTAATAGACATCTACAATAAAGCTCCAGCTAACAGCATGCTTAATGGTGAAAGAGGATATCTGTTCTCACCACCCTTACTCAGCATTTAAAAAATAAAATGAAACAAACAAAATAAACAGTTGATGTTGAGTTGACTCCAACTGATAACTACCTCATATGTTTCAGATTAGAACTGTACTCCATAGGATTTTCAGCAGTTGATTTTTCAGAAGTCAATCACCAGGACTTTCTTCCAAGGCACTTCTGGGTGGACTCGAACCTCCATCCTTTCTGTTAACAGCCTAGAGCATTAACTATTTTCACCTCCCAGGGCCTCCTTACTCATCATAGTATTGGAAATTGTAGACACTGCAATAAGCCAAGAAAAACAAATAGTAGGCATCAGATTGGAAAGGAAGAGATAAAATTGTCTCTATTTGCAGATGCCATGATTGTCTACATAAAAAATTCCAAGGAATCTGCAAAATAACTCACGAAACTCATAAGTGATTTCAGCAAGGCTGCAGTATACAAGATCAACACACACACACACACACACACAAAGCAATCACATTTCTATATACTAACCATGAACATTAGGAAGGTAAAATTTAAAACATAATACAAATTACAATTGCTTCAAAGAAAATGAAATAATCAGTGCTGGCAAAACTGGATGTCCATCGGCAAAAAAAATGAAACAGGACCCATACCTCACCTCATACACAAAAACTAATTCAAAATGGATCAAAGACCTAAATATAAAACCAAAAACTACAAAGATCGTAGAAGAAAAAAATAGGATCAACTCTAGAGGCCCTAATACACAGGCCCTAATACACGGGATTAGCAGGATACAAACCATAACCAACAACACACAAACTCCAGAAGATAAGCTAGATAACTGGGAT
>NW_004444040.1:8588407-8598769 GCF_000243295.1 Trichechus manatus latirostris
TACGCTCATCAAAAGACTTCACCAAAAGAGTAAAAAGAGAACCTACAGGCTGGGAAACAATTTTTGGCTATTACAAATCTGACAAAGTTCTAATCTCTAAAATCTACAGGAAAATCCAACACCTCTACAACAAAAAGACAAATAATCCAATTAAAAAATAGGCAAATGAAATGAATAGACACTTCACCAAAGACAACATTCAAGCAGTTAATAGACACATGAGGAAATGCTCGCAATCATTAGCCATTAGAGAAATGCAAATCAAAACCACAATGAGATACTGTCTCACCCCCCAGTACTGGCATGAATCAAAAGCACTGGAAATAACAAATGTTGGAGAGGCTGTGGGGAGATCAGAACTCTTATGCACTGCTGGTAGGAATGCAAAATGGTACAACCATTTTGGAAAATGATATGGCACTTCTTTAAAAAGCTAGAAATAGAAATACCATGTGATCCAGCAATCCCACTCCTAGGAATATATCCGAGAGGAATAAGAGCCATCACAAGAATAGATGTATGCACACCCATGTTCATTGCAACATTATTCACAACAGCAAAAGATGATAAGACACCCAGAAGTCTTGGAGTGTTGACCAGGTTCTGGGGAATTGTTCAATTTTAACAACATCCAAAAACGAACTCTTGCCTTCCAGGAGCTCACAGTCTATTTGGAGGAGGCTGACAAAAATATCAATAATTACAAACTATATGCCAGGGTAGGATTGCTCAAAGGTGTTTTGAGAACAAAAAGTGTGGACAGCTGACCTGGCTTGTGTTAGAGAGGTCATTAGAAAATGCTTGCAAAATGAAAGACCCTTGAGTTGAGTCTTCAGGGACAATCAAAGTAGACCATGTGAGTTAAGGCAAGATTAGGGAGGAGAGATACTGTTCCAGGGAGAGGGAACAGAATTGAGAAATATATCTACAGACATGAAGAATATTGACAAAAAGCAAGTGTTTGGTATGTTAGGGCAAAGTCAGTGTATCTGGAGAGATAAAAAGAGCTGGATAGGGAAGGGCCTTGGATGTCATGCTTTTTGGACTTGAATTTCATCATAAAGATCATAGAAAAGCCACTGAGGTAATTTAAGGAGGACATAATTAAGTTTACATCTTTAAAATGTCATTCTCTAAGTGATGGACTGGACTAGGGCAAGACATCAGGTAGGGAGTAACTGGTATACCCAAATGAGAAAAATAATTAAAGGCTAAAATATGGCAGTGGAAGCACAAATGGGAAGAAGGGAATGGATTTGATAGGCATTAAAGAAATAGAATCAAGAAGATATCCAAATGGATATAGGTGATAAGGGGCAACAAGTAATTGAGATGTTTCCAGGCATTTGGCTGTGATAACTTCATGGATGATGGTGCTATTGGCTGAGATAGTTAATGAAAGAGAAAGAATGGTTTGAAGTAGCAGATGTGTGGTTTGATTTTTTTAATATGTTGAGATTGAAGGGCGTGGGAAACCTGTAGGATTCACAGATGTCAAGTAGTTGGTAAGAAGAAGAAATCTGGGGCTGACAAGAAAATGTGGAGGAGATGTTAGTTTTAGTGTTAGCTAAAGCTATAGACATAGTTAAGATTGCCCAGGGAAAGTACATTCAGTGATAATGGCCAAAAATAGAATTCAAGCAAACATCAGCATGGAAGGAGTAGGCAGAAGAAGGATCATGAAAAAGAAAACTTAAAAAACCCTTTGCTGTCGAGTCGATTCCAACTAATAGCAACCTTATAGGACAGAGTAGAACTGCCCCATAGTTTCCAAGGAGTGGTTGGTGGATTCGAACTGCCGACGTTTTGGTTAGCAGCCAAATATTAACCATTACACCACGAGGGCTCCAAAACAGGACTAGAGTGGTAATATGAGGAAAACCAGGAACAGTGCTAGAGAAGGCAAATGAGGCAACAGCTTCAATGAGGAGGAAGGACCTCTCATAGAGGTCCTTCCCTCCCATTCTCCCCACCCCCACCTCACCCCACCCCCACCTGAAATAAAAACATTTTGGTATCAGCACATGAAATAGACAGACATCAATAGAACCAAAGAGTCCAATAATAAACCCAAATCCAACCCAAATCCATAGGAGAATTTAGTTTATAATAAACTGGCATACATCTGTGGGGAAAATATGAATTTCTGTTGGAGAAAGAGTATAGCTGAAGTTCTGTAGAATTGAGCTATAAGTGCCAGTGGCTTTAAGCAACAGTAAATTACTCTGTCCGATTTGGTTTTTATCCTCTTTTTGAAAGTGAAGCCTATGTACCTTTAAGGTCATGGACTTCAGTGAAATTTGTATGAAATCCCTTGAATGATTTAGGTAGAACTTCACTCCAGATCAAGGTTACGAATTCCAAATGAGATGCTAGATTTTGGAAAATTAAAACATCCATTGCTTATATATTATAGCGCAGAAAGTATGAGGCATGCCAGCTGAGCAATTAAGGCCTTTTTCTTGTGAAAGTAGCTAATACACAAGTGTGTATAATTACTTCTGTCTTGCTGAAATTCCAGCATGCTGAGAATATCAATACAAGATTTTTTTTTTTTCTGTAAGAAGGAAAACATCATCAACAACACCGCCATGTAAAGGCTATTCCCAAATGCATTTTCAAACCATTGTTTAATTTTGAGGTTGAAGGATGGAAAATAAAGTACAAGCTCAACCATCAATTGTGTGTCTATAGCTACTTCTTCATGGTCCCTGAGCCATGCCCAGCTGATAAAAAATTATGACTCACTTGTCATTTAGTTAAGCTGTCGGCATGGAGAACAGCATGGATTCAGTTGGAGGGATTATAGGACACCTTCTCTTTGCTTTGCACGGACCTAGTGGTTTAGAGAGGATCAGAGATTTGATGGGATATTTGAAGAAGGCATCACAGGCTCACACCAAAACAAACAAGTTCTGTGTGCATTAAACCCACCCTATTTACATTTTACGTGGATCCACAATCAACACCCATGGAAGCAGCAGTCAAGAAATCAAAAGATGCATTGCATTGGGCAAATTTGCTGTGAAAGACCGCATTAAAGTGTTAAAAATCAAAGATGTCACCTTGAAGACTAAGGCACTCCTGACCCAAGCCATGGTGGTTTCAATTGCCTCATGTGGATGGGAAAGCTGAACAATGAATAAAGAAGTCTGAAGAAGAATTGACACCTTTGAATTGTGGTGTTGGCAAAGAATAATGAATACACCATGAACTGCCAAAAGAATGAATAGATCTGTCTTGGAAAAAGTACAACCAGAACATTCCTTAGAGGCAAAGATGGTGAGACTACACCTCATATACTTAGGACATGTTATCAGGAGGGATCAGTCCTTGGAGAAGGATATCATGCTTGGTAAAGTAGAGGGTCAGTGAAAAAGAGGAAAACCCTCAACGAAATGGACTGACACAGTGGCTGCAACAATGGGCTCAAGCATAACAAGGATTGTAAGGATGGCGCAGGATAGGGCAGTGTTTCATTCTGTTGCATACAGGGTCGTTGTCTCAGTCATCTAGTGCTGCTCTAACAGAAATACCACAGGTGGATGGTTTTACAAAGAGAAGTTTATTCTCTCACAGTCCAGTAGGTTACAAGTCCAAATTCAGGGCATCAGCTCCAGGGGAAGGCTTTCTCTGTTGGCTCTGGAGGAAGGTCCGTGTCATCAGTCTTCCTTTGGTCTGGGAGCTTCTCTGTGCAGGAACCTCAGGTCCAAAGGACACGCTCTGCTCCCGGCACTGCTTTCTTGGTGGTATGAGGTTCAATCCATGACAGTTGTTATGAGCTGGAATTGACCTCACGGCACCTAACAACAATAACAACATTTACATTTTAACTTGTCTTTTCATTTAAAACATCCTCACTGATGTCAGATAAAGCCTCAGTTGTCTCTTGGAAGAAAACGTAATAGGCTCCTCATTTCGGGAAAACCCAACTCAGTCTTATGAAAATCTAGGAGGGGTTTATTCAGAGAAAACAGACAAGAGAATGTTGCAGTTTCTTTTCAGTATTTAGTATTGTGAGTTAAAGCAAAAGCTATTGCCAGTATCAAAAGCCAGCACCATGTGATCATCAGCGTTGGACAGAATATAGTGGGAAATCTACTATTACTGCAACAAACTTTTATTTTTGCAAGAAGGGACAGGAACAAACTTTTATTTTTGCAAGAAGGGCCGTTTACATAACATTTGAAAAGTTTTTAAAGATAATGATATTGTTTAAGAACAATATGACCTCTATAATAGTAAATTTTAAATCTATGAAAGAGAGCGAGAGCAAAAGGGAGAAGGAGGAGAGGGAGAAAAGGGGAAAGGAGAGGAGAGGAGACTTGGAAAGCAGACTTGGAGGCGAGAGGAAACTTAGAGAGTAGATGAAATTTGGAGAGGAGGGGAGGGGAGAAGAGGAGAGAGGGCAGGGGAGGAAGGGCATCAAAGGAAGGCACTTTGAGGCAGGACAGATATCCAACAAGCAAAGGGAATAGGCCTGGCCTGGAGTGTTTACCCCATGCTTTTTGAATGAATATCTAGAAGAGTGTTTATCAAAATCTAGTGCATCAAAATCATTCGGGAATTTTATATAAAAGTGCCTGGTTTTACTCCCTATCTACCAATTCAGAGTGAAACCCAGGTTTCTGAAGGTCCCTGAGTAATTGTGAAGCTCCACAGTTGGATGTGGCAGACACAGTGATGCCGGCCCAGATGTACCCTCAAGGAAGGACTTGCTGCTCAGTTGCTTCAGGGATCACCTTAGCCGCTGAGAACTGTCTTGCCGAAGTCTGCAGCCCTTCCCCAGGGAGGCCATATGCAGTGACTGATTAATGTGGGGTATAAAGCTCTGTCTGTTCAACTTGGGACAACTCTGGAGGGCAACTCTATCTCTAGAGTTCCCTGGTGGCTTGGCCACAGCTGTAGTTACATATATATCCCAAACTCTAAACTCCCTCTCAGAATCTGCTTCCTGGGGAACCCAGACTGAAGTATTTGAGAACTGGTGAATCTGAAAGCCACATTTAAGTATGTCTGCCCACATCCTAAAAGCCCTCTTAGGTCCTCACTGCCTACAAATTCCTCTGCATGAAAGTTAAGGCCTTTCATGATTTAGTACCAATCTTTCTTTCCTGCCTCATTTCTCCATATGTACTTTTTAACCCTCAGTTCAGCAGGATCCAATTGTTTTCTGTTAAATTGGGCATTTTCACATGGAAGCCTTTGCTTACATGTCCCCCTGCCACCAGCTTCCTCTACCTTTTCCAACTTGAAGCCTACTCATTCATAAAGGTCCCATTCAAACGCTACCTGGACTATGCATGCTGCTGGCTTTTCCTTGATTCCCCAGCCTCACTCTGGCCTCATTCCCTTGCTATGAGTTATGTCAATGTGTGTGACCTGCTCATTGAGCTGAGCTCCTTGAAGACAGAAATCCTGTGTTTTCCAGCACTTATTTTCCTCCTCTCACTTACAGTAGTGCCCTAATCATAAGAGATACACAAAGTATTTGTCGGATTAGCCAATGGTACTGAAGCAGTGAATTCACTAAAACACAAACTTGTACCTCTAGAAGAATCCATAAACTATCTCATTGAAACTATTACCCCCGTTTTATTTCACAGATACGAAAGCTGAAGTTTTGGGCAAAGTATACGACTTGTCGAAAGTCATATAATTAATAAATAGTAAAATGGAACCATAACACAGATATATAGATTTTCATTGCACAAATATTCTAGTGCTCAATTTTTAAATTAAGAATACAATATATAACAATTTGAAAACCTGTTTTGGTAACTTTAAACAAAGATTATGCAATAAATTAAATTCCCATAGAAATTTGTATCTGAATTACAAATTTGGTGTGACTGGTTATTTTGGTCACTTTAAACACATTAAAGACTAGTCAAAGTACTCAAATACAGTGTTTTACACAATAAGTACTACATGCCTAAAACCAAAACCAAACCCATTGCCATCGAGTCAATTCCAACCCATAGCAACTACTTAAACATATTTTGAAACTCAACATCATGGATTTAATTCACTTTCTTATTCTCTTTACATCTACTTTAATAATTCTTAGATTCAGAGTTATCCCTGTTTTGGATATTCCCCAATTCCCCAATGGTTTCCTAATATTATTTTGATGACTTCCCAGAGTTTTAACAATCTTACAAGAACCTGGGGAAAACTAGAATCTTCTTAAAGTAGCCCTATTGATTGATCTGGATTGCTACCTGACTCATTTAATAAAAATATTTGAAATATGTATGCATAAACACAAATTAAACATATGCACATAATCAGTCCCCACACCAAGAAAGATACATTTCTAGTGGGCGGAAAGAGTTAATGCAATAGATCATTTTACTCAGTTCTCATTTATCTCTGTAGCTGTGGTAATGACCCTTGGTCACATTCTTAGAACTAAATTACTGGAACGTTCACATAGTGACTGGGTAATGATATTAGTGTCTACACCTAAAGCAGTGAGTCAAGATGGACCAGATTGTAGCATGTTGAAAATCTACACAAAGGTTCATAATGTGCCTCTGGGATCTGGTTTGGGATTTGCACCTTACCTGGTCCCATGGCAGGTATATGGCCACTTCCCATTTAAGAACGTGGACCCCAAGACTCCAGCAGGCATTCCTGGGCATGGAATCTCTCACATGTCCCTATAGAAGAGTCTGTGCCAGCTCCACAGAGGGATACAAAAAAGCCTGTGACTAACCTCTCTAGCGTTTTCCTATGTACATCATTTGCCTGTTATTCCTGCACTGTATCCTTTGCCGTAATAAGTCTTAACCATGAGTATAACTTTACGCTGAGCTATGCTAGTCCAGCTAGCAACTCATCAAACTAGTGGGTGGAAATGGGACCTCTCTGACAACTAGCACCTCAAAAACTCCCCTTTTACTCTCTTAAAATCATTACCTCCACCCAAGAATAAATACCATATTGACTTCTAATAACACAGTTTTGCCTATTTGGAACTTTATATATTTGGAATTATGCAATCTGCACTGTTTCGCATCTGGCTTCTTTCACTCAGATACAAATTAAGTTTGTGAGAGTCATACATGTTGTTGCTTGCCGTTATAGTTTGTTCATTTTCATTGCTTTATACTACATATTTATTTTTTTCATTCTCCTGTAGATGGACATTATTTTTTTGTTCTCCAATTATTAATATTGCTGCTAGGCATATTCTGGTTCATGTCTTTTGGTAAACACATGTATGCATTTCTGTTGGGTATATACCCAGGAGTGAAATTGCTGGATCATAAGGAATGCATATGTTGAGATTTTGTAAATACTGCCAATGAACTTTCCAAAGTGGCTGTACCAATTTATCCTCCCACTAGCAGTGTATTGCTCCACATCTTTGCCAATATTTGGCATTTTCTCTCATTTTATTTTAAACCAATCTATTTAGAAGCTACGGTTGTTTTAATTTACATTGCTCTGATGACTAATGAAGTTGAGCACATTGTCACATTTTATTGGCCATTTAGATATAATCATGTGAAGTGCTTTTTAACTATTTTTTTCCTATTGGTTTATGCTTTTGTAACTGATCTATCATTCTTTACATATTCTGGATTTGAGTTCTTTATTGGTTATGTTTTGCAAATATCTTCTCCAACTCTGTAGTTTACCTTTCTATACCTAATAGTGTATTTGATCAACTGATCTGTTAACTTTACTGCAATTCCATTTCTATAATTCTTTCACTCATCAAATATTTATTAATTAACTGCTACATACCTTGGCACCTTGTAGATCTTGGGAGGAAATAATAAGCACAATGAGGAGGGAGGGCCAAGATGGTGCAGTAGTCAGACGCTTCCAGTGGACTTCTTACAACAAAGACCTGAAAAAACAAGTGAATCAATTATATATGACAATCTGGGAGCCATGAACATCTAAGGCAAAGTTGAGGAACTGGATTGAGTGGCGGGGGAGGGAGAGATGGTTCGGAAGCAGAGAGGAGTTGCCAGACCTGACCCAGCAAAAGCCTGAGCCCTTCAGGCCTGATCAGCTCATGGGTGAGCAGTGAGGCAGGCGAGCAGCGTGCTCCAGAGGCATATTCTGCACCGGGAGAGAGAAAGCTGAAGAGAGTCTACTCAGCCACCCAGAACCAGTGAGAAGCAGCCCTAGATTGGCAAAAGAGAAGTACTTATGTACGGCCTACCACGTGGATCAAAAACACTCCCCTTAGGGAAAAAATTCTCTCCCATTTACCTCCATGCTCTCTGCTCTGCACTGGGTTCCAGACCAGCTTCAGCAATTGCTGAGTCCCCTGGGCCAGAAGTAGGCCCTGAGCCATTCTCCCAGCCTTGGAGAGTGAACAAATTAACAAACGGGAAAAAATAAACTGCAGGCTCCCCAAAGGCAGGAACCCAGGATAGGCACAGGTACTTTCCCTAGGCACAGGCATAACGGATCCACAGACTTTGAGTGCCTTTCCCCCTGCAGAGACTAGTGTGGGCCCATTTTAGCAGCATAGGCCATCATTACTGCAGTTACAACAGGATATATACCTGAAGTCTAACTTCAACTCTTTCAGCTGTGAAGTGGCAGGTTCTTGACATTTGACACCACTCTACCCTTTAAGCAAGGTCTTCACCTACCCACATTAGGGACCTGAGGACTGGTGGCTCCACCCGCATCACCTAGCCACCTGCGGTAGGGGCCCAAGAATAAAAGGTGCCCCCCAGTCCTTACAGTGAACAGCACTGGGTGCTCATAGACCAGCTACAAAACCTACCCACCTATGCACTCTAGGGAACAGAGATATGCCTTCCTCCTGGACACTCGGGGGTGGCCGTCAGCCCCCTGCCTTGCTCAGAGTGTGTCCCCCTGCTGCAGCCAGATGCCTGTGCCTACACCAATCACCCATGCCTGTTGAGGACAGTAAGTGAGAGCCTACACCACACACTTGGTGGTTATCTACCTGGACACCTGAGATGAATCCTTACAGGAGGAGTGGGCGGACTCCTGAGCTCACATACCTAGTAACAGCTCTAACCACCTGGTTACAGGACATTAGAGCTTCAAAGTTGCCAATAATCAAACTAGCTCATAAAAACGGCCTATTTGGGCATATCAAAACAAGACAAGAAGCTAGGACACAGTAAGCAAACAAAATAAATAAATATAATAACTTATTGATGGCTAGGAGACAACAGTCAATATCAAAACACATAAAGAGGCAAACCATGCTGGCTTTAGCAAGCTCCCAAAATAAAGAATCTAGAAATTTTCCAGAGGAGAAAAACTTCTTGGAATTACCAGAGGCAGAATACAAAAGATTAATATACAGAACTCTTCAAGAAATTAGAAAGCAAATTAAGCAAAATGCAGAACACGCAATAGAGGAAATTAAAAAGATTAGACAAGAGCATACTGACAAATTTAACAGGCTGCAAGAATCTACAGAGAGACAGCAATCAGAAATCCAGAAGATTAACAATAAAATGTCAGAATTAGACAACACAATAGAAAGTCATAGGAGCAGAACTGAGGCAATGGAAGTCAGAATTAGTGAGACTGAAGATAAAGCACTTGACACCAATTTATTTGAGGAAAAATCAGATAAAAGGATTAAAAAAAAAAATGAAGAAAACCTAAGAATTATGTGGGACTCTATCAAGAGGAATAACCTACAAGTGACTGGAGTACCAGAACAGGGGGCTTAACAGAAAATACGGAGAGAATTATTGAAGATTTGTTGGCAGAAAACTTCCCTGATATCATGAAAGATGACAAGATATCCATCCAAGATACTCATCGAATCCCACATAAGGTAGATCCCAAAACAAAGTCATCAAGACATATTATAATCAAACTTGCCAAAACCAAAGATAAAGAGAGAATTTTAAAAGTGGCTAGGGATAAATGAAAAGTCATCTACAAAGGAGAGTCAGTAAGAATAAGCTCAGACTGCTCAGCAGAAACCATGCAGGCAAGAAAGCAATGGGATGACATATATAAAGCCTTGAAGGAAGAAAACTGCCAGCCAAGAATTATATATCCAGCAAAACTATCTCTCAAATATAATGGTGAAATTAGGGCATTTCCAGATAAACAGAAGTTTAGGAAATTTGCAAAAACAAAACAAAAATTACAAGAAATACTAAAGCGTGTCTGCTGGTTAGAAAATCAGTAACATCAGATAGCAACCCAAGACTAGAACACAGGACAGAACAACCAGATATCAATCTAGATAGGGAAGTCACAAAAGTAAATCAAAGCTAAAACACTGAAAATAGGGAAACAGATGTCAATATGTAAACAATGACAACATTAAAACCAAAAAGAGGGACTTAAAAAATGTAGACATAGACTTTGCATATGGAGAGGAACTCA
>NW_004444040.1:8601096-8605991 GCF_000243295.1 Trichechus manatus latirostris
ATACATAGACCAATGGAACAGAATTGAGAATCCAGACATAAATTCATCCACCTATGAGCAGCTGATATTTGACAAAGGCCCAAAGTCTGTTAATTGGGGAAAAGACAGTCTCTTTAACAGATGGTGCTGGCATAACTGGATATCCACTTGCAAAAAACTGAAACAAGACCCATACCTCACACCATCCACAAAAACTAACTCAAAATGCATCAAAGACTTAAATATAAAATCAAAAATGATAAAGATCATGGAGGAGAAAATAGGGATGATGCTAGGAGCCCTAATACATGGCATAAACACAATACGAACCATAAGTAACAATGCATAAGCACCAGAAGAGAGACTAGATAACTGGGAGCTCCTAAAAATCAAACACTTACGCTCATCAAAAGACTTCACCAAAAGAGTCAAAAGACAACCTACAGACTGGGAAAAAATTTTTGGCTACGACAAATCCAATCAGTGCCTAATCTCTAAAATCTACAAGATACTGCAAAACCACAACAACAAATGGACAAATAACCCAATTAAAAAATGGGCAAAGGATATGAACAGGCACTTCGCTAAAGAAGATATTCAGGCAGCTAACAGACACATGAAGAAATGCTCACGATCGTTAGTCATTAGAGAAATGCAGATCAAAACTACAATGAGATATCATCTCACTCCAACCAAGCTAGCATTAATCCAAAAAACACAAAATAATAAATGCTGGAGAGGTTGTGGAGAGACTGGAACACTTATACACCGTTGGTGGGAATGTAAAATGGTACAACCACTTTGGAAATCAATTTGGCGCCTCCTTAAAAAGCTAGAAATAGAAGTACCATATGATCCAGCTATCCCACTCTTTGGAATATATCCTAGAGAAATAAGAGCAGTCACATGAATAGATACATGCACACCCATGTTCACTGCAGCACTGTTCACAAAAGCAAAAAGATGGAAACAACCTAGGTGCCCGTCAACAGACAAATGGATAAACAAATTATGGTATATCCACACAATGGAATACTAAGCAAGATTAAGAACAACAATGAAACTGTGGAACATAACATGGAGGAAGCCTGAGGTCATTATGCTGAGTGAATTTAGTCAGTCACAGAAGGACAAATATTGTATAAGACCACTATTATAAGAACTCAAGAAAAGATATAAACACAGAAGACAACATTCTTTGATGGCTACGAGGGTGGGGAGGGAGGGTGAGGATTATTCACTAACCAGATAGTAGACAATTATTATCTTAGGTGAAGGGAAGGATGGCACTCACTACAGGGGAAGTCAGCACAACTGGACTAAACCACAGCTAAGAAGTTTCCCGAATACAATAAAACATTTTGAGGGACAGAGTAGCAATGGTAGGGATCTGGGGACCATGGTTTCAGGGGACATCTAGGTCAATTGGCATAACAATGCTTATTAAGAAAATGTTCTGCATCCTACTTTGGTGAGTGGCATCTGTGGTCTTAAAAACTTGCAAGTAGCCATCTAAGATGCACCAGTTGGTCCCAACCACCTGGAGTAAGGGAGACTGAAGAACACCAAAGACACAAGGAAAGTATTAGCCCAAGAGACAGAAAGGGCCACATAAACCAGAGACTTCATCAGCCTGAGACCAGAAGAACTAGACGGTGCCCAGCTACCACCAATGACCGCCCTGACAGGGAACACAACAGAGAGTCCCTGATGGAGCAGGAGAAAGGTGGGGTGCAGAACTCAAATTCTAGCAAGAAGACCAGACTTTATGGTCTGACTGAGACTGGAGAAACCCCGGAAAGCATGGCCCCTGGATTCTCTATCAGCCCAGAACCCAAACAATTTCTGACGCCAACTCTTCCAACAGGGATTGGACTGGACAGTGGGACATAAAGTGATACTTGTGAGGAGTGTGCCTCTTAGCTCAAGTAGATACAAGAGACTAAATGGGTAGCTTCTGTCCGGAGGTGAGATGTGACGGCAGAGAGGGTTAGGATCTGGTTGAATGGACATGGGGAATCAGGGGTTGAAAGGAGGAGTGTGCTGTCATAAGTAAGGGGAGAGCAATTAATGTCACATAACAATATATGTATAAATTTTTGTATAGTGGACTAACTTGAAATGTAAACTTCATTTAAACTACAACAATAAAAAATTAAAAAAAATAATAAAAAGCACAATGATTTCTGTTTATCCTAGTCCTGAAGAAATTAACATAGCTTACTTTCACACTGAGACAGTTCATCTTAATTATTTAAACAATGGGGAAACAAAACACACCATTTCCAGTGTTTTCGGATTCTATTTTCAAGCATATCATTTACTAACCAAATTTTTAGGCTGTGTCAAATCTCCTTTCTTCTACCATTGAAAAGTGGAAGAGAATGTTAGAGAGAGGTAAAAATATTGTTGGTCTATTTTTCAATCATCTCATGTTTATATTATTTCTCTGGCCATAAATGGTTTTGCTGCCAATCAAAAATATGTAAATATGGAGAACTTTTGGTTTGAGGTTCCCAGAAGCAGACCCTAAAATAAGTATTCATGTGCAATAGTTTATTTATGACATTGTAATGGATTGAATTGTGTCCTCAAAAATGTGTATCAACTTGGCTAGGTCATGATTCCCAATATTGTGCAGTTGTCCATCAGTTTGCGATCTAATGTGATTGTCCTGTGTGTTGTAAATCCTAACCTCTATGATGTTAATGAGGCAGGATTAAAGACAGTTATGTTAACAAGGCAAGACTTAACCTACAGGATTAGGTTGTTACTTGAGTTTATCTCTTTTGGGACATAAAACAGAGAATTGAGTAGAGAGGAGAGGGACCTCGTACCACCAAGAAGGAAGACCCAGGAGCAGAGCACACCCTTTGCTCCCAGGGTCCCTGCGCTGAGAAACTCCTACACCCCAAGAGCTGACAGAGACAAAAAGCCTTCCCCTGGAGCTAGTGTCCTGAATTCAGTCTTCTAGCCTCCTAGACTGTGAGAGAATAAATTTGTTTGTTAAAGCCATCTACTTGTGTTATTTCTATTATAGCAGCACTAGATAACTAAGACAGACATGAACCCAGGAAATAATGGTAGAGTGGGAAAGTGAGGCAAGGAAGAAAAGGCAGCCAATAAAGAGTATGTTATTAAGCTAGTTACTACTCTTGCAAAAACAAACAACAACAAGAACCGACCAGTCTCTGTCAAGTCGATTCTGACTGATGGCTACCCTGTGTATTGCAAAATAGAACTACATTCCATAGGGTTTTCAAGTCAGTGACCTTCCAAAATCAGATTGCCAGGCTTTTCTTCCAAGGTGCTTCTGAGTGGGTTTTAATCACCAACCTTTTGCTTAACTGTCTGTGCCACCGAACTGGATCTTAATCCTATTGGGGAATCTGGGAGTAAGTATAGAACACATGCCTTTGAGTTAATCCATCTGTATTTGTTTCCTAAAGCTGCTGTAACAAAATACTACAAACTGGGTGGATTATAACAACAGAAATTTATTGTCTCACAGTTCTGGAGGCTAGAAGTCCAAGTCAACATGTTGGCCGGGCCATGTTCCTTCCAAAATCTCTAGGGGAATATCCTTTATTGTCTCTCCCAGCTTCTCGTAGCACCAGATATTCCCTAGCTTGCAGCTGCAGTATAACTCACAGAGAGTTATCTTATGGAGTTCTTCCTTCTGTCTGTCTCTCTAGTGGTTCTTCTCCTCTTTTGTTAGGACACCACTCAGATTGGATTAGGAGCCACTCTACTTCAATATGACCTCATGTTAACTTAACTGATGACATCTTCAAAGACCATATTTTCAAATGTTCACAGGTATCAGGGGTTGGAACTTCAACATATCTATTTTTGGGGACACAATTCAACTCATAACACCATCCAAGGGGGCAAAGGAGCGGGGGTATTTATACATGGACTATTTCCAACTGCTGGTTCAAGTCTGCTCCTTGTTAGGGGGTGGGTGTTAACTCCCCAACACACTCCGCTTTCCCCACCCTCAGGAAGAGCAGGTTCTGCTGCTAGATCAAGCTCTCAGAAGAGAATCACAGCTTCTGGCAGTTGGCAATTCATATTTTTGGTGCTGAGTTATATAAGTTCAGTTTTATAAGATGGGATGCTGAAGAGAACTTGAAAAAGAAAATATATCTTAAAGGATAAAATATGCACAAAACTGCATTTTCTTTTGGTCTTTTCTTCATGTGAAAAGATCTTGACTGCCTAGTGATTGCACAAGAGGAGTTAAAGCTCTTAAAACTTTCATTTCAATTATTCCCATCACTACTTGCATGTTAGTTGGAAATGGTATCTATTAGAATCATCTTTTATTAGAAGGACGTTGTCTTAGGCTGGGTTCTCTAGAGAAGCAAAGCCAGTGAAGAATATATATATAGAGAGAGAGAGAGAGAGAAAGAGATTTATCTCAGGGAAATGGCTCACTCAATTGTAGAGGCTGGTGAGTCCCAAGTCCTTGGATCAGGCGTCAGGCTGGAGGCTTCTCCTGACTCATGTAGCTGCAGGGGCTGACAAATCCAAGATTAGCAGGTAAGACAGCAGGCCGCTGGCTCACAGGCTGTGGAGGCCGACGAATCCCAAGATTGGCAGGCAATACAATAGGCAGCTGGCTCAAGTCCCAAGAACCAGAAGTCAGATGATGATGAACCTAATGCAGAATCCTGAGAAAGCAAGTGAGCTTCACCAGAATGTTCCTATATATATATTGGATACAGGCCACACCCCCAAGGAAACTCTCCTTACAACTAATTCACTGATACCATCAGATCACATCATGGAGAATGACTACATCATTACATAACTGCCAAACCACATCATTATGTAACTGCCAAACCTCTGAGAATTGTGGCCCAGCTAAGTTGATACATAACCTTAACCATCACAGACACTATCCAATTTTA